>NC_057685.1:1305120-1319206 GCF_014466175.1 Vespula pensylvanica | reverse complement strand
CTCTCTCTCTCTCTCTCTCTCTCTCTCTCTCTCTCTCTCTCTCTCTATCTGTTTATGTCTATGTCTATGTCTACGTCTATCCCTCTTTCCTTCTATCTAATAGTATATCGTAGATAGGATAGCTAGGTGGAGTGCAACGTTCTCACAGATGTGCATACCCCATGCATATGCATAACCGCTCGTAGAAATAGTATGCAAACTATCTGTAGGAAAAGTAACTGTCTACCTAGAACCTTTTCCAGGCACAAAATTTATCCAACCTACCTTCCTTTTCCCCCTTCTTTACCGCACCGAATGTTTTTACCTTTTGCGGTGAGAAGAGCGTCACTGAAACGTCCATGGGCTTAAAACGTTGACCGAAAAAGGGATAAAATTTGCGATTTTGTTCTAACGATGAACCAGTTCTATCTCCCTTCTCTTTTCGGTTATCTCTCTCTCTCTCTCTCTCTCTCTCACTCTTTCTCGTTTTATTTTCAACGAGCCTTTCTCGTAATTAGTGGTTTCGTCCTCTTCTCTCCCAACTCCAAACGGAATTTCTAGCTTCGTCTCTATCTTTCTCATCTCGAGTTACCTACCAAGTTCTATCTTTCTCAGTTTCCCTCGGCCACTCTTTTTCCCCTCTCTTTTGTTTCGTACCACTTTCATCGTTAGGTCAAGCTGAAATCCTCAAATTTGCATTCCTTAACGACAGATGAAAATGGAATTTTTGTTAACAACCGTACCGACCATTTTCTCTCTCTCTCTCTCTCTCTCTCTCTCTCTCTCTCTCTCTTTGTTTATTCAACGAGCTTTCGCCCGAAGGAAATTTGATATAATACGAATTTATGAATTGTATTATAAAAATCAACGTCCGATAATATTATATAGATATTTCATCCGTATCCCCGTAAATACAATGTTATTAGTAAAACGAGAATAATTAATATCGTAGAGTATTTCATAATTAAGTTTTTGCGATGCAACATTCGAAGCAGTAATCGAAGCAGATCGATCGATCGATCGATCGACCAACTTTCGATCCTTTTTGATCGTAACTTAGGTACATAGTTGTAACTCGTGCGTTTACAAGTTGAGATACATTGATTCGATGAATAGATGAAATCGGATAGAGAATAGTTAGAGAGTTTAGCTTTAACGCGTCATTAAGTTCGATAACAGTGCGTTATCGGATTCGAAATTCGAAATCGAATTTTCCTATCTGGCTCTGGATGGTAAAACATTTCTTATTAGTTTTATCTTCGCCGGAGAAGAAATTCCATTCTATCTATGGTATATATAAGCCGTTTGAATTTTTTGCGCTTAATCCAACGTTCTTAACCCCCGTCGGTATTCCCGAATGAAAATTTGTCCCTACTTTCGAGAAAATGTTCGGCGCGACGGAGATAAACGGATTTCCAACTTTTCCGTTCGTTCAACTTTCGTCGTAGCCGGTAATGTCGTCGGAGTAGTAGTAGTAATAGTAGTAGTAGTAGTAGTAGTAGTAGTAGTAGTAGTAGTAGTAGTAGTAGTAGTAGTAGTAGTCGCGTAGTAGTCGTTGTGTAAAAGGGAAGAAGAGGACAAGGGCATTGGATGTTAACGTCAGGATTTTTCAAAGAGTTCCGATGGATATTGTGTCTGTTCCTCGTTCCTGTCGTTTTCCTTCTCCAAATACTAAAGAAAGAAAGAAAGAAAGAAAGAAAGAAAGAAAGAAAGAAGAAAAGAAAAGAAAAGAAAAGAAAGGAAGGAAGGAAGGAAGGAAGAAAGTAAGAGAGAAAAAAAGAAAGATAGATAGATACATAGATAGAACACAATCGTTAACTACATGTCTTCGAAGGAGATACTTATGTAACTACTACTCTACGTTCTTTCCTTGCAAAGTCTTCTATTTATGTTTCATCGTTTCCCATCTTTACGATACGCGAATAATATTTAAAACGTTTACATTACCTACGTATACAAGGGTAAATATAAAAATGAAAGGAAGATCGTTGAAGGTATTTGTAATAGAGGCTTTACGGTAGCCATTTTTTTCCTTTAGCATTGTTGTCTCTTTTTTTATTTTTTTTTTTTTGAAATTTTTATTCGTCGCTAAGGGAAGAAAATTGAAAAAAAGAGAGGAAAAGAAAAAAAAAAAAAGAAAAAGGTAATAATATAACGATAATAATAAGAAGAATAAAAAGAAAAAAGAAACAAATTCGTGGCCGAGCTCGAAATAACCGGAGAGTTTTAACTGAAAAGAATTTTTGTTAAATACACTAAAGAGCGTACCAGTCTCCAGCTCGAAAAATTTACTCTTGTTCTGAGGCGGTTTTTCTTCCCCTTACCCTTCCCCTTCCCCTTTCACTCTCTTTCTCTCTCTCTCTCTCTCTCTTTTTTTTCCTTTAACAGTTCGCTTTTCAGTCATTTAGTGTTACCTTTGTTTTTTTCTTTTTTTTTTCTGCTTTTTTTCTTTTTTTCCTCTTCTAAATCTCGGCCTACTACCTTCTCCTCTTCCTCCACCTCCTTCTCCTCCTCCTTCTCCTCCTCCTTCTCCTCTCTAACTTTGATCCCTTTCATCCTACTACCTTCGACCATTATGACGAAGTGCACTTCGTACTCGAGGAAGGCACTTGCTGTGTATTTCGCGTGAGAAAATCCTTCTAGTCTCCTGTACTCTCTCTCTCTCTCTCTCTCTCTTTCTCTACGTCTATCTCTTTCTCTTTCTCCTTCTCTTTCTCTATTCTATCTCTTTCTCTCTCTCTCTCTCTCTCTCTGTAAAAATCCTCTCTTTCGACGATTTTCGTTCTTACAATGTTACAATGTCCGCGTTTTTTGGTTCTTATTTTCTTTCTTTTCTTTTTTTTTTTGGGGGGGGGGGGAGAGGGGGAGGTCGTGTTTCTAATAAATCGATAAAACGTGTTTCTAATAGATAAATTTTCTTACAAAGAGGAGAGGATCAATCGAATGATCGTTACTAGTTTTCCCTGTTGCGAACTTTCCTTTAATTACGGGCAAAGTTAGTAAGTACTTACTTAGTTAATAATTCCTTTCGTTTAAATGCGTTTAGTTATGTGAGCAATAAAGAGAAATATGAGAAAAAGAAGGAGAATAAGAAAGAGAGAGAAACTTAATGTTTTACGTCGGTATATTTTATATCCCAACTTATAGCACATTCTTTCAAATTTAATAAACGTCAAATGTCTATGTTACTCTTTCTCTCTCTCTTTCTCTCTCTCTCTCTCTCTCTCTCTCTCTCTCTCTCTCTCTTTCTCTGTCTGTACGAATAGAGTTTTACTTCTTTCCAGGTCATTGTTAAAATTCTTCCACGTGTAGTACTCTCGTAATATCATCGTCAGTAATAGTTTTATCAAAGTGTTGAAAGGTCATCATATATAATTGCCATTTTCTTTAGCTTTCTTTCTCTCTGTTTCTCTCGTTTCTTTCTATTATTTTTCTCTTTCTTAACGGATAAAACATTCGTATTTTAACATAGCAATACGAATTTCACCGCTTTTGAGAATCGAGCTGTCCGTACGAAAACGAGCATGAATTGTAAATTATTAAGTAAATCCTATGTAAAGCGACGCAATAGCTTTCCATTCTCCCTGTGGGACTCTTTAAATAATGGCCAACGCCACCTGCTGGAAATGAACTATCCTACCTTCCTCGTTAGACCTGAAATTCAAATTTTATCAGGCATGGCCAACGTTTCTATGTTTCATTTAATTAAATTTTCTTTTTCCTTATCGCGATATCTCCCCTTCTTTCTTTTTCTATGGAAAAACTTTGCCAACTTTATCGTAGTTGATCATTCAAGACAGATTCTTCTCTCGTATTCCGCGTATCTTACTTCCATTCGTTTTCTTACAATAAACTCAACCTTCTTTCAAAGTAATACGAAATAAGAGGTTTAGCGTTTACCCGAGAGTCGAGAGTCGTCAAGTGAAAGAAAAAAAGAAAAAAAGAAAAAAATAAAAAGAAAAGAGAGAAAGAAAGAAACAACGGAAAAGAAAAATCTGAAAAGAGAAAAAGCAAAACGATCTCGAATAAAAGATTCTTTCTGTTTTTCACGATAAACGACTAATTTCGTAGATAGCTCGAAGAAGAGAGATAGCACGAAAAAATAATAAAGCGCGGAAACGAATCTCCTGCGTCCCTTTGTATCGCATCGCGGAAACGAAAACAAATAAATAAATAAACGAAACGAAAAATAAAAAAAAGATGAAGAAAAAAAATCGAAGAGAAATAGAAAAAACAAAAAACAGAAAAAAAAAAGGAGAAAAAAACCGTCAATATTTTAGCTAACAAACGAAGTTACGTCGTCCAATTATCGTCGAGGATCGTGGCATCGGTACGCCGTCGTTTTTATCCTTCGTATCAAAATAGGAACTGAGAGAAAACTGAAAAGATAAATAGAGAAAAAGAGACAGATAGAGAGAAATATAGAGAAAGGGATAGAAAGAGAGAAAGAGAAAAAGAGCGGGAAGTTTAAAAGAGGGCATTCCAAAGCCATTATCCCTGGCACATTAACCGAGCGTGCGGCAAGAGTATGAGACGGATTTTACACGGAGCGTCTTCGTTGCTCTGGTATTTCAAAGAGGAAAAATAAGAAAAGAAGAAAAAATGAGAAAGAAGAAAAAGAAGAAGAAGAAGAAGAAGATGAAGAAGATGAAGAGAAAAAAAAAGTGGATGGAACCGTAATGGTGTCGCCAGGGAAACCGCTAGAGACGAGTATTGCGTTTCAAATGCGTTTCTTCGAAGACCCTTTGACGCTAGTTTTCCGCGTTACGGAAGTCTTTTCTTCTCCTTCTTCTTCTTCTTCTTCTTCTTCTTCTTCTTCTTCTTCTTCTACTACATTACTACACTACTTTTTTGTTCTTTTACTTTTTCTTTTCTTTGTCATATTCAGCGACCTTTTTTCCCTACCCTTTATTTTTTCTTACTCTTCTTTTCGTTCATTTCTTTTTTTCGTTCCACCCCCTTTCGATACTCTGATACACACCCTTCCGTTATTATTACAGAGAAGTACGAGAATAATGAATAATGAATTCGATTTAATTTTTTCTTTTTTCCTTTCTTTCCAACGTTACGATCGTTCCGACGTTACTCGAAATGATCATTTTATTAATTCCCAAACGCGAGGGTGAATTTTTATTATTATTATTGTTGTTGTTGTTATTATTATTATTATTATTATTATTATATTATATTTATGCAACGAGTCGACGTCCTTCTTACCGGACTTATTCAACTCGCACTCGTTTAACCCTCGTCACTGTTCACAGAGACGAGAGGATAGAAATGAGGTAGCAGCGACATATCATTCGTACCAGACAGCTTGGTATACGCATAAATACATATATATATATATATTTGTGTGTATGTATAATATATAACGTATATACTTATGTCTATCGGCTTCTGGCATACGATATATCGTAAGCAGCTTTAGCATTGGATTTAGGTGACGTCGGATTTTCAAAACGCGCAACCAGCAGCTACTACTTTCACTAAGTTACACTCTCTCTCTCTCTCTCTTTCTCTCTCTCTCTCTCTCTCTCTCTCTCTCTCTCTCTCTCTCTCTCTCTATCTGTCTATCTATCTTTCTTTCTCTCTCTCTTTTTCTATCCAAGAGAAACATTGTTCAAAATCTCGGTTTATTCGGATTATGTTGATGGACGTGACAAAGCGCGTTTGAAAATGAACTTCATTGATCGAAAATTGTCAGTGAAAAATGTTTCCGAGGCGGAGGAAGAATCAATATTCTTTTTTTTTAACAAATAACAAAAAAAAATATATATATATATATATATATATATATATATACTCGACGAGACAATCGTTTTTTCGTTCTTCTTTCTATTTTTTCTTTTTTCTTTTTCTTTTTTTCCTTTGGTTGAATCGTCTATACAAGGCAAACGTAATTATGCGTTATCCATCATGAAAATTGCAAAACTCTCTGAGTGGAGCAGTTCAAAGAAGAACATGGATCAACGGATGTATTAAAAAGTGGATTCCCCTTGATCTTCGAAAGCCCTTTTTCTCCTATCTTATCTCGTGACTCGGCATAATATCGCAAAAATTTTCTTTTCCATCGTAGATTCTCCTAAAGCTTCTCATAAATTAATCCTGTTTCTTTGGACGTTCTAAGCTCGCCGCTTTACGGTCCGCAAACGATAACGTAAAATAGCTTTGTAATCGTAACGCATTTTACCAACCGAATATATTTTTAGTGACAACTCTTTAAAAAGGGAGGAAAAAAAAGAAAAGAAAAGAAAAGAAGAAAAAAATAAAACTGAACCGGTAGAACCGGGATATAACATTAGACCAGATGAAAATTTTTCATTTTCCCTAAAAAACTATGTCGACGACGTGACTCGAAAAAGAGGGGAAAAAAAAAAAGCGGAAAGAGAAAAAAATAGAAAAAGAAAAATACTGCTTGTTAAAATATTTATCCTCTCGACGTTGAGATTGTAAATCTTAGGTGAATAAAAATGTCAAACAATTTTTTGACATTCGCGTCCCTTTCGACGACGTTGCCTCGATTAAACTTTACCCCCATGAGCTCGCTTTGTCAGTCTGATAAATTTAGCTTTTAATCTTTCTCTTTCTCTCTCTCTCTCTCTCTCTCTCTCTCTCTCTCTCTCTCTTTTCCTCTCTGTCTTCCTGATGCACCGTACTTCGTACGAACAATAACGAATATTAAATGTTTATTTCAACGTAGTTTAATTATTCTTATTTTGGACAACTCCTCTTCCTGAATTGACATCTCTTAAAAAATTCAACAACAACGTCGCGTTTGTAAATGTCCGTAATCTATGTCGCGCATACGCACTATTTTAACTTTAGTATAAAATGAGAATGAGAAAGAAAAAAAAAGAGATGGGAAAAAGAAAAAACTAATTAACATGTATCCGTTCGTTCGTTCGTTCGTTCGTTCGTTCGTTCGTTCGTTCGTTTGTGAATAAACAATGAATTTTGTAGGTGGACCAATGAGAAATTAATTTTATATGCTCGACGAAATTTGATTGTTAACGATCAAATCTAATACTTAAAATCGTTTGATATTATTTATCACATACGTTCGATGATAAATCTTGTAAAACTTTCAAAAGACTTTTCATATTATTAAATCAATGTCTTAATGATCGATAAATACGAGTATTATCACTGATTCAACATTAATACGGATCAGACAGGAACTTAATATACGTGAGTATGTATGATTTCGGAAAACCGCGGGTGTCGTTAATTAAAGGGTCGCATCGATTAACTCTTTCAATGAGCTATAAATTCCTGCTAGGTTATATACGATGACTATTACGATAGTTTAATAGTATTTCCTTGATTTATCGGATGGACTCAATGATTTTAACGATTAAACGATCCCGAAATTTCACTATTAATTCCTCCCTAAATTAGATGAAATTTATTCTTTCGGCAAACGATTGTAGAAAATATTTTCACGTTTGTTAAACTCTTACGAAATAGAGGGAACATGGTTATTCATATTCTTGATAAATCGTACGATGACATCGAAACGAAAGACAAACGCAAGAAGGATGATTTCGATGGTACGAACGATTTCTCTCATGTTATCGTAGAGCAATCAGTTTGGAGGATCTAAAAGATCCTAGAGGACAGTTTGAGACATATCCGTGGAAGCGTAACATCGATGATTCTTACTCGAGTTACTCGGTCCGAGTTAATCGAAGCATTTCGAAAGAGGATCGCTAGACTGGCCATCGTAGTTTCAACTATTCCGTTCCACTCACGTAGTCCTTTTCCTTACCGATACGAAGGGAAATCCTCTTCCTTCTTCCAAGCTCAAAATCGCCTTAGGTCTCGAATGAGCTATCTTAAACGTTCACGGAAATTGATACGCCCAAAAGGATTTATATATCGTTGGATCGTTGAATCTTCGAACTAATCTCTTTCGAATATATCGTAGGAATAGATAAAACCGTTCTTTCTAAATTCCTTTTTATAACCTCATAAAAAAGATCTACTTTATTTTCCTAACCCTGTAAATTCTTTATCATCGATTGTTATCATTTGATTGCGAGAATGTTCCAACGATTTTTGAC
The DNA here is from genome assembly GCF_014466175.1 of Vespula pensylvanica. Taxonomy (NCBI): domain Eukaryota; kingdom Metazoa; phylum Arthropoda; class Insecta; order Hymenoptera; family Vespidae; genus Vespula; species Vespula pensylvanica. The sequence goes on along the minus strand of NC_057685.1, from coordinate 1,311,161 downwards.
GTTGATCGATTAACTCAACAACTTTTGCGACGGTATTAACTATCTCGTTTCTACGAGAGAGAGAGAGAGGGGGGGGGTGGGGGAGAGGAAGATAAGGATGCACGATTTGGGAAACAAGATCGCATGGAGTTATATGAATTCGTATCATTAACCGTTCACGCTCGACCGTGTAGAAAAGGAATATGGAAATGGCGAGAAGCGAGTTTTACTTGAAGCTTCATGTCTAATGTCCCGAATCGAATCAAATGACTTCTTCCTTCTGAATGCCTTTCGATTATTTTTTTTTTCTTCTTTTTTCTTTCTTTCTTTTTTTTTTTCTTCTCAACGTCAATGAAATTACCCTGGTAATGATAATGACATCGCGTTTTTTATTATAAAACAAAAAAGAGAATTATAAAGATATTATCGCGAATTAGGATAATTATTTCTTTCCTTTGGGAAAAAAGAGAAACGTTTCTTTTCTCATCAATTTGAAGAGATTCGAGAAATAAGAAGCACTTTTTACGACAAATTCCGTAATATCATTCGAGTATAATATCCTTGTCCTTGTTTTAGAAAAAAGGTTTCTCTCTCTCTCTCTCTCTCTCTCTCTCTCTCTCTCATTCTCGTACATCGTATAAAAAGCTCTGAAAACAAGAACAGAAGAAAACAATCGTTTCTTTTCCCGAGCAGAATTCTTAATCCTCGGTTATACAACTTTCATTCTCCTTCGAAAAATTTATGGTAATATTATGGTTTACAGGTACAGTCTCGAGCTAAAATCCATCATGCAAATTCCGGTCATTACGTATATGTTGATATAAAAATATATGCATATATATATATATGTGTGTGTGTGTGTGTGTGTGTGTGTGTGTGTGTGTGTGTGTGTTGTAATGTGAAAATGATGTAAAGCGAAGATAATAAAATAAAACAATGATATATTACCGAAAGAGAAATTTTTCCAATAAATGACTTCGATTGTGTTGTAAGATAAATTGCAAGAAATAGAGAAAGTAAAAAAAGAAAAGAGAAAAAAAATTAAAAACAATCGATTTCTCGAAAAGGACGCGACAAACTTAATGAATGGACTTACTTTAAAAGTAGGGTAAATCGATTTTTTTAAAAAATGAGATCACATAATTCGTGATTAATTTAGTGTCAACTTTTTATTTACAACTAGTTATTATCTAATATCTTAAAAAATACCAATGTCTTGTTCGATTTAAAATTGTCTGAAAAAAAAAAAAGAAGAAGAAGAAGAAGAAGAAACAAAGAGATTGGATAGCGATTGATTACGAAGATCCATTTTTTCTCGAAAGAAGAAAAGAAAATGGACTCGCGGCACTTTCAAAATAAACTGTCGAAATATTCAAAAATATAATTATATTTAAGCCGAGTATCGCATATAAATCAAGAAATAATTTTAATAATTAGAAAATTTATATCGTTAGAGTTCGAAGGATAAGTTCTGCGCCCTATGTCATTTAAAAGATCGATTATATCTTGGTGTATGTACCTAAACGTGTAAATGTAATACAGGCACATATTTGACAAAAGCTTTAATGTCCGACAGATCTCATTTCTCCTGCTTGCAAGCTCATTAATCTCGGGTCCTGGTAACGTTACATCGCTCTGTTATCTGGGTGATTAACGCTACAAAATGTCCCGCATTTTCCTGGTGTCTCTACTCTCCGTAATTTTCTTTATTTCTCTTTATCTCCCTTCTTCAACGTGGCGCCATTTAAACGGTTTAGCGACATTCTCTCTGTATCTCTATCTCTCTATCTCGCAAACATGACAACTGGAGTACCATCGAGTAGAAAAGCGTGCATCAGAATGGCGATACCAACGCGTCACGTATTCGAAGCTTTCATGAAGGGAAACTTTTGCATGTATGGTATGTACCTTTAATACGTGGCCCAACAACGTTTATATATTTTTCAACAGTCGTACTTTCATAGAGGTATGAGTTTTACGGTAAAAATCGATGGTATTCGTTACGCGAGCTAGTGAAAAAGTTTCGTTTTCTCTCTCTCTCTCTCTCTCTCTTTCTCTTTGTTTTCTTCTCTTATCAAACTTCATCGAAGTTTCCTTTTTCAACGGGAACGTACTTACTTTAAAAATGTCACTCTCTTGCACGCGTTATAAAGCTATCCATAATTTATCATTATCGTAGAAAGTAATCAGATAAATCGGTTTTCTCCAATGTTGAATGATTAACAAACCCATCGTCGTATCGTAGAATGGACGATAGGATAACTTAAAGTTGGAAGGAAAATAGTTTAAGCGTGTAAGAAAGGAAAAACGTAATTACGTTTGGTAAGGATCGAGTCAACGAATCAACTTGATCGGTTTAATCGCGAGAAAAGCTAGCTTTCGGCGAACCGATAGGGAATCCGTCAACGTTGTTAACGCTTCGATCTTATAGAGGAGGCCAATTTTTATCGGAGTCTCTTGGAGAATCCAAGTAGTTCCTTCTGAAACTTTCTCGAAGGATCTATCTAACGTCGAAGCTATAGCAAACAACGGAAAAGCACGCGAAGATCGAAGGAGCAATTAGAGAAACTACTACCATGGCTGCGGAGAACGTCTTAGCGTTCTGTTGGTAATTGCATCGTATTGCTCAAACTCGAATGCGAGAATTGGAGACAGAAAAGAGGAGAGAGAAAGAGAGAGAAAGAGCGTGAAAGAGAGAGAGAGAGAGAGAGAGAGAGAGAGAGAGAGGGAGAGTGAAAGAGAGAAATAGTCAGTGAAAATAAGAGGTAGTTCATGGGACCAAGCTCGATGTTCGAAAGCATTTTCCCTTTTCCGAGTAGTACGAGGAGTGAATTCCTCACCCTTTCTACGTTCTCTCTTATCAAGTCCATCCTCCAATCCCTCTTCAACGATCCTCTCCATGGTAGTCCTCTATACCACCGGTAGTGGCAATGGACCGTGAGAATTATTAAGGCTCGTATTTTTCCTCCATTGTGCCCTTTGACGTCGACGCTCGTTATTCGGCTCTTTCATAACAACCAACCGAGTGCGGGCTGGCTCGTTCGTTAAAATGACTACGAGTTAGGTGGAAAAATCGATGGGGGAGTTACGTTACTTTGCGAATATGTTTCTTTTTCCTCTCCCCTCTCTTCGACCAATGTCTCTTCCTATCTCGTCGAGAGAATATATCTCATTCACATTTCTCTATTTTCTTTTTCTCCCTCTCATTTGGTCTCCTCGGCTCATCGATAATCTAGTATTATGAAGAAAAAGAAATTGAAAGGGATTGGATTTATCAGAAATAAGATTTTCTTTTTCCCTTCGAGTTAAGCCTACGTGGATACATATGTACGTATTTCCTTCTTTTTATTGTAAATCTTGTTCGTAGCTCGTTCTAGCATTCATTGACGAACGAAGGAAAAAAGAAGAAATGAAAGAGAGTAAAAAGAGAAAGAGGACGTGAAACCAAGTTAAATCTACGAAGCTCGAAAGATTCTAGGATACTACCTACCTACCTACCTACCTACCTACCTACCTACCTACCTACCTACCTACCTACCTACCTATCTACCTATCTACTTACCTATCTTACTTACCTACGTCTGAGCGAGTCGATTCGTACCGAGTGAATCTTTTATCACGAGATAAAGTGGGATCTCCGTTTCATGGACACCTAGCTTCTTCGAAATCTCGAGAAAAAGGATATCGAGCTATCTCTCAAGAATACCATCGGTGGTGGTCCCTCCTATTCGTCGCTATCTATTCGCGTTCTACTCTCTTCTTCTTCCCATCCACGTTCGTCCAAGACTTTTTTCTTATTTCGTTTCTTCCTTGCATTCCGCGTTCTAGATTCTTTTTCGTTCCTTCAAAGGAATCTTCATTTCCTTTTCCATCCTTACTCTTTCCATCCCCTTCTCTCTCTCTCTCTCTCTCTCTCTCTCTCTCTATCTTTTTCTATTTTTCTTTCTTTCTCTTTCTCTTTCTGTCCGTTGCTTTGTCATTCTTTCAGAGTCTCTTCACTTCTTTTTTTTTCTTCTGTTTTCTTCTCTTCTCTTCTCTCCACTTTACCCTCTTTTCATCCCCTCCCACCTCCAACCCACCCTCTCAGTTTCTTTCCTTCCTTTCCGTTATATCTCTATGATTTTTCATTCTAACCAGTTCTCTCCTTCGACCCACTTTATTCTTTTCGTCGAGTCTTCATTATTCCGTTCCTTTCTTAGCCACCTTCCTTCGTTCGCCTTTCTTCAACGCGTCCGCCCATCCAATATCCTGTTTCTCTTTCACCTTCATTCGAATGCATGGAGAAAAGTTCAGGATTAGGCGACATTCAACGAACAAGTGATACGTCCGTGTGAGATTCGCGGGGTTGGATTTAGTCGGTTGAAAAGACCGATATAGAAACTTCTATGTTGGTATTTCCGTTCTTCCTGTCTATGTGTGTGCCCTCGAAATCGAACTGTCTACCCGTCTGACTTTCAACTTCGATACGAAAAGATTTACCTATATATACACATACATATATATATATATTTATATATATAAATAAATTATATATTATATATTATTATTACATATATATATAAATAAAAGGATATATATATATACATATAAATATATTTCTTTTCGTTCAGACTATACTCGAAATAATTTTATGTTCCTTGTTGTCTCTTTTTGTGATTGTTTTTATTTATTTTATCTTTGTCTTTCTTTTTTCTCTCTTTTTGTCGAAATGCATATCAGTCGAGTTGCACACACGATTTTTTTCCAATTATCGCGCGTTAAAATTATTTTTTAAATAAACGACCGACCAAACCAAACCCTATGGACTCCGCACGGCGAGGACAACGCGAGAGATAGAGATAGAGAAAGAGAGAGAAAGAGAGAGAACGTAGGTAAGGGAGAAATTATTTTCAGCGGTTGCTCATTAACGTCGTGCTAACGGTAGAACGTAACTTTCGAAAATGTTGCATCCGAGCATACCTTTCAACGACTTTTTTTCTCACCTAGAGGATTATTAACAAAAATATGACTCTCTCTCTCTCTCTCTCTCTCTCTCTCTCTCTCTCTCTCTATCTATCTATCTATCTATCTTTTTCTCTCTCTCTTTCCGATTTTCTCGAAAAATATAAAATATTATAAAAACCGTCTGTATTATAAAAACGAGTCAACTCTTCTTTCATTTATAGTTAGGTATTGACTACGCGCAAAATTGAAATAAATCGATCGTAGAAATCGATTTCAATTTACTTCCCCTCGTTTCTTAATGAACCTTGAATCTTAGTAAACGCCGAGTAAAACGATGAATGGAAGGTATAGGAAAACCGAGTGAAAGGAAGAGAGAGAAAGAGCAGGAGAGGCAAACGATAAATTCTTATCGGCCCGATAAAAACGTCGTAGTCGGGTTCGAATCACGTTTCGGACGTTTTCATCGATCGACATTGGCGCTTGGTTCGTTGAAAAATCGTGAGAAACTAAAAGCTGATTCTTAAACGTCGGACCACGCCGTCCTCTTTACTTCCTCTTCTTTTACCTTGTCTTTTTAAGTTCGTTCATCGATTTAATGACCCGGAAAAGATACGAGATATGTTGCTAACGAAATAAAAAAACAATTAAGAAAAAAAAAAAAATGTGAATAGAAAGGAAAACATACGTTGTAACTTTACGAAATTGATATATAGTTCGACCTTTGATTCCACTTTTTCATTCTCTTTTTCTTATTCTTATATTCACCTTCTTTCTTTTAATCCTTCGCAAAAGATTAAGAAAAGTAGATACCATGTATTCCACCTACGACGATGAAAGTCTAAAGAATAGTACGTAAAGATAGATCGGTTAACTCGACCCAAGTCTCGTCGGTGAATTTTAGACAAAAGAGGAGATAAAGGTTGCACCTTTCGCTTCGGGTTCCGTAATTGTTCCGTTGGGTTGCTTCGAATCGCGAGAAGAGCTAAAGAAAGAGGATGAGCCAAAGGTAGGAAGGTAGGAAGGAAGGAAGGAAGGAAGGAAGGAAGGAAGGAAGGAAGGAAGAAAGGAAAGGGAAATGGCGGAGGAGAAAGGAGAAAGAGGAGAAACAGAAGGAAATG
>NC_057685.1:1290120-1300120 GCF_014466175.1 Vespula pensylvanica | reverse complement strand
CGCGATTCGCGCGTACACCCGTGCGGTTTTATTCGAGCAAGAATATTCATTAACGGCCGACGTAATTGTATTCGGCCCAACTAGAACCGAGGTCTCTCTTGTTTCATAAACGTTGATTGTTTTACTTTTTTTCCTTTTTTTTTTTGTTTTCTTTCTTCCTTTCTTTTCTTTTCTCTCTCTCTCTCTCTCTCTCTCTCTCTCTCTCTCTCTCTCTCTCTCTCTTTTTCCTTTCTTTTTTTTCTCTCGACTCAAAACAAAGTGCCCCTATTTACCATATGTAAAGTTTAATTCATCGTATTAACTTTCATCGAAATATTCGAATGGTCTGTAAATATGTGCAATTAGTAAGTACATATTTACATATTTATATAATTTACATTACATATATACACACATAACACACGCACACGCACAAACACACAACAGAAGAATATGACTATATTCTTATATCATCCAGTCGTTAATCAAGTATTATTTCATAAATCCTTATAACCCTTTATAAGAGGTGTAATGAAAGAGAATAATTCGAGGAGAATGTGCAAGGTAGAATTTTGACAATACTTTCATAGTATATCTCACGTACAAATATACGTTAATTGTTATCTATTCATTATTTCGTATGATACAAAAGAGATTTTGTTTATCTTTCTTTTCTTTTCTTTTCTTTTCTTTTCTCTTTTTTTTTTTTTTTTTACTTATGAAACTTTGAACGACTTTGGAACGTATCCGATATATATATTCGAGGACAACATTAAACCATAAAGCTTCAAAAGCAAAAGACGAAGACGTTATTTAACATGATAGTCCATCATGATGTATAATCCCAAAGGATTTATGTTTCCCGCCATTAAATAGGGGTTCCTTGCGCTTTCAACTCGGATAGATAGATTTCTGCATAATTTCTATCTCGCAAGGGATTTCTCTCCTTTCACTTTGAGGGATTATTAACTTATAATATGCCAGTCTGAAATACGTTAATTGTTCTCAATGTTGCTTTCTGTGTCTAATCGATAAGTACGTATAGATACGAGAAATAATCACCGAATGAAAATGAAACGAATAAAATGATCGAACGATCATTTATTTGTCCTCCTATTTTACCAATTCTTTTTTCTTTTCCATTTCTTTTTCCTTTCTTCATTTCTCTTTATCCTTATATTTTCTCGTTTTAAATATTTCTAACATAGAAGTATACCAATATATGGTAGTTTTAATCGTTCGAAAAGTACTACCATCTATAAAGTACCACCAAAACTTTTCCATGCTCATCCAACATTCCAACCGTCCCTCTATTTCTCGTTGGATATCGAAGCTTTCGTTTTGTAACGCGACGTTAAAAGCTACGAACGAAAAATCCCTTCTCTCTTTTTCTCTTTGTTCCTAGCACGTTATTGCCTTCTCTCTTCCTTTTCTTTCTTTCTTTCTTTCTTTTTTTCTTTCTTTCTTTCTCTCTCTCTCTCTCTTCTTCGAACCTTTTCAACTATCTTCTTTGTTTTATATTTTATATTCCCTCATTACAGTAATACCTGTATCTTTTTTAACTTCTCTTTAATTTTATACTTTTATTTGCTCTTCTTTTTATCTCATATCTATCATCTTTTTTGCAAGTGTTTTAAATATATCAATTTTGTAATATTAAACGCATTTCCCTCTCTCTCTCTCTCTCTTTCTCAAAAAAAAAAAAAAAAAAAAAAAACAAAATGAAAAATAGAAGGAGAACGAAAGAAGAAGAAGAAGAAGAAGAAGAAAAAGAAATTTCAAACGAAGTATCCGTTCGACGATAAAGATGGAAGAAAGAATTTTTTGTATTCTTGTATTCGAGCTTTCGCGTTCTTGTCGATTCGTTTTGAAGAGAATAATGAAGGTACTTTGGTACGTTCTGACGTTTCACGCTTTTGTCACGGCTCGAAGCGACGAGTACGTACGTACGAAGTAAGTACTTACGTTCGGCTGGCAAGTACGTGCCGGAAACCGACCTATGAGAATAATCGATTGTAGAAAAGAGTAGAGAAGAAATTGGAACGATTATCGTCGTCGAGCAAGCTCGAAACCGATATGCCGGGATGCGGAAAGATACGAGGCTTTTCGTATCGCCACCGATTTCAATCGACTCTTTTTAACGATTAATCGTTCTCTTCCTACTCGCATGTATCTATTCCTGTAACAGTATCCGCTTCACTCTCTAAAACGTATAGCTATATATACTTCTCGAGAACGATGCACTCTCACTCTCTCTCTTTCTCTCTCTTTCTCTCTCTCTCTCTCTCTTTATACGAGAACGTTCAATTTCCTCCAACGTTCGAAATCGATTCTCGTGTAATTGATCAGGTATAGATGGATTTAATCGACTGTAAGCGTATCGAGTAAACGGTTTATTTTATCTGGTTTACTTTACCTCAAATTGCTAGAGATTTTCTTATGTGTAGAAATGACCGGCCATTTAAAAGGAATTTCTCTTGATGACTACTCTTTGTCGTCTTTCTTCTCGTTCTTCTTTTTCTTTCTTTCTTTTTTTTTTTTTTTTTTTTTCATTGAAAGAAATTTTAAATGAAATTTGAAATTAAGAGAAATCGTTTAAAGGAAGTCTCTCTCGATGACCACCCTTCGTCGTCTTTTAATTTTCTCTTGTTCGTCTTTTTCTTTCCTCTTTCTTTTTTTTTTTTATTGAAAGAAATTTGAAAGAAATTTGAAATTGAGAGTAATCGTTTCAAGGAAACTTCTCTCGATGATTACTCTTTGTTTTCCTTCTTTTTTTTTTTTTTTTTTTTTACTTTTTATCTTCGCGCCTTAGATAAATAACATCGATCGAGGATTAATAATTTTCTCTATATTTTCATTTCGAAAAGGAAAAACTGAATTCTCGATAATATTTCGCGATATAATGCGTTTGTTTTTGAAAAAGTAGGTAGTACTATTTCGCGATATAGCGCGTGCCTCTCGACTTCAAACAAAAACGGAATAGCTTTAATTCGGAGTTACTCGGAATTTCATTAAAAAATTTCGGCTTAACAATGCCGAGAAGCGAGAACGTAGGAGCACCAGTTTCTACTCGACTCAGAACCGACCTGGTTAAAATTTAATGAAGGCGCCGTCAACATTCTCCCGGGTGATTATCTTTGTCGTTGAATAAAGCGAGCTCCTTTATATTCCAATCTCTCCCAGTCGTTTCTCGCGAACCTCTGTTGGAAGACAAAAGATCGGTTTTGAAGTAACGAACGATGGATATGGATTGAATTACGAGAGATAATATACCGTGGATTTCGCGTGGCTAAATAAATGCACCTTTCGTCCCTATGAATTCACATAAACGACTTATCCTCGTAACGTTACAATTTGGTTTATCATCCATTAAATTGATTCTTGCCAGGAAGAGAGAGAGAAAAAAAAAAGAAAGAAAGAAAGAAAGAAAGAAAGAAAGGAAACCTTATTCGATGTTGAAATTGTCAGGAGAAAATAAAACGTCAAGGGATAGATCGAGTCACGAGTCAAATTCTTGTCGAGCGTTTTAACCCTAACATTTTTTACGACTAGTTCCCTTACCTTAGATTTATTCGTACGTATTTGTACGAAGAGATCTATACGATATCCATGTAGAGAGATATAAAAGAGAGATTTTCGATATCGAGAAAATACTTTCATCTTCGTTGTTTGTTTAGAGAATCAACTATTGTTTAGAATGCTCGATCGTCTCGATATCGTCTACATCAATGTTTCACTGTAAACATCGAGTTTCTATATATTTCTAAAAATCTATAAACTTGTGTTAACATATATTTACCTATATACAAACACACACACACACACACACACACACACACGCACACACACATACACGCACATATGTATGTGTATATCCGTGTACGCGTTTCGTCTCTTTAATAGCAACATGTCGGAGGTACCTTTTCGAGGGTTTGCAGACTTTATTATCCTCCGAGTACAGCCGGAAACTCATTAGCAAAAGCTCTCCGCCCTTTGCCTCTCAACTCCGCTTCGCCTAAGCTCGTTTTACTCCTTGCACACCTCTTGGTTCCTCTCGTTCGACTGAAACCAGGACGAACGAACGCAACCCTTCTTCGTTACACCACCGCGCTTCCCTCGGGCGTCCGTACCAGACGTTCTCTCATGACGAGGGTAACTAATTGTAATTTCGCGATTATGATTATCCACGCGAATTGCCGCGACGGTCTTATAATTAAAGGAATCTAAGGGGTTTCTTCTATTTTCTCGATAAATCTCGAGAAAACGAAAACGACTTTGCTCGATTATTAATTATTTCCATCGAAGTATCAAATTATTATCTACGTGATATTTACTCGTACATTTTCTTTTTCTTTTTCTCCCTTTCTCCTTTCTTCCAACTTTTTCTTTTTCTCAATATTTTCTTGAATTATTTCTCGCCAAAAAAATAAACAAAGTAAATTAAAGAATGAATAAGTAAATAAAGAAATTGGAAATATCCTTATACTTATTACTTACTTACATTCACCATCGTCGTCAACCTTTCACGGCGATAACTATAACGCATACGTGCCTGTTGTAAGAACGATATCGAATTCCTGAAACGACCATCGACTACAAACTCGCGAGATATAATTCTAAGCAGGACGTGTTCCTATTAAAGTCTCCCGAGACACGGCCGACACGCCATACCATCCTTCGTTGCTCGTAATCGTGCTCGTATATAATGACGAAGCTCGTCATATATAATCCATCCACGATTTTTTCGACGCGAGAAATGAATTTTCTTTTTTTCTTTTTTTTTTTTACAAAATTCCTTTTCTTATCTTCTTCCTTTCTCCCTTCTTCCACCCCCAACTCTATCTCTACCATATCGCACGCAACGACGAAAGAGATTGATACTTCTAAACTTAAAATAATCATTGCGATGAAATTCAAAAAAAAAAAAAAAGAAAAAGAAAAAAAGAAAACTGTATTATTTAAGTACCGAAGTAAGGATGAAAGTTTAAACGTATAAATTTATCGATAGGATAATATAAAATCCCTAAGGAACCGAATTCCTTGATTTAACGGATGATAATATCTCAATGGTCCCTAGACGATCGTTAAATCTTCGGATCTATTGTAATAACGATTTTTTTCTTTACTTTTTTCTTTCCTTCCCCTTTCTGTGTTAGTCGGCGCCGTGTATGTTTTATGAACGATCCACGAAATTTTACGGGAGAGATCTGTCTATATAATATCCTCCTACCAACGCGGTGAGGATGAAAATGATGATGAAAAAGACGAAAAAAAAAAAAAAAGGAAAAAAAAGAACGATGAGATAGGAGGTCGTACGCGTAGATATCGAAAGTTTGTGATCACCGACGTTATTTTATATTTTCCGATTTTCCAAAAGAACGAGCAACATTAAGCCTCCGTCGAACTCGTATATATATATATATATATATATATATATATATATATATATATATATGTATGTATGCACATTGTAATAGTAGATAGGTAGGTACCATATGACGTAACGAGGACGAAGTGCTTTTCAATGGAAATAACGTCGAAGCTGGTATTGCAATGGGGGCTATGGTACCGCCGGAAATTCAAGGCACTCCCACCATGAAAAAAGAAGCTGTCGGAATGGCGCAGCATTAAATTATCGTATATTGTCTGCTATTCGGTTTCGTACGTATATATGTAGCGTATGTGCATACATATGTGTATATATATATATATATATATATATATATATGCATGTGTGTATGTACTTACGTATATATGTAAGCTTATATACACAGACATACGTTATACATACGTATAAAATGCATTATCGATGCGACTTTCGAGCTTTACGTGGCAAGTTTCGCCTACTTTTTCTTCCCTTCTTTTTTTTTTTTTTTTACTACTTCTACTACTATTATTACTACTACTACTACTTCTTCTTCTTCTTCTTCTTCTTCTTCTTATTTTTCTTCTTCTTATTTTTCTTTTTCTCCTTCTATTCTTTTTCTATTCGAATTCCAAGACTTCCCGTCGAAGAACATCCCGAGTATCTTTTGTTATCTTTTCAAGATATACCACCCTTTTTATTATTTTATACCGAATTTTTTTTTTTTTTTTTTTTTTTTCTTTAAGATTCCTCAGCTACACCAAATAAAGCGTGACCGACGTGACACACACGTATAATAACTGCTTTGGGAATATACCGGAATATAATGGATTGAAACGATCATTCGTTCTTCCCACCCTTATCTACCGAAATACTAGCTATCACTACTTCTTTATTTAAGGAAAGAAATGACGTGAATGTATTACTTCTCCCTTTTTTTTTCCCCTCCTTTTTTCTCTTACATTCTTTTTTTCTCTCTTTTTCTTCCTCAAGCAGGATCCGTTTGAAACTTTTCGAACGATAAATATTACACGAGATACATAAGAACGTTACATATGTATATTTTACTCATATATTCGTGACATTATTCGTCCGAACGGATCATCGCCAGAAACCAACTCCCATAAATTTTCCATTATTCACAAAGTACGGAATGTGCGTAAGCACTTTTGAAGAATGTCAAATGCATCATTGTTCATAAACTAAACGAATTTTATTTATTCTTTTATTTCTATCTCTCTTTCTCTCTCTATCTATCTATCTATCTATCTATATATATATATATATATATATATATATATTCTTTTTTGCTCTTTTTCCTTGGTTTACTTTTATCTTATTTTTATAACGAATTACGTGTAAAAATGTTCGCGCGCTAAAACCTTAGCTCCGAGCGAAAGGATCATTTTCTTTTTTCGAGAATCTCTCACCCTCCATCCTCTATCATTCCAACTCCTTCCACTTTTTACATTAACTAAGAAGAAAAGGGCGCGAACTAACCGTAAAGCCTCTTTCACGCAGGCCTTAACTCGGCCGACGAGTTCAAAACTTTTCTCCTGGAATGTTATTAATTATTCAGAGTTCTACTTACGCGGTTTCGTACCAACGAAAAAGTACACACACACACGCGTGTATGTATGTATATACGTACAAATTTTATCTATGGTATATCCATTGGTTGGTTACGAGTTTATCAAAAGTTCGAACTTATTCTAATTACGAATGGATAACGCTACTGTTTGTAATCACTCGTTTCTTTTAATTATAAATAAGAAATAAATTAATAGCATTGAAATCATTCTTTTATTTCCAAACATCAAATGATTATTTATTTCCGACGGAGTTTCGACCAGCGAGAGAAACGGCTTGATGAATACTCAATTATAATTCTATATTATATCTAAGTTTCTCTCCCATATATTTTTTTTTCCTTTTTCTTTTTCTTTTTTCTTTTTCTTCTTCTACTTCTTTCTTTTTTTCTTTCTTTCTTTTCCTTTTTTTTTTTTTTTAAACACGGACGTACGTATAATACGAGATAAACTCGTCCGGTACCATTAAGAGAAGACAGCAATGCGGAATAACAGAAGAAAAAGAGATAGAAGAGAGGATTGAAACGTTCATTGCCATGTTGTTATCCTTTTATTTCGTCGGCATTGAAGTTTTTTTTTTCTTTTTTCTTTTTTTTCTTTTTCTTTTTTTTTTTTTTTTTGAGGGAGAGGAGGATATAAAAGACTTTAAAGACGATAGACAAGAATCCGTTCTTTTTACCCGGTTTATCTTCGACCTCCGATTGTTCAGCTTTATATCGACTTTCGGATTACTTTTAACGGTAACAAACGGCGGAGTAAGGTAACGAGCCATTTCGCGATACCTCTAATCTCGAGAGTGTTTTCTAAGTTGACCTCGAGATAAGGAAATATTCTTTGTAATGTTGCGAAAAAAGTTTTCGAACGTTTTGCATAGATAGAATGCGAATGAGAAAAAAACAGAGAGAGAGAGAGAAAGAAAAAGAAAAATTAAAGAAATAGAGAGAGAGAGAGAGAGAGAGAGAGAAAGAGAGAGGGAGAGATAATAGTCCAAAAAAGAAAGGATCTCGATGATACAACTCGAAATTTTATTACATTTGCTTTTTACAAAAATAATCGACAACTTTACTAAACGCACGAAGTGTTCTGTTGTCGTACAATAAAAAAAGAAAAAAAGAAAAAAAAAAATGTACGAATTTTATCTATCGAAAGTTTTACTTGAACTAGAGATCATCTTTCTAAAGTAATATCTTGTATGGGTGTAAGTGTGTGTAGAAGTGAGTGTGAGTGTACATGTAAAGATTTTCAACGAAAGCTTTCTTCTGAAATAGCATCGATATCGTTACTTTTTCTTGACAATCGGATATTTTCGTAAAGTTAGAAGGAGTTGGGCGGAGCCAGGACATTTTCGAATGTTCGATCGATCTATATATACTTATATATACATGTGTGTGTGTACATACATATATATATATATATATGTATGTATGTATTTATCGTATGTATGTATATATATATATATATACACATATATGTATTTTTCTTTTTCTATCTCGTTTTCGAAAAAGTTATAAAATGTTCGTTCCTTTCTATATACATTCGTTCGATACAAATTTTGTTCGATCATTAACGCGGATATCGATTTTATTTCATTATTAGAAATTTCGTTTGATCTTTAACACGAATATCGTTGTTATTTTATTAATATTCCGTGAAACGTTCTCTTTAAATTTCGTTGCTATATCGATGTTTAATTGGGGACTTTTGAACCCAACATAACGAAGAGTACGATTGTAACGAAAGTTATTGTTTGATTGAAGTAGTAACCACCTATATATATATATATATATATATATATATATATATATATATTACATTTTATTCGTAGCAACTCGCGTTGAAGTATAAAGAGAGGGATAATTCAAATTGAGTTTCAAAGGGCGTATGTACGTAATTATAGGTAGGTACGTTGAACTGTAATGGCTCGATTAATGAATCTTTTAAAACAAAATACTATTTTTCGCGAGATAGTCTTGTGTTCATTCTCATTTCTATATGTACATACATACATACATACATATATATATATATATATATATATATATATATATGCATATATATTTTTTATTCGAGTGTCGAGTACAACTCTAAGCAAAGATGTTTCTGTAAACTTTGCTGTGTATCTACAATTTGTTTGTGACGAAAAAAGAGAACCAGTAGATACAGAGATAGAAAAAGAGAAACATAAAAAGAGATAAAGAAGGAGAGAGAGAGAAAGAGAAAGAGAGAGAGAGAGAGAGAGAGAGAGAGAGAGAGAGAGAGAGAGAGAGAGAGAGAGGAAAATAAGGGCACGGTATTTGCACGTTTTTCTTCTATATGGACCCTTGCGAACGTGAAAGAGGAGCGTTGCTCTCGAGACCCAACGAGAATTCATCCCATTACTATCTCGCGCGAGGGCACGCACACACACACACACACACACACACACACACACACACACACACACACAGAGATACACATATTTAAACGAAACAAAAATGGCAGAGATCGCGTTGTTTCCCGGAGAATAAAGATTTCTTTTTCTTTTCTTCTATTTTGGTTTATTCTCATTTTCTTTTTTCTATTTTTATCTTTTTTACATTTTCGAGGTCTTTCCCCCTTGGAATTCAAATTTCGTAAAGAGAAAAACTCTTAACAAGCTCGGTTCGCGTTACCGCGACGAAATATTTTTTCAGTCCTGTATGAATCCTTAAGAAAAAAAAAAAAAAAAAAAAAAAGAAGAAGAAAGAAAGAAAGAAGAAGAAAAAATGGAAGAATAGAAAAAAGAAGAAGTAGTAGAGGAAAAGTGTATCTTGCGAAATCGATTTTTTGTCTTGACGAAAAGAGACGATAGATAGATCGATCGATCCATTCGAATAAACGTACAAAGTTATGTTATTTATCACGAAGAATGTTTTCCTTTTTCGTTTACGTATAATATCGAGGAAAGAGGAAACAACGAAGAGGACTCTTGAGATAGGAAGAATTTTCGAGATCCTCGAGGCACGTCGTAAATTATTTCTTCCGCCGAACGTGTGTCTGCTCTCTCTCTCTCTCTCTCTCTCTCTCTCTCTCTCTCTCTCTCTCTCTC
>NC_057685.1:1282965-1290020 GCF_014466175.1 Vespula pensylvanica | reverse complement strand
TCTCTCTCTCTCTCTCTCTCTCTCTCTCTCTCTCTCTCTCTTTCTCTCTATTTCCTTCTTTCTTTCATACAAACACATCATCATCCTACTACACTTTTACAGAATGCAACGCGGACGTGGTGCATTTCTCTCGTTCCACCTCATCTCGACATCTTTCTTTTCTTCTCCGCATCGTTTCTAGCTCGCGCGTATCCTAATAGATTCTTTTATGCGCAATAACAAAGCACGTCGGGGCAATCTCCGAACGCGTCTCTCTTTCTCGCGATAGGAGTGCAACGCATTACAAAGGAGAGTGATAGTAGTGTTGGATATAGTACTGTACGTGGATACATACATATACGTAAGTACGTAGGTAGGTAGGTATTATGGATGAATGGTAGGAGAAGAGGAAATGTCCGTATATAGTCCGTGTGTGAATGAGAAAGCTGCCTAACGATAATGCAAGATTTATGTTGGCAACGTTTCCACAAGTTGAACAGTTTTACAAATGCGATCCGTTAACCCTTGAGATTTCCCTCTTCCTTTTTCGATAAAGACTTCAAGGAAATAGTCGTCTATAGATATTTTTAAATTTGATATAGAATTTCAAGAGTTCGTAGATATCGATGTGAAAATACGAGAAGGATAGATAGACGGTTAGATCGGTAGTGATAAAAATAGAGAGAGAGAGAGAGAGAGAGGGAGGGAGGGAGGAGAAGTGTAAAAAAAAGTATAAAAAAGGAAAAGAAATAGAGAGAAAAAAACAGATAGGACGAGTAGATAGAAAAACAGAAATTCGTTCGATTCCGTCACGCCCGTAGAAATATCTATGCGAGAGAGAGAGAGAGAGAGAGAGAGAGAGAGAGAGAGGAGAGAGAGTTTAACCCGATCCAAAACTCTCTATTTTTTGTTGCAACGTCCTTCGCACTGTATATTTCTGTAAATGCGAAACGTGCACATTTACGAGCCCATATTCATGGACCCACGTTTTATGTCATATCCCTGTCGATATTGCCCACGTGAGCTCTTCGTTCATACACACGTGCATATCTTTCGAACGTCGTGAATACCTCGACGGAATCCGTCGTTCGTTCGTTTGCAAACGCATCCCGTCCCTTTTCTCGAAGTAACAAAGCAAACGAATCTACACATACACACACACATGTATCGTATAAACTCACTACGTACAACAATATAATGCATACGTTTCTCGCGTAACATCATTTTCTGCATTCATCGAAAGGAAAAAAAAAAGAAAAGAGAGTAAGAGAAGAAAAAAGAAAAAGAGGGAAAGAAAAAACAAATATCGCAAGGATGTTACATACGCGTGAAAACATATTGGAAACCACGTTATCGTAAAATTAATAGGAAAAATTTCTCTTTTCTCTTCTTTTCTTTTTTTTTTTGCTCTTCCCCTTCTTTCTCTCTTTTTTTTTTTTTTGTTTGCCGAACATAAATCTTCGTTAATCTTTGAGAGTCCTTTCGATTTAATCGCTCTTTTTTCTTCCTCTCTCTTTTTTCCGCCGTTTTTTATTTCTTTTCTTTCTTTTCGTTCTTTTTTTTTTTTTTTTTTTGCTTCACCCCCTCCCACCCTTCTTTTTATTCTTTTATTTTTTATATTTTTTTTCCCCATCCATTTATATTCCACTTCACAAACCAACGGAGATTCGTTTTACATACTATTGTGACTGTACCTACCGCCGTTCGTGGATTTAACTCGAATTCACGAATTCAAATTAAAAGCGACGGCTATCAAAACGCGATCTGAGGGATATGCGGAAAAAAAGAAATATATATATATATATATATATATATATATATATATATGTACACACACGCAACACACATACACACATATTTATAAAAAGAGAGAGTGAGAGAGAAAGAGAGAGAGAAAGACTTCGGTTGATATAAATACAGAACAGAAAAAATATTGAACGAGTATGTGCGTCTTTGCCAATCGTTGGAGCGTAAGCTGCTTAAATCGTAGATTTTCATTCGGGAACATTTCGAGAAAAGTTTTCCCAAGCGTGTATCTCTCCTAAAGCATATTGTCGTTTCGTAAAGTTTCAGCTTCGCGTTCTACCGCTCTTCGGAGATTGGACACGTACGTGAATTGAGAGGGAGAGAGAGAGAGAGAGAGAGAGAAAGAGAAATAAAGAGGTAGAGTATATTCTGTATGTACGAAATTGCGGCCAGACAACGAGAGCCTGAGGCATTATTGCAAATTCACCGAATGCCGGACTGTCTGCGGCACTCAGAAAAGCAGAATCCTCTTCGTTCAAGCCAGCCCAACGAGAAAGAGAAACCGAAAGAAAAACCTCTTTTACTTTCTTTCCCTTTTCTTCGTGTACACCTTCTTTCTTTCTTTCCTTCTCTCTCTCTCTCTCTCTCTCTCTCTCTCTCTCTCTCTCTCTCTCTCTCTCTCTCTCACTTACTTTTTCTCATAGTTCGCAAATATTTTCGAGGTATGAAACTTTTCAACCGGAAACTTTTCGTATTCATTCTCATACCTCTAGACGCAGGCCACGATACGTTTGCTCGGTTGGAATCGGTTGGGTGGAGGATTTTACAAGCATGGTCAACAAAAAGAGAGATAGAGATAGAGGTTGAGATAGAGATAGAGAGAGAAAGAGAGAGAGAGAGAGAGAGAGAGAGAGAGAGAGCATTCTTTCTTTTCATACGTATGGATGTGTTATCGTACGAGTCGACGTTTCGGTCGACTCTCGAGAATTTTAAAAAAGTCATTAGGATACGATCGATACGTAAATTAACATAAAGTCGTACGGTCGAACGAGGGTAGGAAAGAGGATTTTAAAAAACGAGACAGAGGGATTTTCGTAGCATTGAAAGGTAAGAGAGAGAGAGAGAGAGAGAGAGAGAGAGAGAAGGAGTAATATAGAGTATCGACGATCGACGATATTTTTCTTACGAAGAAAAAAGGAAAAGAAAAAAAGAAAAATGCATATAAAGAAACATTGTCGTCGCCGAATAATCGTCACTGTGCAAAATAAAAAACAGACAAATAAATAAAAAACAGAAATACAGAAATATATAAAAAAGACAGAAGAAAAAAAGAGAGGGAAGAAAAAAGAAAAGAAAAAAAATAGAAAAAAGAGCCTCTTTCCTTATCTAGAAAGAAGTAATCAGCGTTTACAGGTCCGTTCGATTTACGAATTTCAGTTCTTTGAATACGTGCAACGTGTCGTTTAGAGACCGTCGAATCTGAAAAAATTCGTTGGATGGCCTCGACCCACTCACTTCTCGACGTTTATTCTGTTCGTTTTCCACGGAATTTGAGTTCGGTCGAATCGACCGGGGTTTACGTGAACTCGCTCGCTCATCGTTCTCGTTTTGACGTCGACTAACCCAAAACTTTTGGACGCCAAACGACGTGCACGCTCGCGCTATAGAGATCTCTCACCTGGCTTTAAAACCTCGACGTTGCTGACGTCGCAATATTCTATGGTCGAATAACGGAGCAAAGGCGTAGCTCTTATAAAAATCACGTACTATATGATCCAGCTTACCCATATATATATATATATATATATATATATATATATATATATGACCCGTTTATTTCGAAATTGATGCGTCGATTTTTTTTTTAAACGAAATATCACATAATCTGTGATTGATTTATTGTAAGCTTTTTATTTATAATTCTTTTTTATTTATAATCGATATTTTACAAAATGCCAATGCTTCGTTCGACTTAAAATGTGCCAATAAAAGAAATTACGTAGCGATTGATTACGAACTTGTTGTTATTTATAAAACAAAATTCGATCAATATTTATAAAACAAAATATATTTTGAGTGATATTTAATTTTTACTATTTTTATTTTATTTCTTATATTTCCTTTTCTCGAGAATTGATAATAAAAAAGTTAATGATGTTACTTAACGATCAGAGCTTAACTTCAAAACACGATTGACACGTCGCTCATAGAATTCTTTTCCTTCTTTTTTCTTTTCTTTTTTGCATCCAAACGCCGATTCAACGCCAATCGAATTTCACAAATTCGTAAATTCACTCAACTTTTCTACGAGTTACAGTTCTCATTATCGCCCGATTTTCTCCGCTCTCTCTCTTCGTAACCCCTTCCAGCGTCATAAATTTTATCGCTTTTATCGTGAAAAAGAAAAAAAGAAAAGAGAAAAATAATTCCTATCCCATCTCAAGATCGTTTCCAATTTCTCTATTCCCGATCGATATCGATATGATATTTTCATTGAAAACAATTAAATCAACACCGGACGATTTCCGATCGCGAGCAACGTCCGAATAATGCATATTATTCGATGAGGTAGAAAAAGAGGGTGAAAAAGAGAGAAAAAAAGAGAGAGAGAGAGAGAGAGAAAGAGAGAGAGAGAGAAGGGAGGAAGAGGATGAGAGTATAATAACGAGTGCCGTGAACGTCGATACTTCGAATTTTACGATCCATATTTTCCATAAATTCGCAGTTTGCTGTTCTACGCCGATGTCGAACCTCTTTTTCTATCCGATAGTTCACCCGCACGAACGACCACAACCTCTTTTCATCTCCTTCTCTCTCTCTCTCTCTCTCTCTCCCTCTCTCTCTCCTTCTCCCTTTCTCTCTATTTCTCTCTCTTTCTCTCTCTTTCCTCGAAGAGACGTCTCCTTTGCTTCTTTTCGTTTTACTCGACGCTCCTTGAGAAGGCGGTAATTGGCGGGAGCTTCGACGATCCACTCGTCGAGAATCACTTTGGTGCGCCTCCAACTTTCAACTCACCCCCTCCCCTTCCCCTTCCCCCCTCCTCCTCCTCCTCCTTCTCCTTCATCCTTCTTTCTCGCTCCCTTCGACACTTTTCTTTTCTTCACTTTTCCTCTCTACCTCTTCTTCGTTCTACCTTTCTTCTCCTTCTCTTCCTCCTCCTCCTTTTCTTTCACCTACTCCTTCGTTCTCGAGATGCCGGAAAAAATCAATTTCAATGCCTCTTTGTACCACCGTAGTATAGCCCGGTGCTAGCTTTCCCCAATGGGCGTCAGACGACTGAAAATAATGGATCGAGTCTAAGTGAACCACGAGAATTAGTAAATGAATCTTCTTTCTTTCTTCATCCTTTTTATATTTTCTCTCTTTTCTCTCTTTTCTCTTTCTTTTTCTTTTTTTATTTTTCATCGGCAGACCAGGAAAGATTACAATGAGTAAAGAATAATCGATTTCAACGTAGCGAACCGAACGCGTCCTCAAAACGCCAACGCCTTTATTACAACGTAATCGTATGAACGATAATTCGATTTTAAAGTTCAATCCAACATGGTGATGTCTCTCTCTCTCTCTCTCTCTCTCTCTCTCTCTCTCTCTCTCTCTCTCTCTTTCTCTCTATCTCGTTCCTTGTTTGCATTATTTTCGAACGAACGTACTCGATCGAGCGGTTAGTTAATAATAATAATTGCTCCAGTTGAAAACTTCACGTCGTATTTTATCGTACGTTTAATAATTATTATCGATGAGACAAAAAGAGAAAAAGAGAGAGAAAGAGAGAGAGAGAAAGGTAGATAGATAGAAAGAGAGAAAACACTTAATTGATAGAGTCAATAATTGATCAATTATTCTTCCTGTCATTTTTATAAATTTACAATTATTTCTAATATCCTGGCCTTTTTCTTTTTTTTTTTTTCTTTTACCGTTTTGATTTACTTTCACACTCTTCACATTCTGTTTGTTCAGAAGTGAATAAAAAAAAAAAGAAAAAAGAAAAACAAGAAAGGAAATTCAATCTCCATCGTACAAGGTGTGTGTTTGTCGATCTAGAAAACTTATTCGTCGGTAGGAGGAACATCGGTACGTTGACCTAGATAATTTCTTTGAAAAGCACCTATTCGGTACCGAGCTAGTGATAAAAACTCGATCGTAAAAATGCAAGCAAATTTCGTGAATCGGAAGATCGATTCGTCGATGAGTGCCTGTAAAAAAAAAAAAAAAAAGAAAAAATAAAAAAGGAAAAGGAGAAGGATTTCTTATCTCGACACCTGACTCTTTCCTTAACATATGGCGAACGTTCCCATAAAAAAAGAAGAAAAATATGGACGACATAGGGACGAACAGAAAAAACCGATATCTCATTCTCTCGTCTCTAATATCTCTTCAAACTCGACTAAATTCTTCTTTTTTTTTTCTTTTATTCAATCGTCGATTTCTCTCGTCTCGTTGAATCAAAATACGAATTCGTACGAATACGCGCGATCGATTTATTTTTTTTCTGTTTCTTTTTATTTATTTATTTATTTATTTATTTATTTATCTTCTTCTTTTATATATATATATATATTATTTTATTTTCATTTTATTTTATTTCATTTCATTCGATTTCATTTCTCTTTTTCTTCCTCGTACCAAAACGAAATTTTATTAATGAATTTGCATCGTACACAACGCGATATAAATATGTATGTTTAGATAGAAAGAGAGCTTAATATTCGAATAATATTCTCTGACACTTGTTATCGATACGATAAAAAAGGTGAGACCCGATTAAATGTTCTTTTTTCTCGTAGTTACTCTTATGAATTTCATAAATCCTACGATACGAACTATACATACAAACTATACACATATGCGTGGGCGAGCTACGATTAAAGCGATCTCGTTGTTAGAATCAGCATTTTCTAGTTTAAACGAAGGAGATACGAAGAAGATACGAGCGTGTTACGAGCTTAACATCACAAAGTTGACCTGAGTTCACAAAGTGCTAGGAATTATTCAGTGAGAGTTAGTAAATTTCTTTTTTTCTTTTTATTTTCTGTTAAATTACTTGCTGGCTATATTTTATATATATATATATATATATATATATATATATATATGCTGACTTCATACGTCTATATAGAAATCGAAACCTTTTGATTTCTTTTGAACGTTTTCAACGAAGATACATCATAGAATTTCTCTTGGCCGAGCGAAAAAAAAGAAAAAAAAAAAGAAAGTGATATAAATTGAAATGCAGAAAAGTTAAACGAAAACCATGAGTAAGCCGTTGAAACGTTAAACTTCATCAGAATGTAAATCCAAATCCGGGAATTATCCATGCTGCTACTCTTGAT
>NC_057685.1:1249803-1280365 GCF_014466175.1 Vespula pensylvanica | reverse complement strand
AGAGAGAGAGAGAGAGAGAGAGAGAGAGAGAGAGAGAGAGAGAGAAGAAAGCTTACTAAAGCCTTTGAAGAAAGGCACTCTTGCTTTTTATCTTCGCTGTTAAAGCCGGACATCGGATTTTCCAAAGCGAGAAACGACATCGATTTTCGAGTTTCGTTATAGTAGTACAAAGTTAATGTTTTCTACTCCTCCCTTCTCTCTTTTACCTCTCAAATCATCCCCATTTTCTCTTGGAGATCTCTTGGATTTCTTAGGCGTATTGATAAGAACGTTAGTTTTTCTATCGTTCGTATCTTTCTTGTTTATAGGATTTAAAGATTTTATGGTGGATTGAAGGTGATTCGTACGTACGTATAAACGTACGTTTATACGAACGAACGAACGAGCGTTTCGAGAATTAAATCGATCTTACTTCTTGTTACGACTTATCTTTGATCGTTTCCAATTTTTAAGCTCAAAGTGTCCGACGCGTTGACGTATTTTTCCTTTTTTTCTTTTTTTCTTTTTTTGCAATTTTTTATTTGTTTGTTTGTTTTTGATTTGTTCATTCGTTTGTTTTGCGTGTGTTTGAATGAAGTAAGGAAAAGAGAGAAGAGAGGGAAAAGATGCATCGTGATTCATTTAGCAAAGGACGACAAATTTTCACAAATTTTCCTTTTCGTTTGCACAACGCGCCGAACTATTCGTTCTTACTCGCGTTTGTTATTTACTTTTTTCGGTTCGTTCTTAATTGCTTATAAAACGTTACGAAAGCTTTGATTTCTATTTAACCAAGCACGAACGTTAATGGGAGACGATTTCGAATTAGCTCGTGGAAACTTAGATATTCCGTCTCTCTCTCTCTCTCTCTCTCTCTCTCTCTCTGTGTGTGTGTATTTCTATTTATTCTAATTATATAAGACAACTTAGATATCCCTGTTAAAAATAAATCGTGTTCTATCTCCTTTAAAATTGTAATGTGATAAACATATTAAACTTTTAACAGAAGTGAGTCATAACAGATTCGTCGATTTCCCAAGAAATGAATTCCCTAGATTTTAACGACAACGCGAAAGTATCGGCTGATTCGAGGAAAAAGAAATTCTCGAAATTTTGCCGATGTCGAACAGAACGGTAACGATATCGTCTAGCGCGATAATTCTCTTCTTTTTTATTTTTTGAACATTTTTTTTTTCTTTTTTTTTTTTTACGGAATATTCTCGTGAAAGGCGACAAGCGAAATGCAACGTGCACAATGGCCGTGCGTAGTACTATAAAAGCGAATGGCCCTCAGTTATTACGATGTAAGCGATCATTGAATTCTTTCTAAAATGAAACTTTATACGTATCTCTATACGTTTTCCTATTTCTGCATTCGTACGCATTTTCTTTCTTTTTATATTTTTATCTATGCCATATATATATATATATTTCTTTATTGTAATCGGTTCAATTACGATCAATAAATATCGTATTTATCGCTATCGTTTTATTTGCATTCCTTTCATTTAACTTGAGTTTCGTTTAACTTGTGTTTTTTATAACTTTGAAAAAGATGATAAAATCTTTGAAATCGAAATCTTTGAAAACTAGCCTCGTTAATTTCATACGAGACTACTAATTAATTTAATCGTTCCATTCATTAGATTCGTCTTTCTCTCTCCCTCTCTCTTCATTAGAACATCGACTCGCTTGGCATAATTCAAATGGGATACATCTTGCATATCTACAATTTACATAGATTCTATTCGTATAGCTCAAAGAGAATTCAAGCAACTATCACTCTCAACGTTTGATAAATCTTACCAAAAGAGCTTATAATTCTCGCAGTCTCCGTCGTAATGGAACTATTACGTACTTTCTACTTTTGAATATATCGAAAGAGAAAGAAAAATACATTTTACATCGATCGTATATCTACATACTATGGAAACGTTAAGAGAAAACAATAGATTTAGTTTGTGGTAGTTTGCCGGTGAGACCGTACTCATGCTTATCAAGACCAACAGTCTCGAACATTTATTTCTCGAGTTTCAATGCTTTTCGTTGATTGGAAAAGAAGATGAAAAGGGTGAAACGTGGGTGAGGGAGGAGAGGGGAGGGGGAGGAGGAGGGTTGAGATTTTCGTCTCTTCGAAAAGTTTCACGAGGAGACGGAAAGGAATGGAGAACGGAGTTGTCGTCGAGTTTAAACCACAAAATATCGAGTAACTTCGGCAGTACGTCAGTACTCGCGCCGGTGAGCCTCGGCGTCTCTCGAAGCGGAAAAGCCGCTCTCCTCTCTCGTGGGAACCACTCGAGGAGAATCTTCGACGCGAACGAGAATCCTCGGTCCCATTCCTCCGCGAGCTTTGCACGCTCGACTTAAGTGTGAACAACCGCGAAACTTGCCATTTCTTCGCCACTACCAAGCATCGTCGCGCTCTTCTAACTCGCACCCCCTCCTACCCTCAATCCACCTCCCTCAATCTACCTCCTTCAATCCTCCCTTTTCTCCCCACTCTCTTCTATTCGTGGAGAGACCACGAACCATTTTATCCCACAGATTCTCCTCCCGTTAACTTTTAATGTCCTTTCGAGTTTCGAATCTTCTTTCTCGTTTCTCTTTCTCGTACGAACTTGAGTTGACTCTTTCGCGAGATAAACGAATGAAATAAAACGTAAGTGATACGAATTTCTTTCGTTTTATTACTTTTCATCGTTATATCCTTCGGGTGTAAATCGTACGTGTGTTTTTGTGGGCGTTTGTGTATTTCTTTTCTCTCTTTCTCTTTCGCGCAATTGAAACGTTCACACGATCGTCGTGACGGTCGATTAAATTGATAGAAATATTTTCATTCTATGGAGTATATATGAATATGTCGAACGATACGTGACTAACGATACCGCTCCTCAAATACCAACTCTCATCTATTAGATCGATGTCACCAAACAGTGGGAATACTGAACGAACGCGTTCCAGCACCTTCGATGACCCAAATTCCACTGAGCCAATCTCACTTACGGCATTTGGTATTATCGGATATTCTCTCTCTCTCTCTCTCTCTCTCTCTCTCTCTCTCTCTCTCTCTCTCTCTCTTTTTCTCTCTTTAACGTCTGTCTCGTTTTATCTCGATCTTGTACCTTACACTTTCGTCGATTCTTCGAAATTTGTTAGAGATCAGCGATTAGATATGTTTATATCGATTTAATTCGTAATTCGTCGACGTTCGATTCGTTCATCGATAACGAAGAAAAAAAAGGATAAAAAAATATGGAGAGGGAGAGAGAGAGAGAGAGAGAGAGAGAGAGAGAGAGAGAGAGAACAGAAAAAAAAGAAGAAAGAAAGAAAGAAAGAATATCGGCACAATACTCTCTGGCAATAATAATACTACCAAGTAATCGAATTTTCAATCGTTTCGCTTGAAATTCCTGGCACGACCAAATTCGATATGTTCGATACCGTAATGGCGATAATTTAAAATTTACAATGTATCGTGAATTTTATAGAATGGAAGAGAGAAAGAGAGAAAGAGGGAGGAGGGGGCAGGGGGAGGGGGAGTGAGGTACTATGAAGCATGGAATCAAAATTGTGTTCGATCAAATTATTCGAACGATTTATCTGCACGATCGTTTCGTTAAGTTTCGGTCGAATCGATTAGTCGATAATCCGATTATACGTTCATTTTCCTAATTATCGTTCGTTCGTACGTATCGAATCGAGTGGAACACTAATGTTGCAGAATTAACAAGAAACATGCTCGACGAAAGTAAACCGCGATTTGATTCGCGGCATGTCCAAAATGTTCGTAGGTACGTACTACTGTATATAATTAGAACGTAAATTAGTACGAAATCGTTCGGGACATTTTTGAAAAAACGGTTTCAATTACTACGAAACGCCATTGTTCTATTGGAAATATTAATCGTTCGTCGTGGAATATAAGATCGAAAAGAATTTTGATATGATAGATTGAAAAGAATTTTGAAGGAAAAATGAGAGGGAGAAGGGATTTTTAAAGATCTCGTGAAAAATAATATTAGTCAAGCCCTTCGAAGAGAATATAATTGTCCCGGTGATTCTAGCATTGAATTAAAGAGATTATCGTTGCATCTTCATAATCGAAACCCGGAGAAGCGTTTTCTTTTCACTCGTATTCATTTTCCCTTAAGAATCTCGCGAGAGATTTCTTTGCGAATAGAATGAATTGGTAAGTTTATTTTTCAACGGCAAACAGGTTTACTCCTTGGGGAACAACGGTTGAATAAGATACACAACGTTCTTTCATACTTATATACGATTTATTCTCATTTCCATGAGCCATCCCTTTTCATTCGTTCAACCCTATAAACCATTCAACCGAATCCAGATTATGAATTCTGGGAATTAACCGGACCAATATCGACCGATGAAGAATACAAGTTAAAGAGAGAGAGAAAGAGAGAGAGAGAGAGAGAGAGAGAGATAGAGAGATAGATAGAGGGGTGAGAACGAGAGAGTGATCGAATTGAAAAAGAAGAAAAACAATGAGAGGAATCGAGTGGTATTATCTCACCCTCATTTTCCGTATCATATTTTCACAGCGCGTGAAGTATCGACACCGCATCTCATCGTGGATTTAATTCGTTCGAGATGCGGAAAAATATGCCACGAGCAACGTTGGCGATTAAAAATTTTTCTACCAATAGATATTATATATATATATATATATATATATATATATATATGTATGTATATAGTATGAAAAAAGTAACAGACTTCAATAATTTTATAAAAATCAATTCGATTCATTGTATATGTTAATCCATTGAAATAACTCCGTGTCAATTTTTAGTCTATTGAAAATGAGTTTTAATCGGAAAATTGAAGAAGTTTGTAACCTGTCACTCGGTCGATTACACCGTCCTCTTTTATCTTTCTACTTTTCTCTCTTTCTCTCTATCTAGAAAGAATAGTGCCGTGGTAAAGAGAAGAATACGTAGTATGGTTGAGTGGTAGAGGATGACGTGCCAAAGTTGCGGCGAGCCGCAGGAAAACTTGGACGCCTCATTGACACTGAGTCAGTTCCCGGAGGGCTTTTCGTCCTTAAAATCTCCGCTCTCTCTCTCTCTCTCTCTCTCTCTCTCTCTCTCTCTCTCTCTCTCTCTCTCTCTCTCTCTACTTCTCTCAATAGCATTTTTCCAGATTGTCTGGAAAAACTCTTTTCGTCGAACCCTTCGAGCCTTATCACCTTCCTCAATAACGTCCCATGGGTATCCTTCCTACTTCTATTTTTTTTATTTCTTTTTATTGTTTCAGTATCTTCTCTCTCTCTCTCTCTCTCTCTCTCTCTCCTTCTTTTCTTATTTTATTTTGTTACAGTGTATCGATTATCTTAATCGATTCATCGAATCGAGTAAAGATTTCAAACACGTCTAGCCTCGTAACTACGATCGGATCGCTTATCGTTCTTCTGACCAATGATACCAAAAGAAAAAAAAAAAAAAAAAAAAAACAAAAAAGAGAAAGACGAAGAGGAAAGAGAAAACGATTAAATAAGTTTCACGTTTGTTATTTAATATATAATTTATGGAAACGATTAAATCGCTTTAATTCGATTTGACCTACGGTCTTTAAACTAAACGAAGCGAGGGCAACGAATGCAAATCGCAAAATACAATTTCCGTGTCGCGATACGTTACTTCGTTCTAATTCCATATAGGAAGGCGACCAAGCCGAAACAAAGGGCTAGCTCGAACAATCGCACGCGCGAGCGAACGGATATTGTATAAGCGGATCGATGGAATTTGAACTCGCCTTGCCCTGTTATGAGAGAGAAGGGAGGTACTTGTCCTTCTCCCTCTTCCTCCTTCTCCTCCTCCTTCTCCTCATTCTCATTGTTTTCATCCTTTCAACAGTACGGTGGTCATATGCAAACGCAATGTAATTAACTCTAGTTTCTCTCTCTCTCTCTCTTTCTCTCTCTGTCTCTGTCTGTCTTTCTGTGGCTCTGTCTCTCTTGTATATACGTATATAGGTAACTACATTTATTACTATGATGATTATACGTTTCGAGATAAATTCTGAATTATCATTCCGAGAACACGAGATAAATGTTCGAAGCAAAAATCATATTGATTCTTCTACATATTTTCTTTATGTCTTCGTTAATTGTTTGTTTGTTTGTTTGTTTCTTTTTTCTTTGTTTTATTATCGTTTTGTCTTTTCGTTGATATCGACAACGCGATCGAAAATATGAGAATGCATGTGCGTGCGAGTCGTTTATATTTCGTAAAATCTGCCTGCCTCTATCAAAGTTTATATTGTTTTTCGCGATCGATATTAATTCAAGCGTATAACGTCTATAAAATTTCTCTTTCGATATATCAATGGTATAATATAATATTGTTTCGAGGAAATCGTTGACGATTTTCATCGATTTTCGTTCGATCGAGCAAGAAGAAGTTAAAGGAGAAAAAGAACGTTCTTTGATATTTATCATTCACGTTTAATACGTTCTAAACGGGAGAAGAATAACTTCGTTTACATAGGAAAATTAATTAATCCGCCATGGTAGAATTGTTCGAACAGTCAGAAAGCTCAAGGAACACTTCTGCACTGAAAATTTTACTTTTCTCTTTCTCTCATCGAGAAATTTTCAGAAATTTTGTTAGAAAACTGTTTCGAAACTGCGGATGAAATTTAATCGTCGAGTAATACTATTAAAAGCTTTCGTCCGACGACAACGCAGCTTTCTTCATTATACATACATACATACATACATACATACATACATACGAATGTATGCGTAATATATAATATATATATTATATATATATATATATAATGTCCCCCTCCCTTAAACTTTTCGTCGTTTCCCAGCCGGATGAAATTTTGATGATATTAACGAAATTGGCGGACGCGAGGTGGTTCGTGTAATAAAGCATCGTTGGTACATAATTCACCACGGTGAAGGATGGATACGTAACCGTAGAAACTTCGTTTAGAGGCACAAAGTCGTAGTAATAGAAGTAACAAACTTAATGAGCCAAGACGCGGAGGAGCCTCATGCCGTTGGGATCTTGTAAATTTCATTACCCGGTCGCGGCCGTCCGTACATACGAACGAGCTTTGGATTTCTAGACCGTAAACTTTCTTCGGGCACGTATCCTTCGGGATAAAAGTAACAAAGCTCTCTATGTCTTTTTATTCGTTTCATCGTGTTTCTCGAAAAAAAAAAGAAAGAAAGAAAGAAAGAAAAGTAATTACATTTCATTATTTGGAAAAACTTGAAAGCACAGCTTGTTTATCGTCGTTTCGTTTATTTCGTTTTATAATGAAACCAACATTTTAATCTTTTCTAAGTAAAATAGATTTACGATTCATATATGAGTATTAAGATTATGAGTTTACTACGAGTTTGCTACGATGCTCATTTTCATTTGGCGTGCTCGCGAATCTCAAGCTTTCTTTCTTTTTTTTTTTGTTTTTTTATTCTTTTATATTTTTATTCGTTCGTTCTTTCTTTATTTTTTTTTTTATTTCTTTTTTATTTTTTTTCGCTCCCCCCTGAAAAATGTAATCATCATCGAAGAATTTGCAAGAGGGGGGGGGGGAGAGATTCCTTTTTATATCGTAACTGTTATATCGTAAGGCATAAAAAAATTTTATTCCTTTTTTTAAGACCATCGCACGAGACAATTTTTCTTTATTAGATCGCAAAAGATCTTCGAAAGTGTATGATGGTACTTTGGAAAATCCACAAAACGAGACCTTTCTTTCCCATCGGGATCGTTCGATTTAGAACGAAATTTTATGAAATTTCTAAAAGTGATCTTTCGTTTCGTAAGATCTGCAATTTTTCATCCCTCCGCTTATTTTCCTTCTTTTTCTTCGTTTTACTCATTTTCTTTGGACTTCTTCACGATAAAAGAGTCACGGTAAAAGGACGAGCTGATAATACCACCGGCGAATTAACCTTATCAATATTCATGATTCTTTTTTCGTAATATTCGTATAAAAGTGAATTTTAATCGTCTCTCGGTAAGAAGACGTTTAACTTCGTGTCATTAAAAATGTTCCCGGACTCTCCTTCGACTTTTTAATTCGATTCTTCGAAAGTCGTTTCTAAGCTCGACATTTAATATATATATATATATACATAAAGACGAAAAAAGAGAAAAAAAATCAATCGAGGTTCAAAAACTAATTCACCAAGTTGAAACGGCGATGAGCCAAATAGGCAGTTTACGATGTCCATTATTTCCACTTGGAAATAATATCGAAACGTGGCGCCCGTGGCACGTTTCCGTGGTAAATCGTGCTGAATCGAGCGAACATAACTGTTTCTCCTTTGCGACTATTACAGTCGGCGAAGCAAATAGTCGTAAAGAACAAGAGAAAGAGAGAGAGAGAGAGAGAGAGAGAGAGAGAGAGAGAGAGAGAGAGAGAGATGGAAAGAGAACACGTTCGATCTTTACGTTTCTCTTTTTATCATAAAATTTTAATAAAATAGATAATAGATATTCATTTTGTTTATTGCTGCGTTCTTTAAATTGACATAATCTATTCTCGAAAATATTTTCCATATTCAAATACTTACCTAGAATTTATTATTAACTTTTATAATTAATAGTAAAAAGAATAACAAAGATAGATAGATAGATAGATAGATAGATAGATAGATAGATAGAGAGAGAAAGATTAAAAAAAATTTGAATTGAAACGACGTAACGTTGTCATCGTCGTTATGCATTAATTCGAGAGAAAAAAAGAAGGAGAGAGACGATCCAAAAAGAAAAAAAAAAAAGAAAAATATAAAATAAAATAAAAAGAGAAAGAGAGGGAAAAAAGAAGGGAAAAAAATAGTCACGAAACAAAACAAAATAAAAAATGGTAAACGCAAAGGAAAAAGAGATAGGCGGTACGTGTGGGCGAGCTCGAAAAATAAACAAAAATCGTAAACGTCGAGAGTCCGTTATTAGTGGTTCGTACATGGGGTGCGGTGATGGTGTAGTAGCGAGAGGGATCAGAGAGTGGGTGGATCTGCTCCAGGGAATTTCGACAGGTGCAATTTATTCCTCGCTCGATACCACTGACCCATACTAGCGTTATACTGCTTTGAATTCTCATCGTCATCGCGAAAGCCGAAAAGCTTTTGCCTTTTAACGCGAACCCGTTTTGCATTGTCTTTCCTAATGAGTGGAGCATTGTTTATCACGACCGTACGTTGTCTCGCTCTTGAAAAAGAAAAAGAAAAAAAGAAAAAAAAAAAAAGAACAATGTATTTGAAAATATTACGATTTTAATAACCCCGACATTTTCGGTTTGTATAAATATAAAGAGAAAGAAATTATATATTAATTAATTTTATGAGAATTAATGGCGGATTGGTTACGATTGAAAAAAAGTAAATTTCTCGTCGAAACGTTAATGAATGGCATTATCCTTTGGCGATAAAAAAAAAATTGTTAATTTTATTCATCTTATATCTCCGGGAACGATTTTGCGAGATTCTTCGTAGGATGTAATAATACGTCATACGAGCGATTTACGATTAAAATTTAAAGTCGTCGACGTGGCTAAGAAGTCGTTTCTATGTGAACCAGATTCGAATCACGAACGTCGAAAGTTCAGTGAGTACCTACTTCGCCTATATGGATAAAGTTTCGAGAGTTTCCTAGCTTCCTGGATACATACGTTCGGTAAAGATGCTCATCGAATCGATTACAATTTATAAACGATTCGATCGTTCGAACGTGAACATAGTAATATTTTATATTTATATATATTATAAAATAAAATTTTATTATATATATATATATATATATATATATATATATATTATCATATATCTGTTTGGTTTAATATGAATCGTATAATATGATTTCTAAGTAAAATCGAAATTTTAACGATTGGATTCTTCGAACGTATATACGTCTACCAATGTTACCCGAGTTATCTACAATAGCGTGAATGGATGAATCAAATCGTTTTAATTGTTTCGTATATTCCGTTGGAATTATTCTCAGGAAAATCCACTATGGAAGTAATCGTTCGGTGAATATCGATAAACGCTTTATTGTTCTTCGCTTAAATAACACCTGCATACCTACATACACACATACATACATACATATATATATATATATATATAAATTTATTTATCAAGATTTATCCATTCATTGCATTTAATTATGCACAATAACGAGCAATATTATAAATTTATTTCAAGCCAACGCTTCGAAGAAAAAATGTAGTTATATGATACACCGATTAAAACTGTCTTCTATATAATTAAAATAACGGGAGAAAGGAAGAAAGATAAAGAGAGAGAAACAGAGAGAAACAGAATGATAGAGAAAAAGAGAGAGAGAGAGAGAGAGAGATCTATTATAAAACTTACACACGATACAAGTTTCCTTTTGTAATTGTTCCAAAGTAAAACGAGGACGATGCAAAGTTAATCACAGAACTCTCAGTCGTCTTTCCGTCTCTCGAGCGTGTAAGCTTTCTGTGTAGGACTAGCATAATCTAGTACGATTAGGGTACACACCGTGGATGGACAACAAACGCGAAACAATGCTCTTTGTCGGTCATCGCACTGTGAATAATTTCCTTTCCAAAGGTTACCGAACAAATCTGTGCCGCATGGAATCTAGCGATTCTATTTTTGTCACGATAAGGGCACTACCCTACTGACCCAAAAACTCGACGGTTCGTTAACGCACGAGCTACAAAAACGAGTAATTTTATTTGGAACATCCTTGTGTGTATTTTTCTTTTCTCGTAATTAAAAATATTACGTTATAATATGATTGTTTCTTTGTATATAAAAATGAACGATCTATGGGTATATTAAATAATTAAAAATCATTAATAATATATATATACACATTAATATATATATATATATATATATATATATATACATATATAATTAACATATTATGTTGAAAATTCGAATATTTTAACTCGTACATAAAAATAAATGTTTGATAGATATATCAAATATATAAAAATTATAAATAAATATAAAATTATATATATGTATATAAATCATATTATGTTAAAAATTCTTACGATTTATACAGACATTACAAAACATTTCTGATCGAGCCATGAGTGTTCGAATATCAAAAAATTCAAGCATAATGTTTAAACTTTTATCTGTACATAAAAATAAACTCTCGATAAAATAACATACACACACACACACACACACATTTAAATCATATTATGTTAAAAATCCATACGATTTATACAGATATTACAAGACATTTCTGATCGAGCCGTGAGTGCGAAATATTCGGGAATTCAAGCAAAACGTTCGATCGTAGGATCGACCACGCAAGAATCGAATGCTTCCTCTATCCATCAACGACGTGGTATTTCAACGATCGTTCACTCGCATACGCGCCGTTCGAAGGATCAGCATGGTCGGTTTCGCATTGCAACGCGCCCTCAAAAGCGCTCGTAAATATCAGAGAATTCCAACTCCGATCCTCGTTCACGTGCTATGCGTTCTAGCAGTTTCCAGACGTGGAAAGAAGAGAGTGTTGGTAGTGATGATGGTGGTAACGTGGGTGGGTGGGTGGTGGGAGGGGAGGAGGAAGAAGGTAGAGCGAGTAGATTAGGAAGATCGAGGGTGAAGGGATACGAAACGGTCGGTGAAAGATAAAATCGTGGATGGGGCAAGAAAAGAAAAAGCAAGCGGAAATAAGGTCGAGAAAAGATGAAGAGAAAGAAGACGTTGCTTCCATTTAATTATCTTGGATCGCTTGCTATCCACTGCCAGAAAATTCATAATTGCTTCCTTTTCCTAATGTACCTGAATTATATCCATTGAAATACGTTCCTTTTTTTGTCAGTCGGCTCCGTACCATCCCATATTTCTGATAATAGTAAACGCCGGTAAAAGTTTCCATTTCGGGGATTACATTCCGACAATAACGTTTAAATTTGTCGGGATTTTCGTCTACGTCCGATATCTCTTTCTCTCTCTCTCTCTTTCTCTTTCTTTCTTTCTTTCTTTCTTTCTTTCTTTCTTTCTTTCTATCTATCTATTTTTCTCTTTCTTTATCTTCTTCTATATTTACTCTTTTTCTCATGAAATATATCGTCGCGATGCTTTTCTCACAATCAGTTATCCGCAATAGGAGTTTCTATGTATGTACCTACTACCGACGAAGTAATAACCTTCTATGGTTTCCTCTACGTTTTACCAAAGTGATCTGATCAATTAATGAATTGTATTCGGAAAGGATAGTTCTATCATTCGATCGTTGCTCTCTGATATGGGACAGACAGAGAAATAGAGAAAGCTTTTTCCAAATAGTTTTCGTGCGAGATCACGAGAGGGAAAGAAGCTTCCGTTTGATAGTTCCAACGAAATTTCTTGATAAAAGTTTATCGAACGAAAGGTTTCCGAGAAACGTAACTAGATTTTGCCTTTGCGAGCCAATGGATAAATAGACTTGGGGATAGCACGAAAGAGAGAAAGAGAGAGAGAGAGAGAGAGAGAGAGAGAGAGAGAGAGAGAGAAAGAGATAGATAGATGGATAGATAGAAAGTGATAGCCAGGGAATAGACGTCGAGAGTGAGTAGGATATGAAATAGGATTTAGCCAAGTTTTAATTGCTGCACGTACGTGCGAGACACGGGCTTTCGCGTTTGGGCGTACGAGTGCCAGCGATACTCGAAAACACATACACATGTAGGATACGCACATAGACGCATATATACGCCCGCGTATACATACATATACACACACAGACACACATAGAAAGCTTTTCCACCTTTCGTGTTGCAATTTACCCTCGTCCAATCTCCTTCGTTTCTCGTCTCTTTCCTTTTCCTTTCCGTCAAAGGCAAAGCCGATCTCTGAACTTTTAGCAAACTCTCTCTCTCTCTCTCTCTCTCTCTTTCTTTCTTTCTTTTTTTTTTCTTCCCAACGAACAATTCGCATTCAAGATCATTGTCGTTCAATTTGAATTCATTTCTAACAGTGGACGACGTTAAAAAGGTGAAGATCTGAATTTTCTTCGTTTTCTTTTCGACGATCGAATTCGATAAAATCGAATTCGCATTTAAACTTTATACTCGTTCCTAATGATGCAAATCGGTTACGTCCTCCTTCTACGTTTCTAGAAATCAAAGAATAATAGATATTATTCTCTTTCTTCTCATCCCTTTCAGTTCCCTACCCCTATCCCATCCCTTACACCCCTGCCGAGAGTCTCGATCCGCGTATCTCGTTATACGTTTAATTCGAACGTTTAAAGTCTCTGAAAACAATGAAAAGTTCTTCGGAGTCATAGATCGTCTACTTTTAAGAAGATGATTATTCGTTTATATTTGCGAAAGATGAAGAGAGACGGAAAGACGGACAGAGATAGAGAAAGAAGGAGAGATGAGGACAAAACATGAAAGAAAGAAAGAAAGAAAGAAAGAAAGAAAAGGAAGAAAAATTCTCCCAAAGGAAACTCGGAAAGGTAAACACCGAGACAGATGGACAAAGAGAGACAGAAACAAAGAGAGAGATGCAGAGAAAGATAGGGTATGAGAGAAAGAGAAAAAGAAAGAGAAAGAGAGAGATAAAGAGAGAGAGAGAGAGAGAGAGAGTTTTCGTTGGAGTGTAATCTTTCAGTACTGCAACGCTGCCAGGCTAAGCTCGAAGAGGGCCTTCACGACGAAGAGAAGAAGCAGCATCAGTAGCAACAGTAGTAACAGATTGGCACCTCCTCTCTCTCTCTCTCTCTCTCTCTCTCTCTCTCTCTCTCTTCTATCTTCTTTCTCTTTCTCTCTGTA
The DNA here is from genome assembly GCF_014466175.1 of Vespula pensylvanica. Lineage (NCBI taxonomy): Eukaryota > Metazoa > Arthropoda > Insecta > Hymenoptera > Vespidae > Vespula > Vespula pensylvanica. The sequence continues at coordinate 1,266,619 of NC_057685.1, read as the reverse complement.
CGAATACTTTTCCAGGCGGATATAAGATTGAACGAAGAGGCTGGAAAGTGAAACTTCTTTCGAAAAAGCAGACGAGAAGGGTTAACTTTTATTCACTGCTTACGAAATCCCTGGTGCATCGAAGTGGACCAAGAAAAAGAGAAAGAAAAAGGAAAAAAGAAGAAAGAAGAAGAAAAAGAATACGAATAAGAAGAAGGCTCGCGATATCGCGAATTCGAACGAACTTTGGACACTTTTGTCCAAGGAAGAAACCGGAAAAGAACGAAGGTTAGAGTACTGCTGCTAGTAATAGTGGTAGTGCTGATAGGTGGTGGTAGTGATAGTAGTGGTGATGGTGGTGGTGGTTGGTGGTTGGTAGTGGTGGTGGTAGACGTGGAGGTGGTCGAGGTGACCCCTCTCACCACTCATGCGTACGGACCAAGGGATTCAGAAGTATCCTTTTCAATAGAAACGTTGCTGGCATTGTTGTGGTGTACCGGAAAATGACGACAGTGTCCGAGCCAATGAACCGTTCCGAGTTATCCAAGAATTGGATGACACGTGAAAAGTCGAAAGATGAAAGTCGAGAGAAAAAGAAAATTGCAAGAAATTGAACGGTGATAATGTAATTCGATTAATCAAACTCGAAAAATTCAACTGATCGTCGTCGTCGTCGTCGTCGTCGTCGATTGTTCCTATTAACGCGCGGAACGAATAAGAGTTTTGATCCATCGATCGATCGTAAAGAAACGTTTTGCTTTTTTTATTTTCCTTCTTCTCCTTTAAAGAATAAGATAAACAGGGAGAAACATCGTAACTTCTTTTGGGTCCAATCGAAGAATAGAAGAAACCTTGGTGCCTTCGATTCGTTGAGATCGACGAAGTTACTACGACGAACGATCTACTCGCGGTTTACCAATCCCGATGGTTTCATCGTTCATCCTGTTGCTTAACAAAGTTCCTGCTTACGTAGAGAATCCTCGTTAGACGGCGAAGACGACTATCGTACTTTGATGTGGAACGTAAGAAGTTACAGGAAACGCTTCAAATTTAGTGAAACTTAACTAAGGTTAAAGCAAGGCAACTCATACAGGATTGTAAATAAAGGACTTCCTTAAACTTTGATACCGTGAACACTGCCAGGAATGTGCTTACCAGAAAATTTTCAGAGATAAAAATCGTAGCGCAATAAACAAGTATAATACGTTGAAGAACAAAAGTGATAGAATAATCGAATAAAGATATATGTATAGTAAAGGGACAATAAATAAGTAAACAAATAAATTAATAAATAAATAAATAAAAAGGAAAAGGGAGGAAGGACGGAAACGTATCGCATCACGTTTTTTATAGAAAGCGAGAAGACTCGCAAATCGGCGAGCGATCGGTCGCGAGATCGGTGATATGTGTCGCGTTGGCTCGTTGAGCCTCGATGTGCTTGATTCAGCGAGCATGAAGCATCCATCGAGGTCAACGGAACTCGAGGTTGCTATGGCACTCTTCGGCATGGTCTGGCTGCTGCGAGTTCGTTCGGAGATGCGTCGTTGTTCAAAGTGCCGACACGAGGAGATGCTCGCCAGCCAGCAACAACATCAGCAACAGCAACAGCAGCAACAACAACAACAGCATCAGCTTCAGCAGCATTCGCAGCATCAACATCAACAACAACAACAGCAACAACAACAACAACAACAACAACAACAACAGCAGCAGCAGCAGCAGCAGCAACAACAGCAGCAGCAACAGCAACAACAACAACGTCATCAGCAACGTACGTTGTCGCAGGCAACCAGTCTTATTCATACACCCGATGATGTTCTCACGTCTTCGGCCAACACGCTTTACACTCTGGATACACCAGGTGCTGCTGGTCCAGCTGGCAGCTATTGCGAGGTTCACGGATACGTCCAGGCCAAAGAAGGTACCATATTATAATATAAAATCATAATTAATATCCGAGTCGATCGAATATTCGATTCGAATGACGAATGTTCGAATGGCGAAATCGAGAATCGATTATAATTGGCAACTATTATTGGTATCCAACGTTCACGTGTTTACTCGATCTTCTTTTTTACATGCATGAAACGAAATAATAGATCGCAAAATTGAAAAAGTTTTTCCCTTCCCCCGTGGTATAAACTTGAAATCACAACGGTGGTTTCGAGTGAGTTCGATTTTATCGCATGAAAGACGTCGAAAACCACATCGAACTTCTATCCGAGAAGGAAACGAGCGGTTTACCGACTCGTCGCCGTAGAAATATTCGAGAATAGACGCGACGCTGACCCTTCTCGCTTCGGGTATTCTCGTTAAGTCGAGGAAAGTTCAATTCGTTTAAACTCGACGTTCGCCATTGTCCTCTCTTCCACTTGCTCAAATCTACTCGTACTCCTATTAGTTTCAAAATGAGCGACATATTATTCCGATCTCGTAGCTTTTCTACGTAGCCAAACTACGATTATGATACCCAAAGCGTATTCGAGAAAGTTTCGTCCTCGAGTTCGTGCAATATGCCGGAATCATATCGCTGAATCGAATCGAACAGATAAAGTAACTGCTACAAGTTTCTCGAATTTATGAGAGAGTCACGAAAGGGAAGATAGATAGTGTCCATTTCGATCTTGGAAAGAATGCGAAAGTCACTTTGGTATTAAAGAGAGAAAAAAAAAGCTGCAAGAGCAATGGAAAAAAGGAATGGAGAAGAGGAAGAAGAGGAAAGAAAAAAGAAAGAAGAGAAAAGAAAGAAAAAGAAATTCGATCTGAAAATTCGTACCAACGATTTGCATTAAATTTTGATACCATTCATCTGCGTTTGGGCTTTTGCAGGGAATGATAATGATAATAATAATAATAATAATAATAATAATAATAATAATAATAATAATAATAATAAAAGAAAAAAAAAACGAGAGACCGAACGAAATGGTTCCATTCAAGAGATATAGAAAGAGAAGAATCAAGATTATAGTGTATATAGTGCAAATCCCATGACAAAAGCCAAACCATACTTCTTCGTGACATATATATACAAACATATGCAATGCAATTAGTATCAACGTGCGAGTTTAACGTTTAGCGATAAGAAACCGTTAGCGCGTTGCGATTCGTTTTTCGATCCTTCTTTATTGTCCCTTTCAAGTCCCCAATACTATTCTAAACACAACTGAAATTCTCTGAAGGATGAGATCCTTTCTCGAACAAAAATACCAGCTCCTCTAATTCGTATCTTTTTCAAAAAGAAAATCCTAAGTGGAATATTAGAAATGTTTACCGATAAGGTCCTCCTTATTCTTCTCTCTTTTTTATTTTTTCTCTTTCCTTTCTTCTCTTTTCTTCGACGTAGTTAAAAGTCGAAAAAAGAAACGGAAAACTGATTCACGTTTCATCTGGAATTCGAAACTTTGATATTTCTCTAATTAAATTATACACGCAATGTCGCCGAAAGTTTTCACCAGTTATGTAAAATATATGCAAAAATTTCTTCGATAAGTTAATCCATTAAATATCGCGGGGATAAGATCGAGATATAAAAAAGAAAAGGGAATTATTAAAATTCAAGATTCAAATACATACACACACACAAAAAAGAAGAAGAAGAAGAAGAAGAAGAAGAAGAAGAAGAAGAAGAAGAAGATAAAAGGAGAAAAAAAAAAGTAAAAAGAAAAAGAAAAGTTTGCCATGAGCCAAGATTCTTCTTCCTTCGACGTTTTTCCTTTTGTTTTTTCATTTCTCCTCTTTCTACCTACCCTCACCCCCGTAACTCCTTGTTCTCACCCCCCAAACTCCATTTCTTCTTCATCCGACAACGAACTCTCCCGAACGAACGAGTCTGCACGCTGCTCGACCTAGTTATGAAATAGTTTTCTTGCTAGTGTACCGCTCGACTCAAAGCTATCAGGAGCGACGCTTTAAAGCTTTAAACCATAAGCTGAAAGCATGATCGTGTTCTGCGCGGTCAAACGTCGACCTTCGTATTGTTTTCAGTTTATCATCCTTCCTCCCCTCTCTCTCTCAATCTCCTCCTCCTCCATTCTTCCCCTTTTACTACCCCGTTGAAGCTCGATTTCGTGCCTCGGGCTTTCTCTCATACGATCTCAAGGGAAGTGAATCACGTAGCGAGTTTCGACAAAAACGATAAACCAATGAAATAGACTTTGTCTTATATTGATATAATACCATCGAAAGGAATTAATTTTTCGAGATAATCGATCGATTTAATTGATCTTTGTTTTTCTGTTTTCTCTTTTTTTCGATGTTTTGATGTTCTTTTTTTCTTTTTTCTTTCTGTTTCTTTTTTCGACGCAATCAACATGTTTTTGTCTAGAGCAATCTTTTAAATAAAAACGTAAGTGTTATTATATATTAAAGTGTGTAGTATCAATATAAATAATATTAATTAATATAAATAGACTTTATATAAATAGGCTCGATGAAATAGACTTTGTCTTATGTTGATATTACTATAATCCATATTACTATGATCATCGAAGGGAATTAATTTTTCGAGATAATCGATTTAATTATATTTATTTATATACATTTAATATATATATATTATATTATATTATATATATATATATTTATAATTGATCTTTATTTTTCTGTTACATGTTCTTTCTTTCGTTTTTCTTTCTCTTTAAAAATCTTTTTCAAGATTTTTTTATTTACAGCAATCTTTATAAATAAAAACGTAGGTGTAATATATTAAAGGGTAAAGTACGAGGGATAATGTCGAATAAAGTGGGATTTTATCGTTTCCTGCGACGACGCGTGTTAACAATGATTTGTAATTTACAATTTGCCATAGCAATTACGTTGTACGTATTTCGAGAAATTATTGCGGCTTATTGCGATCGGCAAAAAGCCACTTCGTTGCGTGCGTGAGTACGCTCGTAGCTGGTACTAATTAATGACCGAGTTTAATTCGTGGGAAGAACGAATAATTTTATCGACGACGATGACTACAATGACGACGAAGTAAAACAAAAAGAGTTAAGAGGCCGTTCGTGTTTTATTATACAATTTGTAAATACAATTTTTATCACGATTCTGTACTTTACACGAGTACCAAAGTGCACGAGTTTCGGTGTCTTCCGACAAAAAAAAAAAAAAAGAGAGAAGAACATAAAATAATAAAAAAAAAAAAAAAAAACCAAAAAAGAAAGAAAACAGCAACACGCAACAAATGAAACGGAAACACCTGTCGCATCGGCATTACGTGCTGATAATGAGGATAATTAGAAGAAACGATCTGCAAATTAGCAGCCACCTGTGTCGCCTACGTCACGCGTTATTGCCTGCAAATTAGTATTCCTTTTGTATTTTCATGTTGTTTTCTATCTCTTTATCTCTTTCTCTCTCTCTTGCACATTATTAATGAAAGACTCATTAAGATTCAGTTTACCGACTTCATTAAAGATTTAGCCGCCATTTTGATTTTCTATATCTCTTTGTATCTTATATACATGCAAAATAGATCATAATTCTATCCGGTGTCATATAACTATTCATCGTTATTTTTCCTGTTTTGTTTTTTGTTTTTTTTTTTCTTCGGAATAATTTTTTCAAAAAGGAAAGCAAAAGCGCTCTTGGTTGGAAAGAAATAAAAGAAGAAAAAAAAAGTAAAAAAAAAAAAAAAAAAGAAAAATAAAAGAAAAAACAAACCTCAAAGCTTCATCCGATTTTAATTTAGATTCGTACTATAGACTGAACTTTTCCAACTACTTGGATATACGGTAAGGTACACGTAAATAAGTATGTACGTATGTAAGTACGTACATACGTATATATGTACAGTGTACATTCTCTTTTTTTGTATCTCAGATTCTCTTTTATATACGTAATGTAAATACGTACGTATTTATGTATGCACCATGTTCATGTTGGTTTCTCGTCGAAATATTTTTCCGACAGACATTTCGCGGTCAAAGAAAATAATTTGTTGATTAAACATCGTTAAAGATATATAACGTATGTATATTTTTATTATCTTAAAAAGAAAAAAAGAAATATACATAAGATTAAATCGAATTTGAGAGCTTGAAGTTTGATAACAATTGCGAGATTGTCCTATATATATATATATATATATATATATATATATATAAATTTTTTTTTCATTTTTTTTTCTTTTTTGTTAATATTTCTCGAAAATGAAATTCACGATTTCTTTTATTTTTATATTCAAACTTGCCGGCAATATTTCTTGAGCGAACAATACAATTCGTGTATTATAGCTAACGTAAAAATTCTTATCGCTATATACGTATTCCTTTTTAGCGGTAGAATTTTACGCGTTTTTTTGTTAACACAAAAATTTTCCCGCGAGTAAGCGAGAACGAGCTTTTTCGTTTTGAACGTCTTACGCACGAGCGATCACCCCACGTTGAGGCAGAACTTTCTGCCCCGATTCCGAGATTGGCTGAAGGGTACTTCGGAAATACGAACTTTCCGAGTACATTAAGCACGCAATGGCCATTACTTGGATCTGGTTACGAAAAAAAAAAAAAAAAAAGAGAGAGAAAAAGGAAGGAAAGAAAGAAAGAAAGAAAAGAAAAGAAAAGAAAGAAAAAGAAAAGAAAAGAAAAGAAAAGAAAAGAAGGAAAGAAAAAAAAAAAATTCGTTCGAAAGCCACTTTTTTTTCATAGGCATAATTTCTTGCTCCGCTTAACGCGAATTTTCACATGGGTCTCTTTTAATATTATGTCACGACGAAATTTCGTTGTACTCGTATATAATATAATGGAAATTGTACTTTTGTGTGTGTGTGTGTGTGTGCTTTTTTTTTTAAGAAGTTTACAAAGTTTTCTCTTTTTTTATCTACTTGAGTTCGAGAAAAGAAATAAAAAAAAGGAAGGAAGGAAGAAACAAAGAAAGTCAAATTTTGACCTCGAATCTCGTTAAAGTTATTCCAATGATAAAATTCATTGAAATTTGCATATAAAGGTATCTACGGATATAGATAGTATACATGTTAACAATACGTACTTAGATGTTTTTGAAATTCACTCACGTTCGTGATATCGCATTAATTTCGTTGTGACTACGAATAAATTCATTCTCTTTATTCCGTATTGTTCTACCTTCGTAATGCGACACGTACATTCGGTAATTAACTCTAATGAAGATTCAGGACTTTTAAGCGCCGCAGAAAATTCTGATGTTCAGCGATAGCCGCAATGAAACGCGCCGGAGCGTAATTCGCGTACCAAAAGTTATTCGGCTTTTATCTTCTTTCATTTAGAATATTTTTCTTCCTTTCTCTGTTTTTCTCTCCACTTTTTTTTTTCTTCTTCCTTTTTTCTCTTTCATATGAAAAAGAACATTGTACCGATCAATAATTAAACCATAATACATACACACACGTACATATTATCTCCGATTGTATACGAACTTTAAATAACCAGAGAGAGAGAGAGAGAGAGAGAGAGAGAGAGAAAGAAAGAGAGAGAGAGAGAGAGAGAGAGAGAGAGAGAGAAAAAGAGAAACGCGAAAATCGGTGATGACTACGAAAAGCCAGGAAAACATACGAACGAACGTAAAAAAAAAGGGAAGAAGAAAAAAAAAAAAATAAAAGAAAAGAGAAAAAGAAACGAAAACGAAAAGAAAAAAAAAAAGAAAAAAAAGAAATATTATTCAATCCTCCATAGGTGAATTTAATATTCCAACCCGATCTTCTTATCACGGTCGTGCCATTTCACGGATTTTCAATGCGAAATTGTAAAGCGAAATAGACGGTCTCTCTCAGACCTTCTTCCTACGAGACGAGTTCCTCTTTGTCGAGTTTCGTCGATGTTCTCAACAAAGAAAACCGAACCTGTTGAAACGTATTGACCCCGTTGTCCTTTCTCTCGTCACAACACTTTTCTCCATTTCACCGCAAATAAGCGATCTTTGTGGGGACGCGAAAAGTATTATGCATGATCGCTCAAAAGCTCTTTTCCTCTTTTGTCCGGCACCAGATAGGACGAAAGCTCCGATGGCACCTCTCTTTTTCTCTTTCTCTCTTTTTTTCTCTTTCTCTCTCTCTCTCTCTCTCTTTTTAGCTGACGTGATTACGTTTTCGAGATACGACAACGAGCTGGCGGGTACAAGCGAGCGCGCGCGTTCAAATAACGCTGTACCAAAGGTACTAAGTTCCATCAATGGCTTTGTCAACTTTTCTCAGGTCCTATGAAATAATTCTCTTTTTTTCTTTTCCTTTTTCCTCTTCTTTCCTTCCTCCCCCCCCCCGTTTTTTTTTCTCATTTCTCTTTTTCATTTCTTTCTTTTTATCGTCCTCGTTAAACACAGAGATAAGCATTAGGATAGACCTTATTATTTTCATCTTTTTCTTTCGTTCGCGTACCAATTCAATTTTAAAAGGAGTTCTACCAGGAAGAACTACTTTCCATGAAAAAACATTTTTGAATGGCGGACGAAGTGGTTCTATACGATTTTCTCGCTTTCCTTTACTAACACGAATAGTTCTCGGAAGAGTACGGGAAAGATGGAGTGGAGTTCGAGGATACTTCTGGATTTTAGACCTTCTATGGATTCCCTTGGAAAAGTCGATGAGAACCACTTTTCGATCCTAGGGAGGACGATCATTCTACTCGAACGAAACTTCGACCAGAGATCAGAAAGTTTCGACAATTTCAGGCCTCCTCAGTGATTTCTTTCGAGAATCGAAAAAGAAATCTAAAAGGGAGGAAGTAAACCTCAAGAAAGCCTATAAAAAAGTTTACGAAAATCTTTAAAATAAAACGTTTGCTTAATTAATGAGTTGAAAGTTTCTCTCTTTTTTTCTTTTTCTTTATTTCTTTTTCTTTTTCGAAACATTTCTCTTAAAATTATGATCGTAAATTGATGCGATACGTTGAACGGACGTTCAAATATTTCGTTAAATAATTACTTTACGATACAGGCTCAACGTAACTCACCCTCTTTCCCGAGGGTTGGTATGAGAGGCACTCGAGCGCAACAATAAAGAAAATGGGATGTCATTTAACAGAAGTGCAATGGTCGTTTATAAAAACATTCCTGTTATCCCTGTAGTAGCTATGAGAAAATAAGAGAATGGTTGTTACCGCTATTAAAGATTATATATACATATATATAGTGTAAATAAAAAAGAAAAAATATATATACACATATATATACATACTTGTAATAAAAGAACAAAATGATTGAAAAAAAAGAAAAAAGAAAAAAAAATATATATGTATATATATATATATACATATTATACATACGTACATAGTTACTAATAACTATTATACTGGTATAATAAAATTACAAAATGATCGAAAAGAAGCATCAATAAAAAGATCATTGCATTTATACGGAAAAAATGATGAATCGAAGATTTATCGAGAGAGAGATATATTGTGAAGAAAAAAACAAATAAAAAAAAAAAAAAAAAAAGAATGTCAAAAGAAAAAGTAAAAAAAAAAAACAAACGAACAAGGGAAACAAAAATAAGAGAAACGTCCGATCCATTATCGCATTTTAAGGGAATGCCCGATACCACACGCATCTCTTCTACTTTTTTCAAACGGATCCTGAGTAGATACTACATAGGGGAAGCATTAGTGAGATTACTCGACTTGCTTTTCCCATCCTCGACTCTCCTCCTTTCTTCGGACTTCGATAGCTCTACATGAAAAATATGACTTGCATCGTATCTATTCGTTCGTCGACTATTTTCTGAACCTTTCGAACCTTCGTTCGGATTTATACGTCCATTATTTTTCTCAAAACGATTGGTAAGATTTAACAATGATCAATCCTGTTCCTGTTAGCTTTACTATCGTAATTTCTAACGTAACTAAACTAACTAGTTTATAAACTTACAATTTCAAAGTAAGTTTAATTTATTTTAATAAATTAATCATATGGAATATTATTAATTATTTCATCGATGATCAATGATATTTGATTAGGATATTAATAGGATCGTTGATTTTCAACGAATATTAACGATCGATCGAAATAAAATTATTTATCCAGTGCAATTTTACATTACAGAATATATAATAGAACAATTTAAAAAAAAAAAAAAAAAAAAAGAAAAGATAAAAGAAAAAGGAAAAAACCTTCGTAAGTAGCAAGAATTGGAATTAATTGTAATGCGGTAAAATGAGAATACACGACAGGAAAGCTTTTTGCGTGATACCACGCGTACTGGAATTCCAACTTTTCTAGTAGTTTTAATGGACGAACGTTGGAACATCAAAAGATCTGACGATACTCGGGCGCAAAACGGTGTTGGGTATTACTTGAAAAATTAAAAGGGACCCGGTGAACATCGGCGAGATTACTCGAGGCTTCGAGCGTGTCCACGCTCTTTTTCTCTTTCTCTTTCTCTCTATCTTCCTACGCTATTACCATTTCAGTAGCAACAGTAGAAATAGTAGTAGTAGTAGTAGTAGTAGTAGTGTAGTAGTAGTAGTATTAGTAGTAGTAACAGCCAACCATCTACAGTCTACACAATCAGCATCGCTACTCTAACGAATTTCTGTACACGCGCTGAAGCACAAGCTCTATACCTTTTGCCGTTGATTGCAATTCGCGATGCAGTGCACGTTGCTCGTTCAATTACATCATCTTGCATTCGATTGGGTATTGAACACGATGGGTAATGCACCTGCCGTTATTATTATCCATCAAGCCGTCCACCTCCACTCTGTTCGGTTTGATACTCATCGTTCTACGTACTCTCGTTTACGTCGTTATACCTTCTTCTTATTATTTCTTTTTCTTTATTTTCATTTTCCACCGTTTTTCTTTGTCTTTATGAATGGTATAGATCAGTGGTAATAATTAATCTATCACGTCATAGAACGTTACGATCGTACGATTTATTCTTGGATTTTGATTCTTGAATTAAGTTTTGAAGGAAAAAGAAGGAAGGAGGAATGAAATGAAAATAGAAGGATAGATAAAGGAGGTAGATTTATGAGTAATGGAGGATAAAAGAGGAATATATATATATATATATATATATATATCACAAATTTTCAGTTTATTTTATATTACTTGTATGTATATATATATATTTATTTATTTATATATTATATTATATATATTTATACATATATATATTTAGAAAAATATATAGAAAATTATATATATAAAATATATATAAGGAGATAAAGAATAAGACAGAGAGAGAGAGAGAGAGAGGGAGAGAGAGAGAGAGAGGTAGTAAAAAAAAAAATGGAAATGGATTGATCTAAAATATCGTGAAAAGAAGCTAAACGAGTTTTCTCACTTTCATACTTCTTCCCTTTATACCCCCTTTACTTTCGAGTTCGTAAAGTATACCCATGGGAATGATAAAACCACCCTACGAAACTCGTACCTTACTTCCAATCGGTTGTGTCACGAATGACCCGAGACAATGATTTACCGTCTTTGTTATCGCTAAATGTGCTGCACGTGATATTAGCAGCAGGTTGATCCTCTTATTGTGTGTCAGCTTGGAAAAATAAAAAGAGACACAAAACGATAAGAAAAAGAGAAAGAAAAAAGAAAGAAAAGAACACATCGTTCATAGGACCCTTTTCATGAACCATCCTTCGCACCCTCTTTTCTCTTTCCTCTTTCGTGATACATACGTTATAGTCTTAGATAGAACGTTGTAGTCTTCCGATAGAAAGTTCGTTATAATCTGAAATGATGATAGGAAAGAGCGATAGAAAGGGAAGCTACGGAAAGGAGGAAAAGAGAAAACACGAAATCGTTTTCTGCGGTCGTCGAACAACTTTACCGCCGAAATTATTGCATCCGTTAAAGTACACACTGTGGTATCTCTTTCCTCGTTCTCTCGTTCTCTTTTTACCGCTCGTAAAAATTTCTATCGAAATAGCAAGGCAAATCGAATCAAATCGAATCGATATTTTTTCCATCCTCCTCGCTCTCCTCCCATCGTATTATTTACTAACTTATGAAAACGTTAAACGAAAACATCTTATCGTATTATTTAGTCATCGTTATACCGCAACGCGTTTGTCTATTTTTTTTTTCTTTTTGTTTAGGTAATGTATACGTATCTATGAGTATATTTGTTTGTAATTAAAAAAAAGAAAAAAAAAAAAAAACAAAATTAGATTCGATCGTTGTTTGGAAAATATCGTTAAGAACGAGATCATCGTTGCTATGGTTTAACGAAAAATAAATATATTTGATAACGATGATATAGAAAATTAGAAAAGAGAATGTGAAATATCTTGAATTAAACAAAAATGTTAAGTATCTCAAATTCGAATATTTACTTACTTATGTTGGGAGATAAACGTATTCGATATACAGTCTTTCGACCGCAGAAATCGACTCTAGATATCTATGTACCCTCGGTATGCCGTCGATGTGAAAGGTCGTTCGATAATAAATATACGAAAGCTCTGATAAATCGTTCCTTCAATGGGTTCGAGATATACAACGAGCATGGCTTGGACCTTTCCATTTATCTTGTCCCGCGTGTTACGTCGACTATTAGACTTGATCATTTCCCGCGATAGTTTTTGCGATGACAGCTGGATCTTCATCTTAAGGATACATAAACTGAAGATCGATCATCATCTCGCGTCATTACGGTTATCGGAAAAAGAAAGAAAGAAAGAAAAAAGGGAGAAAACAAACGAACAAACAAAAATTACATTGAATTTTAAATACTTAGATTATGATAAATGTTGGTTTACGTTTCTTCGACTTTTCATATTTTTCTATTCGTCCATTTTTGTTTTAAACATATTTAATTAAGCGACTAAATTTTATGGAAATGATCGTATTCAACGACACGTCGATAAAAACTAGTTACGTTCGTCTTTCGTTGAAAGTGACGTTCTTGATAAAGGTAGCAATCCATTTAGGATGCCGGTCACGTTTATCGGATTATGCGACAGGTTTGGTGAACGTGGAAAGGAGAAAAAAAGAAAAATGAAAATGAAAAAAAAAAAAATGAAAAAAAAAAAGAATAATAATAATAAAATAAAATAAAATCCTATTATAGTTGAACGAGACAAAGGACAGGAGGAAAGAAAATAAGGAATCTATTGTCGGATGTAAAAGCGCACGTTTAATTATCACACATTTAATTAAGGAATTCCCCTCTGCAATCGAGATGCATAGCACGCTTCTTATTACCTCCCATCGAGATTATCAAAATTAGATAGCGAAATAAGTATATGTATGTATATATGTATGTAGATACGTATGTATGTATCTAATGTACGTATGTACGATCTTCTAGAAACTAATTTCTTAAATCTAACACAAAATCGTTTCACAAAGAAATTTAATAACTTGTTAGTAAGAAGAATAACTAACTGCGCGATGATAACTAATGCTAATGCTTCTGTTGGTGTTTTTTTTTTTTTTTTCGGTCTATTTTGAACAAAGACGACGCTTTATAAAAAATATTTTAATCAATCGAGTAAAATATTTCCATAAAACGAAATAGGTAATGGTGAAATGGTTGTGAATGCTGACGAAAGTTGTCGATAGCAATTTTTTAGCTGCGACACGACGACGAACGGGCAAAAGCCGCATGGTGGATTTTAATTTCACCGATTTACACGTAAAAGCATCGATTAAAATTTTATGCGATTACCTTGCCAAACTCTATCTATCGTTTTACGTCGACCAACGATTTAATGATCCTATACCGATAAAATCGATCCCCATCGTTGTTACCTTCCCTGATTCGTTAACGAACGAACATGCTTGCTCGAGTGAATTTTAACGCCATCCTTCCGTCTATATTATTATTATCATCAGTCGATCTTAACGTTCGGCATATGCATTTTAAGTGTCTCATATAGATAGTTAGATAGTTAAGTAGAGCTTTACCTTCGCCGTTGTAATCGTTGTTGTCGTCGTTGGACTTGTACGATAGTTTCTGCACAAATAGCGTAATTATTACTACGCCTAGAAACTTGCAAAATAATTTACGAGGATGGAGAAAGAAAGAAACCTGCTAAAAGATATATAAACATTTCGCATTTTAATTTATAATCTCTTGTATATAAAGAGAGCATGATACTCCTTTTCATCATTTCTCAGATTCAAAACGTGCGCATCGTATTCAACGTTGTCGTTATATTTTTAATGTCGACTTATCGTCCAACTGCAGGACGTAATTAAAATTATTTCGACGGATTTTGTTCACCTGGTACGTTTCACTGTATCATACGTTTTACGAGAAAGAAAGTTAATTAAAATAGAAGAGCTTTTGCTCTTTCTTTCTCTCTTTCTCTTTCTTTCTCTTGCCACTGGTCGATCGAAAGAGAAAGAAAGAGAGAAAGAGAGAAAGAGAGAGAGAAAGAGAGAGAGAGAGAAATAAATAGAAATAGAAATACACAGTTTAATACAAAGTGAACGAGCTGCATAATTCGAGCGAGATAATTGTTTGCCGATAACGCTTCTAATATGAAGGTAACTAAGCTGTTACGAGTTTCGCGCGAACTTCGATATAGGGGCATATCGATTAGTATTCGCTGGAAGTCTTAGCCTCGCGAATGAGCTTCTACAAGAGGTAGAGAGAGAGAGAGAGAGAGATAGTACCTTAATTCCGTCTCAATTGCCTTCGAGGGAAATTTCCTTGATGTCTACTTAAAATGTACCCACCTAATTTAATCGAATAGAGACCTGTTATTACTCATATCATTAGATTCCCTATTCTATAGATAATTATTAGAGTGAAAGATTTCGTGTTTAATGAAAAGGTGTATATATATATATATACATATATATGTATATGTGTATATGTGTATGTATGCATGTATGTATGTATGTATGTATATATATGTTATTGTACAATGTAGGATATAACTAAAAAGTATATATTATATAATACACAGTATAATAAATGAACGGTCTGTAGAAACTTTGAAAATAAGTTGTAGGGATCTAAACAAGTAGAAAATATCCTATGAACGTGGAGTCGAAAACGTTCTCTAGTGGAGTTACGACGATTTCGAAGTTTTCCTGCAATGGTCGGAGAAATTATCAGGTCGAATCGTATAAGAGTTATAAATTGTATTTCTTCCTTCTTCTTTTTATTTTTGCATAAAGAATGCAGGCTGAAAGAAAGTTAAGGGAGTCACCAGGGATTGAGAAAGGAAAACAAAAAAGAAGATGAAAAGAAGTCTAAGCGATTTAACGTAATAATTTTTTCAAACGTTGCAAAAGAATTATACGAACAATATACATATATATATATATATATATATGAAATTATATTATTAAATTAAAATTATAAATAAAATTATATATGACAAAATATATCTATATATAAATATAATATTATACGTAATTGTCACGAGTTTTAAATTACAACGATTCTTAAATTATAGAAGATAATTCTCTCATCAATTCGATCAGTTTGTCGTTTAAAATAAAAATATCGTCGAAGTTCGTTATATCGAAATTCATCGAATTGGAAAAGCTTCTAGGAAATTAAAAAATTTTTCTTTCTTTTCGTTTTACCACAAGAACTCGTGGATAAGAAATATAGTTTCATTGTTCAGCCATCGGTTACGTTCTTACGTACGAAGTTACATGGAATATATTAAAGCTCGCTTACAACCAACGCCCGTTCGTCCCGTTTCTCCTCGCCCAACTTGAAAGTTTCGCGCCAACCCAGGCCCGTCTTCTGGCGTTCGTTCAAAAAATACCTACCTCCTGTTCTTTCGCGTCAACGAACTTGGAATATAACGGCCAACGTAATATAACGTCGTAATAGTACCTTTTTCTTTACTTTTATCGTTTACCGATAAACTTTACTACGTGAAATTTTTTTTCTTTCGAGTCTCTCCTACAGATCGCAATTTCTCTCTTTCTCTTTCTTCTTCGTAATTTTCGTTTCTTTCAAAGAAAAAGAAAAAAAAAAAAAAACAAATTTCTTCTTTGTATATATTTTTAAAGTTCGAAGAAGAAGAGAATCACAAGCGCCGATCGATGTCGATTATCGGTACGCGTAACTTCGTTATCACCGATCGGTCGTTACTTTATTCGTGTTGCTATGATACCACTACTACCACCATCACCATCACCACCACCACGACCACCATCATCACCCCTCTCACCTCCAACCCCATCCCTATCCTCTCTTTAACATCTCGCGGCTCTTCTCCCCCTTCTCCCTTCATTTCTACACACTATTCCGCTTGGTAGGCAATTCTCTCGCAACTAATTACAAATCTAATTAAGGCTTACTCGTTATGCCAACGTTCTATACCACGACAAAAGAGTTTATTACGAGATCATTGTAAATAATACCGCGATCGAACGGACGAATATTCAACGTACACATATACGCAGAATATAACGTATTAAAGAAACTATAATACATTGGATCCGTGACCTTTCAATATTCGATATGTAGATACTCGAGAGAAAATAAACAAAGTTTATATATACGTTTATATATACAAATGAAAATCCTGTCTCGAGAATTGTCAAATATCTTTAACGCGATAAACGGAAATCTTGAAAATCGGAGAAGGATAAACGTCTCTCTCTTTCTCTCTCCCTCTATCTATCTCATTCTCTTTCTCTCTCGGTGAAGGATGGAAATTCATTCGGAATAATTAGGCTCATCCGACGATGCAAGGAGCGCATTAAGTCTTTTGGCATGATTTCAAGCGAGTACCGGGGGTACAACGACGGTCGTCTACCCGCCGTTGACTTCGTCGATTTGCCAAGATGGCTAATTGCCGGAGGAGGAAGTTGTGAAAGATGGTGAGAGCGGAAACTAGAAGAGATGGAAAAGCAAGAGAGAGATAGAGAAAGATAGAGACATATATATATATATATATATATATATATATATAGAGAGAGAGAGAGAGAG
>NC_057685.1:1233754-1249739 GCF_014466175.1 Vespula pensylvanica | reverse complement strand
GAGAGAGAGAGAGAGAGAGAGAGAGAGAGAGAGAGAGAGAAAGAGAGAATGGACCTAGTCTTCCACTCGAAACTCCTCTTCGCGCTTCGTAAGCGATTGCGGTCTCGACGTGCTGCAAATACCAGTAAAATTGAACGTTTAAAGTAACTTACGAGTTTCGAAGGTACAGTATCGATGTGCGTACGTGCACGGATTTCGATCCTAGAAATGACGAAATAGTTTGCTTTGCCAGTCGACGTTATTTTTTTCTTCTTCTTCTTCTTCTTCTTCTTCGTATTTCCTTTTCCTTTTTTCTTTCTTCTTTTTTTTTATTTGAAAAAAAAAAGTTAAAGCTTGTGTCCATTTGGATCGAGTATATCTCTCGACGGGAAAAGAAACGATGAGAAATTTGTATATAAACGAAAAATTATCCAAAGCATTGTAACGTAACGTGAGTCGTCTGTATACGCATATATTTTTAAACGTACGATTTAAACGTATATATATTATAGTAATAACATTGACGTTATCAATGATTTAACGTTCCAACGAAATATAAAAAGATCGAAAGATTTGTTAGAAACGATATAGGATCGTAACTTTTTTTCCTCGAATCGTGAAAAACACAAATTGGACATTTCCAAAAAGAAAACTTGAGAGACTTAGTTGGATATTTGATATAATTCCTGTAATTCCTCGGATCGTCGAGTCTTTCAACGAAATCGTAACGTTGCTTTTGACGACCCCCCAATCCTCTGGCACTTGGTCGTTCCATTTTATTGGTCGTTTCGTTACAAGGTAGAACCGGTACTCGAAGAAACGGAAGTCTTTTTAAAGAGGTCCCTACCCTACTCGAGAGGGTTAGAAAAGGAGAGTGAGTGGGGAGGAATGTCGAGACAAAGTTATTTACAGAAATGGCGTATCTCTCGCGAACAGCTCGACGAGCCGGCGTTAACGAGCTTTGGTTTATCGCCGACGGCCTTCTAGCACGACATCGTCACCGTCATCTTCACGATCTTCCTTCAGTCCCTCTTTCCGTGTTGTTGCTCGTGCGACTTTATACAAACTGAAAGGTCATTCCTCTCTTCTACAAATTCTTCCGCTCCCCACTCTCTTTCTCTGCCTTTCTTTTTCTCTCTGTTTCTTTGTTTATACTCATGCGTATAAGAAGTTACGAAACGATCACTAGATTCTAGTTTTGTTTGTGAGACTCTCGACGTATTTCACCAGAGTTTATATACATGTATAAATACACGTACGTACACACATGCATATATATATATATATATATATATATATACGTATGTGGGTATATATATTATTTATACATATATCATGTAAATTAATTATATATACATATGTACAGGTATATATTTTTATAAAATATCATAATTTTATATATAACTGTAATACTATAATATACTATAATAACTTATAATAACTATAATAAAATCTATTATAGTATATTCTTTTCTTTTTTTCCAACAAACAGTTTTAAATATTTTTACATTCTTAGACGAACTAACAAACGAAAAGAAAAAAGAAAAATAAGAAACATGAAGCAAAAAAGAAAGAACTAGGAATTAACAATCACGTCATATAGATTTTCTCAAATCGTAGAAGAGAACGTATGAACGTAGAACGAATGAACAAAATGACCATCGTGGTTCCAGTCCTGCAAACACGAAACACGGATATAATCCTCTTCTTGAATTAACATTTGTACTCCTTTTATTGATTCGACCAATTAATACAGATTACGAACGAATCTGTTATTAACGTCACGTGTCTTGTTTGCGCTGGTGCAACTGTTTGTTCGTAGATTTCAAGTATAATTATTCTGGACGATTAGTATTCGCAGGATGGAACACGTACGCGTTTCGTCGCGTGTCCCTACCCTTTCTATGTAATTTCCATCAATTACGCTTCGATGCTAGCCCATAGGGATGAATTTAAAGGGAAGAATACCCCTAACGAATAATTATCGGTCGATTTTCATTGATGTTAGGTATCTCTAATATACATGTGTATGGTTCAATATATATGTATACATATATACATATATATAAATTATATTCATATCCACATACACATAGACATATATATGTATAACATATATCTATAGAAATATATATATATATATCTATAGAAGGTGATGAGAGGTGCAGCACTAATTGCAATTAGCGCGTCGTAACAAAGTCGATGAACGGATGTAGCCGCCAAACTTAATAAAGTGACCGCCATTAGTTATGTCTGAAACTTTGGTCGTATTACGCTCGTGTCAAAAGTACGTCGTCGTTACTGTCGCACGATCTCTATAACGATTTTATACGATTAAAACGTTCTATGTCGGTATATTTTTCATAATAATAAGAACTCTTTCACACGGCTCCGCAAATGCGAAAGAGATTATGAAAGATATACCTTAGACTTTTGTGTTCGAGACTCTTGCTCGATTCGTTCGCTCGACCACGTATCTTACTTTGCATTCAACCAAACTCCCCACCACACCTTCTTTTACCACGCTGCTAAAAAGAGAGATAAATAGATAGAGAAAGAGAGAGAGAGAGAGAGAGAGAGAGAGAGAAGAGCAGAGGTTAAAAAAAAAAAGAAGGAAAAAAAAGAAAGTGGAGATTTTCTCCAAGCGTGAATACGTTCACGTATATATAAAAGTTCTTCTATTTCGAGGAGGCTCGAATGAACCATGAAAAAAAAAAAAAGAGAGAAAGAGAGAAGAATATTAGCGAAATAGTACGTTGAAAAATACGACCTCCAGTTCTGTTTCCATGCATAATTTTATGAGGTCGGGGCTAACGAAAACTACACTGAATGCACGAAGCTTATATAATTCGGCCGACGACTCGACAGAAAGCGAAAGAGAAAAAGAGAGAGAGAGAGAGAGAGAGAGAGAGAGAGAGAGAGAGAAAGTCAGTGAGATAGAATTTATTCGTTCGCGTTAACCAAACGTTCTTTCCTGTATCCACGCATTTTTAAAGTTAATCTAATACATATATTTCATGTTACATAACGAAGCTCAACAAGATTCTTGCGATTTCACGCTATGGGGAGAATATATACATTTGGGAGATAGAAAAGAGAGAGAGAGAGAGAGAGAGAGAGAGAGAGAGAGAGAGAGAGAGAGAAATAAAGAGAAAATAATTTTCTACTAAAATCATAAGAGAAAAATTGTTGGAACATTATGACACGTTTGTTCTCTATGCGTTTTATTTTGATAATTACATTAATCTGTATTAAATAATCAGTTATTATTATAATTATTGTCCATCACATTTACATTTACCTTTAACCCACGCTAAAAGTCTAAGAGCAGTGCCAAAGTCTCCGTTGCATTACGTTTTGAAATTCTACTTTGAACTATAGTTCCCAAGTGCATCGCTTATTAGCCACTCTCGCGTGAGCAATTTCCGAAGCTAATATCCCGGCTACGTCGTTCACTTGCAACACACGTTTTCGGTCTGGTAACGAGCCACCTGCAATTAGACCGCGTTAATTACACTCCAGCATCAGGGCAACATACACTGTGCGACGTAAAGAAAAAAGAAAAAAGAAACAAACAGAGAGAGAGAGAGAGAGAGAGAGAGAGAGAGAGAGAGAGAGAGAGAGAGAGAGAGAGAAAGAGAAGAAAAAAAATGTAAATACATTTGTAGTTCTAATCGACAGATTTAGAGTTGCGTTCGATTGCCTGACATACTTTAATTAG
Organism: Vespula pensylvanica; assembly: GCF_014466175.1. Taxonomy (NCBI): domain Eukaryota; kingdom Metazoa; phylum Arthropoda; class Insecta; order Hymenoptera; family Vespidae; genus Vespula; species Vespula pensylvanica. The sequence goes on along the minus strand of NC_057685.1, from coordinate 1,246,039 downwards.
TATATCAAACTTAACAAATCAACGAATATCGTATTACTGATCGAACAAACACGATTATAATTATCACGTGAGAGACATAATTTTCGTTAAAAGTACACTTTAATTAACTCTGTCAACGAAGTTTAAACTACGTACTAAAGTAATATGAATATGCTTAACGCTACATGTTTACGTTTTCTATCAAAGCAGATCTAACAATGTTTTGGTTACACTCGTACTCGAACGTACTCGTACCCGAGTATATACATACATACGTACGTACGTACGTAACAGTCGTGTTTGTGAGCTCTCCGTGGAAAGGTGTCAAGGAGAGGAGGAGGGTTACACGAATCGATCTTATGTATGTATATTACACGTTGCTGTCGACAGAGAAACAATAAGATTTATCATTCTGTTCTCTCGTATACGTTATTCAAACAAAACTGCGTATGTATGTTACTACGTAATTAATTAATATAATAAATTATTTTTACGATTTAACGATTTTAAAGAAAACCGAAGAATTTTATGCAAATTCTATTTAATATATATATATATTTTTTATTGATATATTTGATATATATATATATATATATAAATTTATAAATTTATAATCACAATAAATTTATATTTACAATTATAAAATATAAATTATAATTTATAATATATTTCTAATTTATAAAAAGACATATATAAATTTATTATCGATCTCTTATGGAAAATGTTTATCGGATAAGATTAAAGATTTATTCTGACGAAGATCGACGTTAGATTCAAGTGTCTTGTTACCCGAACGAGGCTCCTCTTCGCGACAACATAAGGACATACTACCACCGACGAAGGAATTACAGTCTCCGTCGAAGTGGATGACCTACCTTGGACACGTCGCCGGTAATAAATTTCCGTTGTGTGACGGCACATTGAATCGTGTGCTGGTACCTGGATTACCACGACACGATTCACGATGTGTACCACGTTGGAAAAGGAGTCGAAGTAGAAAATGTTTCGGCGTCCGTTGAAAATTACGCTACCAGCTAAAGTTCCTTCGTCGCATTTAACAGGAGCAACTTTATTTCCTCTTGGATTAGTTCGTAAAACGAGATTGGTTTATTGAAACGAATTGATCTCGTTTTAATAACGATCAATATTATTTACGACCTAATTTTTTTTATCTTTTTTTGTTCTTCTTTTTTCTTTACTTTCACGATAAAAATACATCGTAGAAATAAAAAAGAAAAAAAAAAAAAATGCATTCACTTTATTTCATTAAATCCTTCAAATTATTATTGACATGATAGAAGATCGAATATCTTGAAGAATTCTGATTCCTATTGGAAGAAACTCATTCTTTTAATTCGGACGGATATCCAAAAGCTAATGTTTCTTCTTTCGCTTACTGTTGCAGATATTCAAGAGTTTTATGAGCTGACGTTACTCGACGAATCGAAATCGGTGCAGCAGAAAACGGCGGAGACGAACCGCATCGCTGCCAAATGGGAAGCAAGCGACGGTCCAATCACGCCTACCTTCGCCCAGAATGACGTGAGTCGAGTTACACGTATCTCGATATTTCATATCTTTCTCTCTTACACACATACATATACACACACACACATATACATAGAGATACGCACACGCACGTACAGACACTCTCCCTCTCTCTATCTTTTTCTGTCTTTATTTTTCCCTGGACGGACATAGCATTGTGTCAACCCTCTTCTTGCCTAATAAATATTGAAAACCTTTCGGACGTTTATTCTACTCGTATAGTTTTATCAAAAAAGAAAAGGAAACAGAAAGAAAGAGAAAGAAAGAGAGAGAGAGAGAGAGAGAGAGAGAGAGAGAGGGAAAGAGTGGGAGTTATATTTTAACCGAACCTTCATACGTCTACCTACAATAAATTATGAATACTAATGCTCGTAAATACGAACGGAATTCTTTAACAATAAATAAAGACTAAAGAACGTCGATGGTTCTTTGTTAATCGCTCAATTTTTCTCTTTATTTATTTATTTATTTATTTATTTATTTATTTATCTATCTATCTATCTATCTATCTATCTATCTATCTATCTATCTATTTACTTTTTTTCCTCTTTTTATCGATCGATCGATAGAACCAAAACTGAAAGAATGACTCGTGAAAGAGCAAAAGCTTCCTTCGTTCGATTAATTATACAATTTTTTTCAATCACCCATAAACGATTCCATAGAACGAATAGATGTTGGTAAACAACCTAGCCCCTCGTTTCCGTTATCGATTTAAAAAGTTCCAACGCGAAGAATGGAATTTTTAATCCGTCGTTTTAAATCGTTCGGGCGAACACAAGTGACGTTCTTTCTTTTTTTTCTTTTTTCTTTTTTTTTTTACCAGTCAGCCACCCAACCAACCAACCAACCAACCAGCCAGCCAGCCAGCCAGCCAGCCAGCCAACCAACCAGCCAACGAACTAGCTAGGTAGGTAGGCAGGCAGGCAGGCAGGCAGGCAGGCAGGCAGGCACGACGAGAGGCAGCACGCAATTACCGGCAGTTATTGTGATCCACGAGTCGATTGGCTTGAGGGTATAGCGCGAGTTTGATCAATCGGTGAATTCAAGTCGGGATTTTAATTGCTAATTGCATCCCACCGCTACCCCTTCGCGTCATTACCCTTCTTTCGTTCCGATTCGTGCGACAAACATCAAAACCCCGTTCGTATTCGACCTGACACGATTCGAAAACTTCCTCCGCGATTATTATTCATTACGTACGAGAAGAGGGAGAGAGAGAGAGAGAGAGAGAGAGAGAGAGAGAGAGAGAGAGAGAGAGAAAGAGGAAGGGAAAGTATAGATTTCATTTCGTTCATATATGATAAATAGAATACCATCGACAAACAAAAGTATTTTTCGATATTTCGATGGCACGTGTCACGAGTATACGGATTAACGGAATTCGGTCGATATTCTTTTTTGCTTTTTTCTCTCTCTCTCTTTTTTTTTTTGCTCCTTTTTTTTATTGATCTATATTCTTTTTTCTTTATTTGTTTATCCCTTTTTCCATTGTACTCATATAAATGTGGGAACCGTCGTAAAATCATCCTTTCGAGCCTCTATTTATTTTACTTTTCGTTTTCGTTTTAAATGTATTTAAAAAAAAAAAAAAAAAAAAAAAAAAAAAAGAGAGAAGGGAAAAAAAGGGAGAGAGAAAAAGAACCTCGAGCGATTGAAAATAATAAAAAATTACGAGGATGTAATATATTAATATCTACTTGATATGTATGTATATAGATATGTATATAAAAATAAATGTCTGTGTTGGAACGTGAATATATCATAGAGTACGACGTATAATTTAGTCGACTATCGTGCATTATGAAGAAGCGAATTCAGGAGTTAATAGATTCTATGTGTCCTACAACACACACACATACACACACACACATATGCTCTGTAGATATCTGAATATATATCGTCGTACGAATATATATCGTACGTACACATATACACACACACACACACACATATATATATATATAGATAGATTCAGTCAGTCGGTGGTACGTGCGGTCGAACCGATATTAACCACGTATATTCGAACTCTGATTGGATATCGACTATCTCTCCGATGATCGATGAACCACGACGTACCAAGAAAATTCATAATACATACATACATATTCACGATAATTTCAAGCTATGCATGAGTATATATGTAAGTATCTTACATACCTACATTCCACTTGATCGCTTATTTTCAAAAATAGAAAATAGATATAGATACATACGCGTTTACCTATTTTAATATCCATATCAATTTTCTTCTCGAATAAATTTTGAGGGTATAAAATGTAAGATTAAATTTACGTTAAAGCGACCAGCGAAATCACCGTTCTCGATCTCGAAATCGCTTTTAGGCCACGTTAAAGGTATTTCGAAAGAGGATATGTGTATAGATGAATCGAGAGAGAAAGAGAGACAAAGAGAGACAAAGAGAGACAGGGAGAGAGAGAGAGAGAGAGAGAGAGAGAGAGAGAGAGAGAGAGAGATATGATAGTTGAGGCACTTTCGGCGTACATAAGCGAACGAGCCGGAGGTGCGATATTCTGCTGTTTGTTTTCCATTACTTTGGAGAAAAGCGGGCTGCGGGCCCGTCGGTAGTAGAATGTGCACCACAATGATAAGAGCCGATGTACTTGCTGTAATGGAAAATTCTCCCTCCTTAGTTGCCCTCTTCACATTCGTCTCTTTACCGCCTGGCTCTCCTTCGCCCATTGTAAATACGAACCTTTGGTAAATACCAACTCGTGCTTCTCTCTCTCACCCTCTTTCTCTCTCTCTATCGATCTGTCTGAAACGCTTTCCGATTTCCCATGGGACGTTGAAATCGATATAGGATTCTCGTCTTCCGTTCTTTCTTTCTTTCTTTCTTTCTTTCTTTCTTTCTTTCCTTCTCTTTCTTTCTTTATCTTTCTTTCTCTCTCTCTCTCTCTCTTCTTCTTCTTCTCTTTTCCCTTCTCTCTTGCTTTCTACATAGATCGAAACGAAACGAAGGAAGCTAGGATTAAAGTGTCGGTACTCGTGGATGCTGCGATTCGATGACTGAGGATAATAAGAGTGGCTGTAACGGGTAGAAGTTGGAGTTCTTTCGCTACCGATTACTTTTCCTGTCTTTCCCGGTGTCGATTTTCACCGGAGCCTCATCCCCTCCCCCTTTTCCTTCTCCATTTATTTTCTACGATCTCTCATATATCTTGTAACAGCTCGTCTTCGTTCTTTTAAACGTTGTTCTTGCAGCGTGACATCAAAATAGATATATAGATACTAACGCATGTAATAACGTAATCGCAATTGTTCACTCTCCCTCTCTCGGCATTTTTGATATAAGAATTTTTGAAAGGGAAGACGAAATCGTGTCGAGACCGACGATGAAAAATTTCGTCGTCGTAGGTGGATACGCTTGGAAATGGTTCGTTCAAAAGTTTACTGTCTCGTTCAAGATAGTAGGTGCTTTTCTTTCTTGATACTCTCTCTCTCTCTCTCTCTCTCTCTCTCTCTCTCTCTCTCTCTCTCTCTTTTTCTTTCTTTATCTATCTATCTATCTATCTATCTTTCTTTCTCTATCTTTGTCTTTTCCCTTTTTCTCTTCTCCGTCTACTTACGTTCGCAAAACTTCGGAACTTAAAGTTATTACAAACAATAAAGAAGAATCGTAAAGTCAGCGTATTATTATCGACAAATATGAAACTTTGTTGTTACTGTCTGGTTCTATCGACCATTTTGCTACTTAACTTTCTCCCTTTTCGATCTTTCGAAAAAAAGTCGTCGGACTTTCTTCTTCTTCTTGATTTCTTTATGATAACTCTAGATCATTTTTAATTCTTTATCTCTGAGTTAGCAGCGACGATGGTAATGAAAAATAAACAAAAAAGAAAAGCAAAAGAGAAGAGAAAGGAAAAAGAAAATGATAGAGATAGATAGAGAGTGAAAGTGAGAGAAAGGAAAAAAAGAAAAAACGAATATATAAAAAAAAAAAAAAAAAGAGAGAGAGAGAAAAAGGAAGATGTCGGTTTAACGTTCACGGAAATATTCTATTATAAGGAGGACGAGGAAAGGAATTACAAGGTTAGGTTCGCTTTCGAAGGTGCACTTAAAGAACGTATATCACCGGAATGGCTGCTCTATATCTTGAAATATCGTATCTTAGGTTCGTTGTAAAAGACAGGAGTAAGAGTCGAGTAAGAGGCACGTAGCGAAAATTTATTCGCATTCCTTTTTCCTCCGTTATTTTTTTTTCTCTCTTTCTCTCTCTCTCTCTCTCTCTCTCTCTCTCTATCTCTTTCTCTTCCCTTTCTCTTTTTCCTTTTTTATCGTTTTTCTTCTTCGCACCTTTACCGCATATTACTTAGGTATAAATTTATTTGACTTGGCCCGGGTGGCGGCAGGCAGACCGACGAATTCAATAAACTTTTTAATATAAGTAATCGTATCGCTTTAAGGAACTCTCTCTCTCACTCTCTCTCTCTCTCTCTCTCTCTCTCTCTCTCTCTCTCTCTCTGTCTCTCTTTTTAGCCGTTCGTTTAATGCGATGCCAGTGAACATTTTCCAACGTCGGCCGTGGCATTTAATTGCCGGGCAATTGCTCGCCGGATGGAAATTAAAGGCTCGTTCTAATCGTTGAGAAACGATGCTCCTAAATGGAAGATTTTATTTGCGACATCTATAGTCCGAACGATTTTTATCGTTTCCCCCCCACCACATCCTTCCCGTACTTCCCTAAAATCGTCCCGAATCCCATGTAATGCGACACTTAATTTTTATCGCGAGATATCGAGGAATGGGTAGGAGCTAGGAGATAGGAGAGAAAGAGAGAGAGGGAGAAGGAAAACGCGTTTGGATTTAAAAGGATTTGGTTATTTAAAACTTTGAGAGAGTTTTAGCACGATCTACGACAACGTTATCTCCATTCGAAGGTTTTAATACATGTTTCATACGTATTTTCTTAACGAGATTAGTTTGTTAAAGGATTTATGTTGATCCAGATGTAGCCGAGGAAAAGAAACATTTTTGTGATATTTTTTCTTTTCTTTTTTTTTTTTTTTTCCCTTTATGCACGTAATTTATTTTATTGATAGAAGAAGTCATTGAATGTGCGTGACTTGTGCGTACTTGGGAGGAAAAAATTTTACTACATTGGATTTTGCACTGTGTATCTTCTCAGTCGTATTATTAAAAAAAAAAGAAAAAAAAGTAGAAGAAGAAAGACAAAAATAAAGGAAATTTTTTTAAAAAGTTCTCGACCCAAGACGATTTTTAATATCTTCGTTTAATAAAAAATATATGAGCGATGTGAATTTTATCGGACGATTTTCACAAAGCGACACAAAATTTCATTTAATTTTTTAATCATAACAAAAAAAAAAAAAAGAAAGAAAAAAAAACAATAAAAGAAGACTCATAAAAAGATTTCCGTATGACAAATACTAGACAACGATACGAGAAATAATCAAATGTGTCAAATTTCGTTCAAATGGGTCTCGAGTGGTTTTTAAAGTATCATTGGAGGTCGATTTGGAAAATAATAGTTTAAAGTAAAATCGTAAACGTTTGAAGTTTAAAACGTATGTGATGTCGAATTCGATTTTAAATCGTCAATTTCTGAAATTTTTTGATGAAATTTTCGAATAACACTTTTAAACGATTAATAGTGTCGATTCTAAATAATATTGAGAAATTTTTTCAATTTTCTAAATACACGTAACCCATCAATGAAAATCAATTGTATTATATAATTTATTAACTTAAATTAAAAGAACATATTTTCTTCTTTCTCGTTTCATGTAACTACGATTTTCCGTATCGAAGATATAACCCTTTAAAATTTGTCATTCATAATCGAAGGAACAGGTGGTGCGATTACTTCGAGCTGTAGTAAATTTAAGAGAAAAGAAAAAAAAAAATACTATTTACGCGAGCCAACAAAATGGTTTCCGTAAATTCCAGAAATTAATTTATCTAAGCGAGTAAACGTATTGCCATCCGTAAGAAATTAAATAGATAGGTCAGTAGGTCAACGTAAATAAGATATTTAAATAGAAATATCTCTAATAATAATGATCGTAGAAACTATGAGTAATACAAAATTGTGTTATAAAATATTTTTCCTTCTCTATTCATCTAGGAATTAATTAACAATATCGTTGCAAAATAATCGATAAATAAAATGAATGAAAGATTAGATCGAACGTTAGAAATTTCCTTTTACATTTATATCGTAAGCTTGACGATTTACGAAAATTAATCGAAACTAATCATCGTTATAAACGATTTTGTTATAAACGATCGTAAAGAAAAATCTATTTTTTCCCTTTGAAAAACAAACTTATTCGCAGTTACGTATTTCAATTTGATAGTTTCACCTCATCGACCTCAACGTTATTTAACGATAACTTTATAAACAATTTCTTTCTTTTCAATCTCTTTGTATATATTTTCAATAGACAACAATTCATTGCAGAGTAAAGATTAGTCAATAATATAAATACTATTGTCAATAATATAAATACAAAAACTACTTCGTTTGAAATTTATAGAAATAAACGATCCCTGTGTATCTATATAAATGCTTTAAAATTGTCCTAGGTAATATTGGACGTTTCATTAATGTTGTCCTCTATAATATAGATGTATATAGAATTTTTGTCGAACTCAAACGCGCGCAAACATTTCAATAGACGAACAACGCGTAACAGCAACGACGACGACGACAACGACGACGACGACGACGACGACGACGATGACGATGGCAACAACAATGTTCGAGTTGGCGAGTTCCTGCACTCGATATATCACCGTTTTCAAGAGGACAAATGGAATTTATAGTAGCACTCGGCTAAAACCCATTTCCCTTGGATACAGTATTCGCTCTCGATAAATGGAAGAAACTCCAAACGAGAATGCACCGTGGTGTACGGGCGGCTCGTTTCACAATGCATTCGCTGTTGTGGTCGAGGCTTAATGCACTGCGTGCACCCAATGCATTCATTTGCGAAACTCCAGGAAAAGTTCTGCCTCTTTCCTTTCTTGCATGGCCGAACACGTAACTATTTACCTACTTTCTTGAAAATATTCTCCAAGTACGTAGTAACTACTAACTCGTTTCTTTATTTTATTTTATTTTTTTTTATGTATGTATATATATATTTTTTATATTATTACGTGATATATGTCGATTAATTCTAAATGGTCAAATAGTCAAATAGAAATAGGTCAAATAGAATTCTCTTTCTCTCTCATACATACACACACACACACACACATACAGTATAATGGAATCGCGTGTATCTTATTTATTCAACGATTCATTCGACCCAAAAGCAATACGAAAACGACGTATAACGCGTACACATTTAAGTAGGTAAAGTACACAGAATTGTCCGCGATAATGAATACGTTTCCTCGATAATCCAGCGAACTTTCCACGTTGAATTTCTCTGCTTTCTCTACTTCGTCGGCCGAACCACCGAAAACCATTTAATTAACTTTATAGCCATCTCGTTACTATCTTAGTTTTCCCTTTTATCCGGTAACCCGAACTTTTATGACGTCGTTAAACAAGGAACGATGTCCTCTTCGATGCTCCATTATTCTTTATGCTATCATTATCCCGTTTTTTCTTTATTTTTCTTTTTTTTTTTTTTTTCATATAAATTTTTTTTTCTGTCCTTTTTCATCCAGACAATTTCTTTGATAATGGAATATCGTGAAAATTCTTCACATACCATTATAGATATATCTGAACAGTCGGTGTTTTAACATCGAACTAATAAGTTAAAGGTATGTATGTTTTCGACGAGCGTTATTTAATGAACACAAGGGTTATTAATCCAACTAAGTTTTTCATTTTCATCCTAGCTTCGTGTAATTAAGCTGTACCGATGAGAACAGAGAGTTTTATAGAAAGTGTACTCTAGTGACTTGTGCAACGTCGACTCTATGGTGCAATCTTCTTTCTCTCTCTCTCTCTCTCTCTCTCTCTCTCTCTCTCTCTCTCTCTCTCTCTTTCTCTCTTTCCCTCTCTCTCTCTTTTACTCTTTTTCACATTCTCGCGAAATTACATTTTTTCATAATATTCAACGGGTACGTTCGTGAAGCTCATGTTTTTAAATAAAGTACCATCCGTACGTGATTTCTCCTATGTACTTTGCACGCTATAAATTTCCGTTATCATTGGTTCATTATTTTTAAGATTTAAAGAGAAGATCAAAACTTTACGAAGTTTGTAGAAAAATTCTCGGCTTCTGGACGTTATATTTTTTTTACTTGTTGAATGAAATCGTGAATCTTGTTAAAAAGAAAGAGAAAGAGAGAGAGAGAGAGAGAGAGAGAGAGAGAGAGGCCTCGACCGTACCAAAACATATATATATATATACATATATGCGTGTATATATACGTATGTATGTATAACTCTTTCACACAGTCACGTAATAATGTATTCCGAGTAATTTACGAATATTCCACGGTTTCCTTAAGCCGTAAACGCAACCGCCCGCATATATTTGCGCGAACATTGCCACGAATATTACCTTCTAGTAGTAGCGAATATCAACTCAAGGATAGACGGAATGCATTTCAACGTTGATGAACGTAGAGTCATTATGGCGAGTCGGTAGCCTTAAGACTACGCATTATTGCAATATTATCTTAAACGAGAGAAACGATTTATTAAATTCTTGGTAATAATCTTTTATTCTATTTCAATTATTAACATCCGTCGTTCGATTATAATTTTTATCGTTTATCCTTTTATAATTGGAGAATTAAAAAGATCGATGTTATCGGTATCGAAAAATTTTCATATCGATCATAAAAGTAAACATGTACGATTAATAAAAATACGAAAAAGAAATGAATATAAAAATAATTCGTTTATTATTATATTTACTTGATATATACGATAATATAATCAGATATCCGATACATCTTAGTTCAATGTTACCACGCCCTTCACCTAGCCCTTAGACTAATCCTTAGTCTAGCATCTCTCCGCTTCTAGTCCGTAGTCTAATCTAGACCGAGATACGGTGGGAGCAACGAGCTGGCAAGAACAGGGCACGCCCCACGGGCAGACGCGGCACCATGTTACGAGCAAAACGTTGACTTCGGCAATTTGTCAACCTGTGATTAATTAGCACGTTCCTGCTATTTACAGACCTTTAGAACGTAACTGGAGATACTATTGTATCTTCCTTCTACGATTTACTCTATCTAACTACTACGATCCGCATCATCGCATTTACTCGCTCTCGTCTTTATAAATTTTCTTCTCCTTGTTACTTCGAGAGTAAAATTCACTCGACGATATTTGACGGACGGATATGTTCATAATAATGAACATTGAAATATCAACGAAGGGATAATTGATCCAACGAGAAAAAAAAAGGAAAGAAAAAGAAAAGAAAACATAGAAAAATTAAATGAAATTGGCTCGATTCATCCTTATGGTTTATACGGAAATAACGTTAAGATTGATAATCAATATAAAATCGGTGAAAAGATGTATATATATATATATAGTTTGTTTGTTCAATGTTGAAAATGTTTGAAAATTTTGACCCGGTTCGTTATAAATCTTTTTTGTTTGATGAAAACATTCTCCATTTCCTTTGACGAAAATATTCATGAAAGACTAGTTCTAGATTACGATGTTGTCCAAGCTTTTGAACTCGGCGAAGGAATAGAGAGACACTCCCGTAGAGAATAGCATAAATTGTTTTATGCGAGACGAATTTCTAACAAGTTCATGTACACTTACATGAAACAAGTATTTCGTAGCATGTTTCATGAGTGAGTCAAGTTGGTGTATATGTAACTATGTACGTATATCTATCTATGTAGGTGAGAATCTTTCTCTTCTTTTTCTTTTCTTCGTCTCTTTCTGTCGTACTCGTTTGGACACTGTGAGAATTTGGTGGTCGGTCAAACAAACTACAAATAGGTATGCATTTGTTGCATGCACGGTCGCATAGTTCGGTGGTAAGTCACGTAACAGTTGTAACTCGAGCGTATATACAGTGACATTTCAAAATGGCGTGGTTGTCTTGTCACGCGTCAAGGTCTCGTGCCAGAACGATTTCTCTTTATCTCTCTCTTGCTCACCCACCGACCCCTACTGAATCACCTAACTACTAGAGGGAGGAACTGTGTACATATGTACATACTTACGACTAATGTTCTTATACGATTAAAACGACTAATGTCGAGGTTTCTTCTCGTCGTTTCGTCGCTATTACACGCTCGTTTTTGTCGCGTTAAATACGTGATATAATATAATGACCAATTAATTGACGTATACACACACACATACAGACAATCTAACCAATTAATTGATGTATATATATATGTGTGTGTATACATATAAATAATTCTAATATCCGTGTAAATAATTCTTTCGTTGGTATTTAAAGTGATAGATATTTTCTTTTCTCTATTTTCTTTTCTATATCCTTTCTTTATTTTCTTTTTTTTTTTTTATCTTTATTTTTCGTAACTAAAAATATATCGGAACCATCGATGTCGATGTACGTAAATGTGAAAATCACGTAAAAATGTTTTACAGATAGACATGCTACGTACGTATGTATGTATACACATCGATAAAGAGAAAAACGAATTTTCGAAACAATTCGATGTATCTATTTATAAATGTTATGGGCTTTGAGTTACGGCATACATATGTAGAAGTAGATAACTTTGAGGAGAAAATTCGTTTTCCAGTTACTCTCTCTCTCTCTCTCTCTCTCTCTCTCTCTCTCTCTCTCTCTCTCTTTC
>NC_057685.1:1185133-1233654 GCF_014466175.1 Vespula pensylvanica | reverse complement strand
CTCTCTCTCTCTCTCTCTCTCTCTCTCTCTCTCTCTCTCTCTCTTTCTCTCATGGACACATCACAGCGTTTATTTGCCAGTAGCATCGTTACTTCCTCAAGCGGTGTATGTATTTGCAGTGCGTTTAATCATGCGAACTCACAGTACAACTGCCACGCACAACTAAACGATCTTCATATTCCATCAGCCTTTAATCTTCGTGCAACCAACCAAATATATAAATAAATCGCCGATAAACGAGCGATCCTGCATATTGCTATGTACAAATGTTTCTCTTTCTTTTTTTATTTTTAGTTTTTTTTTAATTTTCTTTTTTTTTTTGTAACCATTTCTCCCCTAAATACTCTTTGCCCCCGACATTCCGATTAATTCATTTAATACAATAAAAATAAAAAGTTGAAAGCAACGTGTAAGTCGTTAAATTTCAATTGCTACCGATAAAGAGAATGCACTCGGTTATAGAGATAATTTATTACTCGCACGTGATAATGGATTTCGTAACGATCATACGAGGGTTTCTAATCTAACACAGTTTTATGTTGGAACGTATGCCGTACACGGTTGCGTTATCTCTGTATTCCTCGGCAGTACGTAATTTTCATTCAAGTATGTCGCCCGCTCGTCGTCGTTTGCTTTTACACCGAAGGAACCCACATCAGCCATGCGTTAGACAAGGGTGGTTTCGTTCTGCTTGATGGATGCGGTGTACGTATAGTTTCGTGGTCTGTTCCTTCCTAGAAACGAGGATCAATCCTTCAAACAAAAATATCGGATACGATGAGCTTGATAAAAAAAAATCTAATAAAAAATATTAACGAGTATATATATATATATCGTCAATTATTAAACACGACAATTGGAAAGCTCTGTTTTTTATCGCAGAATGATTAACAAAAATTGAATAAAAAGTATTAACGAGTATATATCGTCAATTATTAAACAAGACGATTAGAAATCTCTTCTATCGGACTCTTCGATGTGACGATTAGAAACGTTACAATAATAATCATTGATCGATCGATCGGTTATATCGTATAAACATTATTCGTTCGAAATTAGCATTTATTTTATTTTATATTACATTTGTCATTACTGTATAAGCATTATTATATATTTACTTATTGACTATAATCAATTTGCACTTTGAAAACAAATTTAATTAACGAAACGGATTAAGTTCACGATAGATAGAATCTTTGGAGAAACAGATAACGATCTATCAAGATGGGAAGTATCAAGATGTTCAGAATCAAAGGGTCTGGAGTCAGTCAGTCCGTGCTAACGCACTTGTCTTCGATTCGTGGTAATTCGTGATTTACGATGGTGTAGTTGGATCGGCATTTCGATGAATTATGCATCCGGGCACTCAGGATAACGCGTGTCGTCCCACGGCACGAGCCCGGTAACGATCAGAGAATTGGAATCGTGCCGCCGACACGACGAGAATCGAAGGGCAGTTCTAGTGATGGAAATTTGTATGTGTGTCTATGTGCGTTTGTATGTCTGTGTCTGAAAGAGAAAGAGAGAGAGAGAGAGAGAGAGAGAGAGAAGAGGTTAGTGTGGAAACTGAGAGAGGATATAGATTATAATTATTATACGGTACTATCAATTCTGTTATCGCTCTACGTCCGTTTGTATACTCAAGCTCGATGGATAGATAGATAGTTGGATAGATCAGAGAGAAAGAGAAAGAGAGAGAGAGAGAGAGAGAGAGAGAAAATGAGAGAAATACAGAGAGAGAGAGAGAGAGAGAGAGAGAGAGAATTCGGAGAATTCAACGGATGCGTCTACATCAGTTTCTCTGACAATATTGACGAGCAAGGGATGTGATTGAACGGCACTACCATCGAAAATCGAATCTAGCGTTATTACGATTACTTGCACGATCGATAGCAACGAAATTTCAAAATTTTTTCATTCCTTCATTTCTGCGAATCTTCACACTCGCGCCCTTCTATTTAACTTATTTATTTTGTTTGTTTCGTTCTTTCTTTCTTTCTTTCTTTCTTTCTTTCTTCTTTCCTTTTTGTTTTTTTATTTTCTTTACTTTTCATTCTTTCGTACTTTCTTTTTTTATTTCTTTTCTTTTTCTTTTTCTTTTTTTTTTTATCGTTTCCATTATTGCCGTTTCGCTATTGCGAAGAGAAGTATTATTCTTTTTCTTTTTGGTTGTTACTAAAAGCGTTTCAATTTCGTTTTTCCATCCTTCTACTCGGTCCACGCGACGACGGTAGTGTACACAATTGCTTAATTGTTAGCTTCACGAAATGAAAGAGGACTTCCTCTTTGCTTTCCGTCGGTCTGTTTCGATTTTTTTTTCTCTCTCTCTCTCCCTCTCTCTCTCTCTCTCTCTCTCTCTCTCTCTCTCTTACTGCAATAACCCTTCAAGCGGCATAATATGTGACCGGAAAAGTTATTGTTCCCGGCAGGAAGAATAATACTTGGTCTTCTTGCTCGTTAAATTCAAGAATCTATTATATTATTGCGTGAGAGTGAGAGAGATAGAAAGATAGATAAAGAGAGAAAGAGAGAGAGAGAGAGAGAGAGAGAGAGAGAGAGAAAGAGAGAGAGAGAGAAGAGTACTCGGTGAAACTTGGCGACTTCGTTTGAAAGTCACAGTAAATTGCAAGAAACTCTGGAGAAAACAAGAGAAAGGGTTGGAGGTGCATGAGCCGCCCGAGTCAAAGTTTATTCGCCTCTTTTGAGTGGGCTTTGTTGCAACGACTGAGATGCGACTACATTAGACGGTGGAAGTGTTAGAAGAAAGTTTAAGTTAATTCGTTAAAGGACAGATAGAATGGTGAGAATAGGAATAAGAAACTTGATGATAAGAAGGTGTATACGGGCGCGGTTGTGTGTTTGCGCCCGTGTTTGTGGCTGAAAGAAAATGGTAGACCAATTATTAATTCTGTTTCTCCAAGTTATCGTGTACATCTAAAGATTGTATAATTCACAGGACGTTGAATTAATTTTCAGAAAACTTACTTATATCATTTCTAAAGGTAGATAAGAAACAATTAAATCTTACACGTTTTGTAAGCTGTATAGTTTCTCGGAGTAAACTTACAGTAGTTGCTACGTGTATATGTAATTAATTATTTAATTAATTAATTAATTAATTAATTAATTAATTAAATTAGTTAAGTAAGTAAATATGTACATACATACTTATTTAGTACTTAGCGATTAAAACATTTTTTTTTAATCGTTCATCTGCTTTCAGGATAAATACGTAAAATATCCCGAGTAACGTTATAAAGATATAATTTACGGAAGACATTTACCACGTTCCACGTCTGTGAGAAAAAGAGAAATGAGAGGAGGTGGAAGGGTGTAGGAGTAGGGCGCAGGAAGGAAGGATAGGGGGAAAAAGGAAAAATTCTTTTTCAAACTCGTAGCTGATCGTTCGCGTAAAGAGAAAGAAAGAAAATTCTTAAGATAACGTTTCTAGAAAAGCGTTGCCACGCTTGTGAAGGGTGAGAGGTGAAATACTTTAAAAACCGCTTTTCACGTAAACGCACGTTTGGTAGTTGAAAACTCGAGTCCGAGAGAAAACGCTTTTTAAAGTCCCTTCTCAGGGATAGATTTTCTCTCTCTCTCTCTCTCTCTCTCTCTCTCTCTCTCTCTCTCTCTCTCTCTCTCTCTGTCTGTCTGTCTATCTCTTTCTTTCTCTCACTCACTCACTCACTCTCTCTCACTCTCTCTCTCTCTCTCTCTCTCTCTCTGTCGTTGTTGGTAAAGCTGCAAGCGACATAAAGAAAATGTAAAAAAAGGAAAGAGGAAACTACAAGGGTAGTTCTCTTTCAGGAATCCCTTATTTTTCGTACGACGTAGAAGGAACCTCGTTGTCGTCGACGTCGTAAGACGTCGAAGACGAACGTCATTGAATTTCACACGTTCTCGGATCTAAGTAAATGTTCCTCGTACTCAGGAACGATATTTGACTGCGCACGACGACGTAAGAAGAATCGTAACGCATTTCGGGATCGTTTCTTTGTTCAAAAAACGTTTTTCCCTTATCCAATAGACACGTACTTTAGATAGTCGGGAACCTAATCTGCTTTCTGGAATTCTGATTTTATCCTTGCCTTTAGAAATCCAACGCGATTTAAATTCTTAACGACTTTCGATTCCGATCGTTGATTAATCCTTCTTGTTGAAAAAAAAAAAAAGAAGAAAAGGAAAAAGAAGAGATAAACGAACAATCAAATAAATAAATAAATAAATAAAAAATATGAAATGAAAAGAAAAAAAATCTTTTTGTACCTCGTTTCCTTTTTTCTTATTTTTCTCTTCTTTTTTTTTTTTTTTATTTTATTTCTTGTTTTCATCGCCGACGAGTAAATTTTGTTCGCCTATTTCTTTTCTTTTCTTTCTTTCTCTCTCTCTCTCTCTTTTTTTTTTTTTGATATTTTCTTGCTTCATTTTTTTCGTTCTTTTTTTTTTTCGAAAAATAACAGACACTTCCCGAAAATTAGGAGACGTTCCGAAAGACAAATAGCAATTCCTTGCAAACGTCTTTTCTCTACGCAATCGTATGGAACGGAAGGAAAGTCTTGCCTGAGGGAAAGGAAAATCAACAGGAATCCATCTACCCTTCCGAGTTTATACAAAGCGAGTGATCTCGAAGATACACGAATGGTAGAATAGACAAATTTCTTTTTCTCTTTATTTTTCTTCATCTCCTTTCTTATTTTCTAAGTATAGAAACCCAGACTAGACGATGGTTATATACAAACGCGTATCTATAGACGTACTTACCCGTTAGAAACTTTGCCTTCTTTTTCTCCTTTTTATCGTAGTAGTTTGAAGATTTTTATATCTCCAAAAAAAAAAAGAGAAGAAGAAGAAGAAGAAGCAAAAAAAGAAGAGAAAAAAGAGAAATAAAAAGAAGAGGGAAAGGAAAACCTTGCACTTCGCGACTTAAAGAAAGAAAAAAAGAGAGAGAGAGAGAGAGAGAGAGAGAGAGAGAGAGAAAGGAGAGTTTGAGTCTACGTTAAAATGCGTATTCGATAAAACAGATAGATCATATTGTTAGACGATCTCATTCGTTCGAGTTTCGTCCACAGAGCGTTCATCGAACCAATCCTCACCGCAGATTTCAATCGATATAAATCGAATTGCAGATTACGCCCCTTGCCTTTCCTTGGGATAAGAGACAAAAGGTCTTCGCTTGGTAAAATACCAAAGAGAAAACTTTTCTCTCTGTCTCTCTCTCTCTCTCTCTCTCTCTCTCTCTTTCTCTCGTTTTTACCATGCTCTTTCTATTTTTTTTTGTCTCTCTCGTTCCTCTATAGAAAGGAAAGGAGCTAACCTCGCTGCATGCGAGGTAGTTACGAAGAAATTGTTTTATCGGGAATCGACCATTTTCTTTCTTTTACCCTCGATAGAAAAGTAGACGTTATATTTTATGTTTATTCATGCTTCCCTTCCCACATTGAAACTTGTTGTCTGTTATGTAAGATGAAATATGTTTTTCCTTCTCACTCTTTTATTCATTCACTCTCTTTCTCTCTTTCTCTCTCTCTCTCTCTCTCTCTCTCTCTCTCTCTCTCTCTCTTTCTCTCTTCTCTCTGTTTCGTTCCATTTTGAAAAAATTATTACGTGAACATAACTGAAACTTTATTGACCCCGCACACCGTAGATATTCGTACACTCGTCGAAAACAAATTTTCCATCTCCTTTTCGTTACTCTTTGTTGTAGCAGTCTCGGTTCGTTGACTACACGAATCATCTCGAGCGACTATCGTTGTGTTTTCCTCTTCGTTGAAAATAAGTGTGAAAGAGTCAAGGAAAGAGAGAGAGAGAGAGAGAGAGAGAGAGAGAGAGAGAGAGAGAGAGAGAGAGAGAGAGAGAGAGAGAGAGAGAGAGTAGGATAAATAAGAAAGAAAAAAAGAAAGAGAAGATAAAGAGTGGAAGAAAAAGATACGGAAAAGAAATAAAAAAAAGATTATAGGTAAATTAAAAAAGATGGACGACCAATTTTTGATACGTCATTTTGTTACATTCGCCTTATCTACGTGTCATCTAAAATATTACACATTAAACATATAATAAAATATTAATTGTTATATAAAATATTATATTGTTACTATATAAACTCGATGTACAACTCGAGCGTCCATGATTTATCAGCCTTGAAAGTTCTGATGAAAAAAAAAAAAAAAGAAAGAACACGTAAATACGTACTCAGCCGTTTATCTAGTTAATTAATTAATCGTTAAAGAAAACTACTCGGCAAATAGTTGTGAAGATTTAAAGTTACGTATATAATTTAGAATCAATTTCTCGATTCGAACTCGAACGATAATAGTAGCGACTCGTGGTTGGAGAAATAATAGGTCTGTGTCCAACTAAATTGCACGGTAAAGTGAAACGTCTTCCTCTGGGGAAACGTCGACAGCCATTCGATAATCGATAGTTCGAGTTCGAAAAGGATGTAAAGCTTAGATCAGGCTTTCTTTACGTTTAACGACGACAACAATAACAACAAGAACAACAACTACAATAACAAAAGCAACAAGAACAATAAAAACGTGCTTCTTTTAGAGACTCGAAAGAAGGAAAATGGACTTGCGGAGGTAAAACATCATTTTAAATTGTATTTTTACGAGAGCTTGGTAAAGAAAGAAAGGGAAAGGAAAAAGAGAGAGCGGGGGTAGTAAAGGGGTGAGAGAGTGGAGTGAGAGAGTGCGGGAACGAAGGATGTATTTGCTCGTTGCCACGAATATGCGAGAGTGACGTCACAGTGGAAATCTATTGCCAAGAGAAAAGAACTGGTAAGGCGGCTAGGTCGAGTTAACATCCGGAAGAAAGGCGATAATAATAAAATTCCTCGAGTTCACTCGGCATGCCACGAGGACTAATACTTTTTCTTTCTTCCGGCATTGCTCGAGCTGCCACGCTATATTGCTTGTACTCGGAGTGAAAAGTTATTTCTCTCTATTTAAACATGAATACGTATGGAGTGAGGAGAGGTAGGCTATGGTGGTGACGATGGTGTTTCAAAGTGGTGGTGGTGGTGGTAAAACGAGAATGTATGTATTTGTGCGTTTACTCGCAGATGTATTTTTTTGACGCTACGATATGAAACGAAGAGAAGGAGAGACAGAGAAAAATATATATGTATATATTTTTGTATATATGTATAGATAGATAGAAATGAAAAAAGAAAGAAAGAAAGAAAGAAAAAAAAAAGGAAAAAAAGGAACGTGAGAATTTGTGTATCTACGTGAGTGTCCGAGTTCGTGGAATGAAAGCTAACTCGTGCGTTTTCGAAACAGGACGTTCATTATGCAATCAAATTTAATGGAAAGAGAGGAAACGTTTATGTTTAAAAGGAAAAAGTACAAAAAAAAAAATTGATAACAATTAGTAAGCAAGCCCCTAATTAACATGCGTGTTGAATCGCGCAAGTAAGATTATCAATATTAAATTCGTGTATTATCATTCGTAATTTAACGTATTTAATGATGAATACGTTGAAAATCTAATCATTTGTTTTAGTTAGTAGAAGAGAACCCTTGCAAGCGTTAGAAACTATATAACTATTGTCCCTGCCTAATAAAATTATTCGAAGTTTCTCGTACCGTAGTCGTATCACGTAACGTACCGACGTTGTTAAATTTATCAATTCGACGAGTTAAAGGGAACGGATTAGGGTAATACCGAGAATAAAATGGAAGAAAAAGAGAGACAAAGAGAAGTAAAAAAGAGAGTGATAGAGAGATAGAAAGAGAGGGGGAAGAGACAAAGTCATTGCTGAAGAAAAAAGAAGAAAAGTCATTTACTAACATTATCGTGAGATAGCCGGGCGATAAGTTCTTCATCTTTGCAAAATTTTATATGTTAATTTTGAAATACTTGTCGACAAAGAATAGAAAAAGATAGAACGAAGCTCCGTACCTTTTACAATTAGTTCGAGAACAATTAACGTCGAGTTATAGCAGAGCCGTTAATAACCGACGATCTCGGTCTACGAACGAATAAAAGTCGTGCTGAAGATGTTCCATCATAAGTAGGAAGAAAAGGTAAAAGTCGAAAAATGATTTAAGGCGAAGGAAGAAAAAGTTCAAAGTTTCTATGAATCGAGCTCTTTTCTCTCTCTCTCTCTCTCTCTCTCTCTCTCTTTTCCTCTCGTTTACTAGGTCAGAAAATCTTGTCGGTTGATTCTCGTCCAACGAACTCTAATTTGATTATGAGTCGACGAGTTTTCTTTACATTGATCGAGTAGTTTGGAAATAATTTCATGCGAAAAATCGCTCGGTTTTAATTGTCAATCGTTCTCTCTTTCGCTCTCTGTCTTTTTCTTTCTCTCTGTTTTTTTTTTTTTTTTATTCTTTCTTGTTTTTTAAGATAGTCGAAGTAACGAGAGAACTTGAAAAGTCTCTTTTCTCGAGAGAAAGAAAAAGAGAGAGAGAGAGAGATTTTATAAATTAAACATTAATGGAAGTACCGTCAAGGGAATATATATATATATATATATATATATATATATATATATATACATATATAATATACTTGTAACGATCGAAGCGTACTAATTACGATCGTGTTTTGATTTTTTTCATTTTTCAAAGTATCCGCCACAGGCGTCGATTAGACGAGTCATAAAGAACTTTAATTACAGTTTGAATAGCCGATCGCGTACCATCTTATGTCTTGAAAGATTTTAATTTCCTGATTACGTTCGTCTAGCTTCTCGTTATCGTCGTAATAATAAATGCAAATCATCATCGTAAATTATACGTCGCAAGAACAGCGTTATTTCATCTATCGACAGCTTCAATGACTGACAAATTGCTGTGGGAGGAGATTTATGTATCTCTCTCTCTCTCTCTCTCTCTCTCTCTCTCTCTCTCTCTCTCTCTCTCTCTCTATCTATCTATCTATCTATCTCTATCTCTCTATCTATCCATCTTTCTCTATCTATCTACGTAACACGAAAGATAGTTATTACGAGTAGTACCATTAGAGACGTTAGAATACCTGATGTATTATATGAACATAGTTTTCCTCACCGAATCAATCAGCCACTTCAACGTAATTTTCAACGTATGTAGAACAAGGGCTAATTTTAACGCGATTAATCTTATCGCATAAAGCGTACGAATCCGTGAAATCTCGTTAGTTAATCCCGACCGTGTAATCGGACGAGATAAATTAAAATAAACTTTCCCAACGGTGTGGCCAGGCCGATTTCAGAAGTCATAAATTCCCTCCGTTCGTATATCTATCCTAGCACGATGAAAAACGGCGAGGAAACGGAAGTAATGTAAAAAAATAGCGTATACATCGCGGCGTGTGTGCTGGATGGATAAACATCAGGGAATCCGAAGAATAAAGAACGTTTTTTCCTAATCCGCCGAATAGGGGGTGACTAAAAAAAGAGAGAGAGAGAGAGAGAGAGAGAGAGAGAGAGAGAAAGAAATAAATAAAAAAATAAAAAAGAGAGAGAAAGAGAAAGAGAGGGGGAGGGGATCTATAATAAATAAGAAGAGTATACGATATCATTCATTTTTTCGGAGGACGAGAAAAAAGATTAGAAGAGGAAGATGCTCGAAAAAACGTAACTATATATATTTTCTTTTCTATTGAATTTTTACGATTGGTCGAACATAAACAATCGATCGAGCCTCGTTTCTATTTTCCCTGACACAGTTAACGCAGAGTTGCTTTAATTTCTTTGCAATTACGTTTCCAATCGATAGAGATAAAGAAGAATTTTGTTCTCGCTTTAAAGAGAAAGTAAAAGACGAAGAAAATTAGATAGTCTCGTCGATCAGAATCGAAGTTACTTCGTTAAAATTAATTGATAAAGCTAGTTGGGCTCGAGCTCCTTCGAACAATCGTCGATTGTCTCGACTATACTTGCAAGAATTGATTGGTTTTATTGTTTGTTTATTTATTTGTTTATTTATTTTTTTTTTATATATACTATTCTTTTTTATCCTTATTTTCCTTTTCTTTTTCTCCTTATTTTCCAAAGAAAATCAGAATCGTGTGATTCTTTTCGGACCTCTCTTCGATATCGATAAAAATGTCATCGAGAGGCGTTAGTCGAGCGACGTTCGAAGTAATCTCGAAACACTCTGTAACGTTTAAACGGACAAACAAGTCGAGAGTATCCGCAAGCGTCACTAGGATGACATGGGAAATGAGAGACTGTACGGAGAAGTTGAACGGATCTAACTGCAGCCATCGAACACGACCATCATTACCACTACTATCTATCTCTCTCTATCTCTCCCTCTCTCTCTCTCTTACAGACATACACACACACACACACACATTCGCGTGCAAACATACACATCTAGAAGTTCAAACCCTTCACTCTTCCCTAAACCTTTACCGATCTGGTTTCTGCGACAACGTTTTGCACTGGCTGCCCTAAAGCTCACTTCCTACTTGCTGTTAGATATATGCGTTAGACATCGAGAACTGGATCGATACTAACATCGAATTTTGTATTAAAGTCATTCTTAATTCTTTCTCTCTCTCTCTTTCTTTTTTTCTTTCTATTTCTCTCTCTCTCTCTCTCTCTCTCTTTTCTTTTTTTTTCTCTTTATAAATACATAGAATATAAATCCGTCTTGATTTAAATATCCCAATAAACGTCGCATCGCGATAAATCATTATTAACATTGTTTCTATAACACTCCATACTATTGACGTATTAGTACTGACAGATATCCACAGTATGACGCAAAGGATTACGCTATAACGTCGTGGCTAATTACTCTAGTCGGGTCATTCACCCTACGGTTTGAAACTGGCTTAAGGGCTTGGCAGGTACTTCGATCTTGCATGCTACTCACCAAAGTCGGTCTCCTCGGTCATCAATCGGTAATTAAGCGACATGTCCTTTGACGAGCGTTTAAGTCATGTCTACGTTTAACGTACTGCTTAATGTTATACATGAAAATATTATTT
The DNA here is from genome assembly GCF_014466175.1 of Vespula pensylvanica. Taxonomy (NCBI): domain Eukaryota; kingdom Metazoa; phylum Arthropoda; class Insecta; order Hymenoptera; family Vespidae; genus Vespula; species Vespula pensylvanica. Next base: position 1,222,722 of record NC_057685.1, on the reverse strand, counting down.
CGAAATTATAGACACGAAATACGTAGATACTAATCGATTGATTAAATTATTCAAAGCATTTCGTCTCAAAGATGATTATCCGAAAATCCGACTAACCTTCTTGGATAATAGAACTATAAAACACGTGCAGGAGAACGTATTTCCAGGAAACTTTCTGTAAGCAACATAGAAACGGGATTAACATAATACTCGTAGCAAAATATCTCGGAGATAGGATTAATTAAATCCGAGTTGTTGTTGTTCGTTGACATGCATCAAGCTTACAAATATTTCCGTTGGAAACTAGGGCCCCTCTACCTCCCTCCCTCCGCCTTTCGTCCTCCCTGGTGAAAGACAATGAAATACGGGGCCCCCTTTTTGCGCGTGACTATGTCGTTGCGTTGTAAAATTTTCGAAAATTTATCGTCGTAACTGGTGGGTACTGTCGTATTACTACAATGTGTTTCGTTAAATATCGCGATGACGCGCGTGCTCTCTCTCTCTCTCTCTCTCTCTCTCTCTCTCTCTCTGTCTCTCTCTCTTTCTCTCTCTCTCTCTCTCTCTCTCTCTCTCTCTCTCTCTCTCTCTCTCTCTCTCTCTGGTGGGTGAATAATTGCCAAGCGCACCGACCGGAAGTGCACTGCGTGTAAACGCAGATGTTCCGGGCTTGTAGGGTACGTCGCTTTTACATAGTGAAAATATTTGTGGGTTCGTGACAACGTAGCGGCTCGCTATCGTGATTATATAATACAATAAATATATTATTTCGTTAAATTAAATCACTACGTTTCAAGTGATCTATAAATAGAATATAATTCCTGTTAATTATTAAGTTTGCGTTCGTTTATATCGGACAATGATTATATCTTTCATCGAGTAAGAATCGACGAAGATCATCGATTCTCTTTTCCTTTTTTTTTTCTTTTCTTTCTTGTAAATTCGTGAAACGTTCAATTATGAAAATAAGGAAAAAAGAAAAGGAAAAGAAAAGAGAAACAAAGAAGAAAAAGAAAAGCAGAGAAAGAAAAAAGAAAAAAAGTATGAATATATAGGATACTTTTTGGCTGAAGAAATTTCGATGAAACGAACCCGATCGTTGGAGAGTTCGATCGTCGAGCTCGAAAGGCTATACCCGTTTTATCGTAATCGAGTATGTGCCGGTCAGTCGATTTTTCTTGGAAAAAAGCACTCGCACACTCCTATGCTTTTTCCATGGCGCTACTACCACCATTACAACAAGCCAGCACTCTTTTCACGTGAAACGTCAATTCGGCCGACTTACCGTGCATTTCACGACACTTCTTAACCCTCGATTACCATACATTCTTGGAGAGAACGTACGTAGTAAAAGGAAGGAGGACAGTTTTATGGAGCGATCGTTCGAAAATCGATTGCCTTTCCATACGAGTCTGGCATACGTAAAGTTTTCCCATAGAAAGAAGAAGAAAAAGAAGAAGAAGAAAAAAAGAAGAAGAAAACAAAAAGGAAAAGAAGAAGAAGAAGAAGAAGAAGAAGAAGAGGAGGAGGAATAAAGAGGAGCGAGAGGGAGGTTAGGAAGGGGGAGGGAGCAAAAAAAAAAATAGAAAGAATAATCTTTCCCCTTAGGAAAATTTTCTTTTAGGCAAAGTCGAGCATACGACTCAATTCACAAATATTATTTCCCCAGCTTGTGTTCGTCAAAGCTCGTAAAAGAATCGTGCATAATTCATGAGACACGTGTCACCAGACGACACGTTCATCTCGATTCATGTATGCATCGTACATTCCTTCGTTTAAGTCTTACCACACGCGACCGTGCTTTTCCATAATCCTAACCGTTGTAATACGAGTTGTGATTTAAGGCATATGTGCTTATACATGCATATATATATATATATATATATATATATATATATGTATATCTGTGTATTTATATATTTCATATTATATACGTAGCGGTAGGCCGAAATAACGATTTTAGATAGAGTTGTAGGTATATTGTAACCGTTACAGGTAATATGCAAGCTGCTGTTGAGGATGTTGTAAAAGAGAGAAAGAGAGACCTTACGACAAGCACTTGGGAATAGCAGACGCAGTTATATATATATATATATATATATATATATATATATATATATATATATATACACAGGTATCTCGGACAGAGGCACTTCGATGCCGCTTGAGCCTTTGTAAGCCGATGAAAGGAAGTCACGCACTGGCTCGTGACCGGATATAGCGTGGTAGAGCTAAGTGCATTGTGAACACCGTGGTACAACATAGGTACCATGTCCTCTGTTCCCCTACTCTCTCTCTCTCTCTCTCTCTCTCTTTGTCTCTCTCTCACTCTCTCTTTTGCTCTTAAAGCTAGTACGGTGTGCAATCTAGTTGATGTTGACGAAGTTGTTGCTGTCGGACACGAGGACTGCTTTTCGTGTTCGCCTTTCGTTATTCGTGCTTTACGAACTTTAAAGTAGAAAGAATTGACTTTTCACTTATAAACGTGAAAGACAGCAAATTTTCTCTCTCTCCCTCCTTCTCTTTCTTTCTACTTTAGTCAATTACTATATCCTATCGCACGTATAGATATTATTGCATTATGTCAAAATGTTCGAATTTTAAAGGCTAACTTTTGATAACATTTTGAGGATAATAGTAAAAAGAAAGAGAGAGAGAGAGAGAGAGAGAGAGAGAGAGAGAAGATGGAATACGATAAAAATCGAGTCGTTTGATCGACTGATATTTTAACGCAACAAGAGAAAGAACGTAATACGTTCTCGTAGAAAATTAAAAGAACTTCTTTTCTCTCATGTCCGTATTAATTGACAGAAAGCAAGAGAGAGAAACAGAAGTTTAGGTTTCTATATGCAGTAAACTCCTGAAATGCTTTATAATCAATTTTCGTAAGGTATTAGTCATAAATATTCGATTTATTACGCGTCGAAGCGTCACTACCAATCGATGACCCTATAAAACTGTCGTGGATTGCAGTACCGAAAGAATATATATGGTAATCGCATTGGAAGAAATACAAAAACAGACGCGCCATTAAATTATTCACCCTCACTCTCTCTCTCTCTCTCTTTCTCTCTCTCTCTCTCTTTTTCTCTATTTCACCCCTTCGCTCTGCGCACACCCTTCCCACTCTTGTCCATCCCTACCGCTTCACCTCTTTTTCTCTCAGCGTTACAGCAGTGAATATTTTTGAGAACGTCCCCGTTCTGCTCTCGTTTGCTTTCTAGGTGCCTGCCTGGCTCGGTATGAAATGTTGAAAATGCATGATAAAATATTGTATCCTCTGCGAACTACGTTGATGTTATTTGTGAACGTCGACCATAGAAATGGTGAAAATGCATTGCTTATAAAATTACGTATTCGTCTTCGGAAATTCGTCTTGAATAGTATAACGAAAGAAATAAAAGTGATTATATCTTTTTCTTTTCTTTGTTTTGTTCTTTTTTGGTTGTTGAAAAAATTCGACGTAATTAGGGGTAGGTTTCATTTCGAAGATTAACGAAGTACGTTAGGAACATTTTCGTAAATTCTTGTTAAGTTTCAAAAGAATATACTTAATTTCGTAATACTTTGATCCAAAAGACGGTGCTGATAAACCGATTCATTCATAATGAAATTTCATTAGAAGTCTACGGATGGAAATGCTAAGCGTTCCGCGTGCCGACGATGAAGTTGATGCATTGTAAACAGCGATACGAGCAGGAAAATACGAGCTTTACTTCGTATCTCTAATTACCGCCGTATGTATTATCCTGAATTCAACAATAAGTAATTTCATAGTACCGAATATCTCTCATCGTTTTGTACTCTTGTTAAGCTTAATAGATGTTTAACATTTCACTGTCAAATATATTAAACATATAATAAATTAATTATAGTAACAACAAGTATATATATATATATATATATATATATATAAATATATATAATAGAAACTAAAATTTAATGAACATATAATAAATGAATTATAGTAATACAATAACAAGTATATATTATATAAATTATATATATATATATATAATACACATATATGACGACAATAATATATACATATGTATATAAAATAGGAACTAAAATCTAGCGATGAAGTTTCTTTTTAATTGTATACGTGTCACTGATGTTTCGATACGTGTCGCGTTGGAGTAGATAAGCTCGAAGCCATTAAGAATTTTAATGATATCGTCGATGTAGGATGGAGAGCTTTTGTAAAGATACCTATGGTAGACGAACAAAGAGAAAGAGAGAAAGCGAGAGAATGAGAGAGTAGCGATATCGGATATGGGACTTAATAAAAGCGTGTGTTAAATGTCAGTGCTCTAATAGAAGAAGAGAACTCATAGCTTGGCGACCAGCGGTTGCTTGCTGATAATGAGGTCGTTATCTTATAAAAGATGTATAAGTAGTCAAGTCGACACTCTTTATTCCTTCTTCTTCGTGTATATCTTCGTTAACTACTCATAATGCATTAATTTGAGTAGTTAGAAGAAGTGTCTTAACAACATTATTTTCTCGAGAAAATTTATTTCTCGATCAATAATTCGCCTTACGTTTCAATTAATCAATAATCTCAGAAAATTATGTATGATGCATACGTACCTATCTAGATAATATATGTATATATAGATTCACCGATATTTATTCCTTTCTTTTCTTCTTCTTTTTTTCTTTTTTCTTTTTACGAACTCTCCGTTTCAATTTCGTTTAGCGAAGGACATGGAAAACAAAGGTAATTGCAATTATTCTCTGAGATCGTACGCTTAGAACGCGTAGGTACGTCGTGGAAGTTTCATCGTGAGAACGATGACTAACGAGGTTGAAACGAGTACGCTACTAAACATTATTCTGTCATGATATTCGCTTTGATGTCAGAAATTAAACGTCGCTTGAACTATCTCGTTACTTTGCCTTTATCTCTCTCTTTCTCTCTCTTTCTCTATCTATCTCTCTATCTATCTCTCTATCTTTCTATCTTTCTATCTCTCTATCTCTCTATCTCTCTTTCTCGTTTCACTTCTCGATTCAGCGACACCATTTTTCTCGTTTGTAAGAAATACCTTACCGTATTAGAATTTCGATCCATATAACTTATCAATTTGTACCGTATCGTTTTTTTATTTTTCTATACGTATTTTTATTAAAACTATCATCTCTCTTTTTTCTTTCTCTCTTTTTTTTTCATCCCCCTGACAATAGTGTTATATTTTCTATATTACAATACATTATTGAGAGATGCTACAATTATTCAACGTTAATTTTAAATCTACGTTGTATATTCCGTATTCTTTGATTATTCGTTCATATATATGTATATGTGTGTGTGTGTGTGTGTGTGTATATATATATATATATATATATATATATATATATATATATTATATGTGTGAAACTGAACCATGTAAATAAAGTAGAACAACCAGTATCGTTGGATTTTAATTTAACAAAAATTATTGTATAAGTCTGTATATTTAGTAGAGAACCAACGGTTAAAACACGCAAATATCGTTATCCAAATTAAATCTAGGTAGTAATACCTGACAAAGTCCATTATGATATTACATTTTCTCTGTTTGAGAATATCCTTTGTAAATATGTAGTTTGTATTATTTTGCATTTGTGACGTCGCTTACGATGAAAATTTACAGTCGCAGAGAATAGATCGTTTTCAGTTTCTGTTTTACTTTCACGAGAGAAACAGACAGAAAGAGAAAGAGAAAGATAGATAGAGAGATAGATAGATAGATAGAGAGAGAGAGAGAGAGAGAGAGAGAGAGAGAGAGAGAGAGAGAGAGAGAGAGAGATTATTTTCCCTGAAAATTTGCAGATCATCTCTGTATCACATAAGATAGTACACATAGCGAACATTCTCGTCCATGTTCTCCCATGCAAGAAATACCAAAGTAAGAATTCAAAAAAATTCTTCAAAATTAATCGATCCAAAATCTTAAAATTCAAATAATAAAACAATTAATACATAGTATAGGTTTTTGTTTCATACGTTCACAATTGATAATTTTATTTAAAGTTTCAAAGAAATAACACGTTAGGTGTACTTAAGATTTTAAACTTTTAACTTTTATCGAATCGACTTCACGAATCCGATTATATACAGCGAGAGAAAAATTATAAAGCTTTTTGCGTTTTAATTCGCATACCTAATTCTTTTCTTTAACGTTACCCGATTCTCGTTTCTTCCAGTTTCGAGAGAAATAAGAAACTTGTGTAATACTTGCATTTATTTAAACGTACCCAGAAGAACTGGTTTAACCAATCGGATTTTCGAAAAAGTTCTTCTCGAGTTTCTTTTCTCGAATCTCGCTATTCACGGTAATTCAATTTTCAAACGGCTTTCACCTACTTAGCTTTCTCTCACCTTACCGAAGCAAGTTAATAACTTTATATAAACGAAGGAGGATTATCCTTGCTAAGGCTTGCAACGAATTGAATCTTTCGCAAGCGAATTCCATGTTTAAGTCAGGGATTTATGTACCCATATATACTCGATACGTCGATGTTCGTGCACGCTCAACAGAAAAAGAGAGAGAGAGAGAGAGAGAGAGAGAGAGAGAGAGAGAGAGAGAAGTGAGAAGGATATGAGAACGAAAGTATCGTTGAAACCTCTCATAAACGTAGTCGTTCCCAAACGTTAAACCTTTCCAATTCACCTCTCGATACAAATCGAAAAGTATCATAGCCATAAATCATTTCTCATTTTATTTCTCTCCCCCCATGAAAAATCTCCTTACAGCAAGGATTTTGATAAGATCGAATTGAGCTTCTCGATGTCTTCTCGATATTAAGGAACAGAAAAAGGGTAACGAAAATTTGTTAATCGTTTAAAATCTACCAAAAGTTTCAATGATGTACATATCTCTTGAGAACGATGTTTTATCTCCGTTTTCTTGTCTCTTTTCTTTTTTTTTTTTTTTTCCTTTTTTTCTTATTCTCTTATAACAAATTAATGTCGATTAAATCTTCGTCGACGAAAGCACGAAAGAAGAGGAGAGAAAAGAAGCACAACGAAAGAAAATAATTATTATCATTGTGCATAGCAAACTAAAAAAAAAAAGAAGAAAAGAAGAAAGAAAAGGATATAATTATTATCAATGTGCATTCCAATGTAAAGAAGGAAGAAAGAAGAAAAAAGAAAAAAGTGAGAAAGAAAAGAAAAGGAAAGATTGCAAACTATAAAAATATTTTTATTGACATCGTTATTATTGATGTGTACGAACGAAATATTATATATCGAGTAACATAGCAAGAACTTATCGGATGTATCTCTGACATTGCCATGGAAAGTCTTAGCTGCCGCGGGTTGAGTTTTCGAGTTATCGAACGGGATATATACGTTCAGCGCCTCGAGAGAGAATGGACTACGTGCCCTGGAGCCGCAATAGTACGAACTCCTAGAAGTATCTGTTCTCTCTCTTTCTCTTTCTCTCTCTCTCTATCTATCTATCTCTCTATCTGTCTATGTCTCTATCTCTGTCCCTCTTCTTTTCCCTTTCGAAACTGTATTTGACAAAACGAAGAAATGGAAAGGTGAAAAAAGTCTGAACGAAAAAAAAGAAAAAAAAAAAAAAAAAAAAAGAAAAAAAAATCTGACTCGATCGAAATATCACAATTCTTTCGTGCTCGATCGTCCAAGCAAAAAAAAAATTGCTTCTCTCTTTCTTCGTTCTTTCTTCTTTTGCTTTTCCTCTTTTTTCTTCTTTCTTTCTTTTATTATTTTATTTTAAAAGGTTCGTTCTGCCAGACAAGTTCAGTGGCTGATTCAGATTCGTTTCTTTTTTTTTTCTTTTCTTTATTATTATTACTGTTGTTGTTGTTGTTTGTTATTATTATTATTATTATTATTATTATTATTATTCTTTTTTTTATTGTTTTTAGATACTCGATAATACTCGATAACACAAAATCTCGGAGAGTGCGTTACCGACAACGATACGATCGATTGTACTCTTCGACGTTCGTAGTTCGAGAGTTATTGTATTTAAACGTATACCGTTCGTACACTCGTCGACAGCGAGTTATTAATGGCGTAGAGTGATCCGATATTCGTATCTGTTCATCAGTTATATATTTTATGCAACATTATATATGCAATTCCAGATTTCCTTGCATATTGTTATTATGATTTATATTAATCACCCAGCTGAAATGCATCATTATTTGCTGACTTTCGTTTCGGACGTTCAAAAAGTTTGGCCTCCTTCGATGTCTCGCTTCTAATAATAAACGCGAAGATAATAAAGGAGAAGCAGCTAACGAAATTCAATTTCTGATAATGATAATGACCTTTTCGATGAATAAATCTTCGTGTAGAAGAGACGAAAAGAAAAAAGTATAAAAAAGAAAAAAAAAAATAATAATAAAGAAAATGACAAATTCATACGATATTGGATCCTTGGATGTAGAGATATTTTATCTAAGGAACAATTTTCATTATGGCGGAGTAATAACATTGCTTTTTTTATCAGCTCACCGAATATATTATTCTTTCATTACCTCCCATGGGAGAGAGGGTTGGGTAATATACGACGATAAAGATAATTTTCTCTCTCTCTCTCTCTCTCTCTCTCTCTCTCTCTCTCTCTCTCTCTCTCTCTCTCTCTCTCTCTCTCTCTCTCTCTCTCTCTCTCTCTCTACATTAAACGAAAGAGGTCTCGACACCTTTCGCGAGCAAACTCTCAAGGTATCTCATTTAATTGTCATCAGGGCCTTGCCTAATTCGATGTAGAATGCAAAATTTCGTGACTCGAACGAGCATTACTTCTTGCAAGAGCAATTAGTAAAGTTAACTCGAGACTTCTGGGAATCGAAGCTCGCTTCGTAAGTTTGCCTTTTCGATGACGCACGTGTTACGGTGTTAATTCATCGAACGAGATTCATTTACTCTACTATATTAATTGCATGGATACCAAACTCTCGTATAGATTTTGCAATAATCTATTTTTCCTATCTTCTTCGATCATTCGTGTTAGAATACTCGATATTCTCTCTCTCTCTCTCTCTCTCTCTCTCTCTCTCTCTCTCTTTTTCTCTTTTCACTGGACACAAACACAAAAATGATGAACGTATTTTCCATTTTCTATTCGCGAAAAATATTTTCCTTTTTTAGATTCGTCAAGTGAATCGCTAGTGAAAAAAATAGTAAACCCATGTAATCGAATGTTCTGAACGAGGACAAAGCGTGTTTTCGCTGTCGGATTACGAGGACGAGAGTTTGTACTAATAAATACGAGTCACAGGATCCAAAGTCAATTACTCGCATGGTGACTCGAGTTGCACGCGTTCGCTCACAGTCCGCGTGTTAAGCGAGCGAAACAGAATTATTCATGGTGAACTTTCGATGCACAGGTGCGTTCAACGTTCAAACTGGCCAAGCTTGTCGGCCCGTGCCTCCTTTCTTCTTCGCATTTGCATTAAAAACGCATAGCGAATGGTGACGGCAAGCCCGAAATCATGTCTGGAAAACGTTCCCTTCTCTTCCTACTACTAGAAAGAAAAAGAAAGAAAAAAAAGAAAGAAGGAAGAAAAAGAAAAAGACAGAGAGAGAGAGAGAGAGAGAGTTCTCCTGCTATTTTGTTATTTCCTCGTAAAACTTTTCTTAACTCAACGTCGCTATAGTTAATAGTAGTTAGCCACCAAACGAAAAAGGAAAGTTCTTAATCTAATAAAAATTTTTTCCTTCTTACTTAGAGGAAGTCGTTTGCTTACATTTCACCATTTTGATTTTCTCTCTCTCTCTCTCTCCCTCTCTTTGTTTTATTTATTCATTTATTTCCTTACGTATATATTTATTTATTTATTTTTTTTTTTTCGATTCCGATCGTTAATAAAAGAGCCACGAAGAATCCTTTTCCTTATATACTCGATAAATCCGTCTTCCGTTTCATATGATATATGGAAACGTGTAGAGAGACGAAATTGTATGGTAGGAGAAAAGCCATAAAGCTACGTCATCGTGTGTTTGGAATACCAGACTCGAGGAACTCTTCTCCTTCGAATAAAGAACGACGGAATACTATGCGATCTATTCGAAAAACTTCAGAAAAAGAGAGAGAGGGAGAGAGAGAGAGAGAGAGAGAGGATTTTACGCGAGAGTCTCGATAAATAAGAAATAGCTTTTCGAACAGGGTTGATGGCCGTAGAGGGGTCGTACAGAGGGGTAGGGTAGATAGGAAACGATAGAAGATGGCTAAAGTTCAAAGTAAATCGGACAAGTCGGCAAAGATATATATTTTCAAAACGAAGCGACAATTCCGTATTGTTTGTTAACGATTTCCGTCGAATTGTCGCTAAAAGGAAGAATTTCGATTCTAAATAGTTGGCAATATTCCAATTTTGGATCCCATGTTAAATGTTTTCTCCAGCGTCCATCCAGACCGGCGATTCCTCTTGAATAATTCTAGAACTACGTTGATAATGCCTACGTGTAAAGGTGTACCCCGTTATACCCTTTTGTTAAAGAGACGGAGGGTGGTGATTAATAATTTTCACGTAGTATACCTAGGAATAAATTATTTATATCGTCGGAGTATGCTTTCGGTCGTCCAATGGCCAAACTCGTTTTCGTTGGCATAGGCTGACCGTAACTACTGGCACCTGGCGTCTATCCATCTACCAACCACTGTCTGACCACAGTCGGTCACTCTGTACTGGCAACCCATACGTACGGCTATACTACTAGGGCAAAAACCTTTCGCATTTTCTCTATCTCGTTTCTCTTATCCTTTTCTTTTCTTTTTTTTTTCATCGGTTTTTTTCTTTTTGACATATTTTTTTGTCTTTTCTTTTTGCTTTTTTTTTTTTATATGTAACGTCAAGGGAAACATATTTCAACGCATCGATTTGAACCTACAAAATGACTCGTCGAGATATTTCCTCGGCGATCGAGTATATTCCCTGTGTAATTGCGATTTTTTTTCTTTTTTTTTGTTTTTGAGAGAGAATTTGATCGTTTCAGGACGGTCCAGCCTCGGCCTTCCCGTTGACCCAGACTCTGTTGAACATTTACGGCCGCAGGTCGAGCAGACCTGACGTTCCAGGTCCCATTGATGAGAATCAGGTTCGTAAACGATGGTCGTGTACGACAGACTTCTTAAAATCGACTCACACGAGCACACTTCTCTAACAAATTACCCCAAAGTGCTTTTCTTCTTTCCACATTCTTCTAAGGTTTTTTTTTCGAAAATCCTTTCGATAGTCTCTCTCTCTCTCTCTCTCTCTCTCTCTCTCTCTCTCTCTCTCTCTCTCTCTCTCTCTCTCTCTCTATCTATCTATCTATCTATCTATCTATCTATCTATCTATCTCTGTCTATATCTCTCTCTAGCTCTCTATCTATATGAATATCTCTATACCTCACCGCATTCTGTCTTTTCATCGCAGCATGCATCCAAAATGCAAGATTAGGATTTAAAATTTTATTTTCCTTTATCACTTTTTGTTTGTTTGTATGCGTGTGTATGTATGTTTTTTTGTGTTATCTTTTTTTTTCTTTTTATTATCTAAGCAAAACCACTTGCATCGGCTTCTTTTTTTTATCAATTCTCCACGTTGATAATTCTCGTAGATACAAGAACTCGATCGATGATACGATTCCTAACATACCGACTATCGGTATATTACCTTCCGATGGTTTCTTCTTACCCGAGTGATTCGAATTATCAAGCTCGATAAACTCTGAGAGTATTAATCCGTAATCCGCATAAATATATAACGTTTATACGTGCTTTCGCTCGTCGGGGGTAGAGGAATGGGAAGAAAAAAAAAAAAAAATAGAAAAAAAAAGGAATCAAATCGAAGAGAAGATCCGTCGTTAACGAGTATCATGAATATTCCAAAGGCTTCATCGAAGAGAAGAGAAGAGAAGATCGATCCGATCTGGAGTCATCTCATTAAATCGAAACTTAATTAAACGACCTAGCCCGTACGAGGTAATCTTTTTAAAAGATATCATTTCGAATTTAAAATTCTAGAAAGTTATTAAAAAAGGCTTCGACGTTTTAATTGGAAAAATAATTATTAAGAGGTTATGAAATTTTTACTTAGAAGGAAAGAGAAAGAGAGAGAAAGAAAAAAGGAAGGAATAAATAAAAAAGAAAGAAGAAAAGAGATAAAAGAAAAAAGAAAGTAATAGTCGAAAAATATTTCTTCGAGGTGACGGAAAGGGAAAGAGAGAGAACAAAAAAGGAAAAGAGAAGGTAAAAAGAGGTATAAAAAAAGAAAAGAAAAGAAAAGAAAAAGTAAACGTCGAAGGTAGAAGGATAGAGAAAGATAGATTTCGATTTAGTAGCAGGATCGGCAGAAGGGTTCATTAAGGTTGCGTGATTTAGTAAGAGGAGCCCGTTTAAAAGGAGGGTATTAGGTGTTGGAATTAGACGGCGATGGCAGCGACGGCAATGCCGCCTTGGTAGGAGCATCGAGAGACACCACCGACACAAACGTCAACGTCGACGTTGACGTCGACGTCGAGGATTTTCTCCGACGACAGTAGTAGTACCGACGACGCCGTCTATCCCTTCGAAAGAGAAACTCGTACGCTCTTTACCTCTTTCTTCATTTCTATATTTCTCACGCGTCGAAAGAACAAACGTCGTCGTCGAATATTATCCCCGTTTTGTTTCTTTTTCTTTTTCTCTGTATTTTTTTTTTTTTTTACGTTTTCCTTTTCTTTTTCTTCTCTTTTTCTTGTTCTTTTCTTTTTCTTTTTCTTTTTCTTTTTCTTTTTCTTTTTCTTCTCTCTCTCTCTCTCTCTCTCTCTCTCTCTCTCTCTTTCTTTCTCTCCCCTTCCACGTCTCGCAAAATCCTCGTCCTAATTTTCACCCTACTAATAACAAAAAGATGTGATTTTCTCTCTTTTTTTCTTTTTCTTTTTTTTTTTCTTTTTTTTGGACTCCTACGAATCATTTAACAAGACAGTGATTTTTTTTTTCGTCTCGCTATGTATATGTATGTTCTCACTTGCGATCTTTCTCCTTTCTCCTTTTATTTCTTTTTTCCTTTCGCTTTCCTTCCCTCGTGCGTAAACATTTTTTACGATTCACGATGTGACGTGGATTGATATTGGATGTTTGTATAATAGAAGGAATTTGTGTTTTCGATTGGAGATCCATTAAACGTCCTACGTTCGCAAGATTTTATTCGTCGTTTCTCGTTGATCGTGAACAAACAAAGGGGACCATCTCGCGTCGCGAACATTTTCTTTTCTTTTTTTTTTTTTTTTACAAGAAAGAGTGAAGTAAATCTTTCTGAAATATCATCGACGGATAGGAAAAACGAAACGACTATATAGTTCTATATAGTTCACTATGTTCCTTCAAGTTCGGATGACCTCCGTGTAAACAAAGAAGCATACACGACGTTGCTTGATATTCTTAGAAGAAACGTGTGTGTAAATCGAACTCTGAGTCAGTTTGAAATTTCCCGCGAGTCAACTTGGCGCTTGATGCTTTGCGTCCACGTAAAATGCAAACCAACAAACATATTTGACGGTGACTGTAACGGATATAACCGAGCTGTTTCTACATTTTATCTCCTCCCATTTTCTTTTTCTTCTTTTTTTTTTTTTTGTTTGTCTTTATCTTTCTTTTTCTCTCTCTTTTTAATTTCTTTTTCGCGTTGTTCTTCTTTTCTTTCTATCTTTCTTTTACTTTTCTCTCTTTTTTTTTTTTGTGCTTTTCTCTTCTTTCCGAAGAATAGTAAAAATAATTCTAGAGGACGTACGTGAAGGAGAACGACGAGATAATAATTGTCAGCTGTTTCTCGACAGTCTCTTTAACCCACATTCGAAGGAAAGAGAAGGAAAAGTGGGAATAGAAAAAGACGTTCGTCATTGCCTTTGTTCGGCTCTTTGCCACTTTTCCGCGTGCCAAAGACGGACGGAGCCGGGTTCTCGCTTGAAAGATGAAAGAATATCTACGAGTTGATCTTTTTTTATGCTTTCCCTTTTTTTTCTATTTATTATTATTATTATTATTATTATTATTATTATTATTATTATTATTATTATTATTATTATTATTATGGTTATTATTATTTCCTTATTCAGTCAGGATAAAAATCGTCGTAGTTAAAGAAAATGGATATCGTTCAATACTCGCAGCACGTTTGCGGAATAGAAGAACCGAAGCGAAAGTGTGTTTAAATTCGTGACGTATCTTCGCAATTCCTTCGATATTACCTTTCATAAAGGCCACTTTGTAGCATCGTTTTCCTTCGTGACTTATTTCATCAAAGAATTTTTCTCATTAAAAACGATCTCTTTAAATAAAAATATTCTATCTTTCTTCCTTGTTTTTCTTCCATCTTTCTTTTTTTCTTCGTCCTTTTTTTTCTCTTTATTATTTATTATCATTACTATTATTATTTATTCATATCCTTCTTATCATTATTATCGTTAATATTACTGTTATTATTTATTCTTATTCTTATTATTATTGTCACTTCGTTCGATTTTCCTTTCCACGATCAATCGAGAGAGTGAGAGAGAAAGAAAGAAATATAGAGAGAGATAAAAAAAAATAAGCGAATTTTTTTTTTTTTTTTTTAAATAGAAGGGACTCGAAGTCTAGAAAATATTCGTTTTAAAACCATAGTTCCGATATTCCTTACACGATTTTCAACTATTCCATAAATTTTCAACAATACGTAGATATATCAAAGTGTTGTACAGACATGTAAAGTGTTTCCTTGATAAGACAAAGTTTTAGCAACGTTCTTTTCAATCATGATCGACTGGGTTTCAATCGTACATCACTCGAGACGTCGATTTAGCGATTATATGTACGTGGTTCCCGCAAGGGTAAAAAAACAACGAAGAGCTAAACAACGTAGATACTCTTTGAAAAATTCCATCGAACATCGTGCGTACGTCGCTCATAATGATGATCTCGATGAATACCACTGTGATGATTTCTGTGGTTGCTGTTCCTGGAATCACGTAAGTTCACAACGTGAACTACAAATTTTTCCCTTTTTTATATTCTCTCTCTTTCTCTCTCTCTCTCTCTCTCTCTCTCTCTCTCTCTTAATAATCGAAAGTTACGTCCTTGTCTTTTTCTTTTTTCTATCCTTTTTTTTTTCTTTTTTTTTTCTTTTTTTTTTTATCGATTTTTTTGCACTCGTTGCCCGCTCTCGGAAAATGAAAGTAGTGAAAAGAAAGGAGAACAAAAGTTTAACGACGATATGTATGGAGGAGGGTGGGAAGGGATAGGGGTTGATGTAGGAGAGGCCCATCTTCGTATACAACACGTTTTGTTCTATTCTCTAGGGAATATATTCTTCGTTTTTTATTTCAACGTTTCCTACTCCTTCTCCAATCGTGATCCGAAACCTGTCATAAGCACGATAATGAAACGAAATCCGGGATTTCTCTAGATTAGCACGCTTTTTTTTTAAAGTTCTAAGCTTCTGCATAGACAGACATCGATATCGAGATTACTTCTTAGTCAACGACGATCCCAGGAAGAACAACGACGTAGTACTTATTTAAATTCTTCGTCGTAAATAGTAACAATGATATTTTTGAACGTTCCATTAAGAATTAATCATAGCGTTAATCGTTCTGTTAAGGTACGATACTCGTTATACGATATTTCTCAGGTCTCATTTCAATTTGTAATATATTCTTTGTAAATAATCGTGGAAAATATATTTTACATTCAGTGATCGATTATTAATTATTACAGTAAAAATTAACATACGTAAGTGGTACTTAAATATTATATTATAAATTTGTAGTTTGATCGTTACCGTGAAATCGTTTCGATCGTGTTTACATAGTCGTTACGCTTTTCGCAGCGAACGATTTGATTGGTATTTGTTTATATACGACGATCGGTCATCGGTCGACCGAAATAGGATAAATATATACACACGTACGTACATATCTACGTATATATACACATCGAACGATCAACTCACGCGAACGCGTGGTATTTAGATTTCTCGTCTAATATAATCGTATTACTTTACTATCGTTCCTTCTTAGATACGTTCCAATAAGTTTTAACCCTCTTAAAGCGTATCCAATATATATATATATATATATATATATATATATATATATATATATGTGAGTATTATGTCCTTTTTTGTAAAAATTTTTTTTTACTCACGTTACGACGCAAGGTCATTGAAAATGTTATTTCGCTCGTGCTCAGGTAATAATTCTTTAACGCGATCACAGTGTCGCAGAGTGTTAAACCGATAGCACAACGATCGATCGAACACCATGTCACGAACGTATTGTAACGTCGATGAGTCTATATTTTCTCTTTTATTAAAATGTTTACACGCCCTATCAGATTATTTTGCGCCTTTTGATAAAAAAGAAAAAAAAAAAAAAAGAAAAAGAAAGAAAAAGAAAATGTTATCCGGCTTTGTCAACGCGTTGTTTGGTCCCTGAAAGAAAAATCCGTCGAAGAAAATAAACTGTTAACCCTTCAATCGCTTGACAACGTTTAATCAAACATATAAAACATGAACGTTCACCATCGTAGATACTTGCATATGTCATCTAACAATTCCTTTTTTTTTTACGTAGAAAACACGTTACAACGCGGGAGGTGTGGAGGAACAATTACCACCACCACCGTCACCACCGCAGGTGAAAGAGGGAAGCCAGTTGGATGGAGTTCCTAGACCAAATTCGGTCGAACGTATTCTTCATCCTGATGCTACTACTCAACACATACTTACCACTCATGAAACATTGAACAAGGTAGGATCATCATCTGTATATATGAGACTCGTATTTTCCACGAAATTACATTTTTTTTCATCAATTTATAATACACAATAAACGCATACACACACACACACATATACGAGTCGTAAATTCGCTGAGGTAGTAAGGGTAAGGGTAAAGGTAAGGGGTAAGGGTAGGAAATATATCAACGCGCATGCGCCGTAAACTGGAATGTTTTCGCCATCTACGAGGATTCTACGAAAACCATATAGAAACTTATTCTACTTTCCAACATCCGATATCTCTTAAAACATTCTCATAACTATAAGGTGGATCAGTAGTAATCTTCCTTACCAACAGTCGATGAAACAATGCCACGAAACAAAGCTAAAGTTTTCGAGATTTTCACCGAGACCGCAGTGGCATCGTTACCACGATAAAGAAGATTTCTACTATTTCTATACGATATTGCCGTCCCCAACACACGTGGACAAAATAGTTCAGCCGCGACTTTGCAGCTCGGCGAACACGAACTGCATACCGTGCACCGTGAAAGATTTTCGCGTTCAAGTGCGTACTTGCGTTTCTTTGGTTTATTATTATTGTTTCTCTCTTTCTTTCTTTCTTTCTTTCTATTTTTCTTTTCTTTTCTTTTTTTTTTTTCATCCTTCTTTTCCTTTTATTTTTTTCTTTCTTTTTAAATTTCCACTCCACGTTATATCACAGTTTTATAATATCTGTGCTGTGCTACGTTCATAGAAATACTATTCGCTAAATATTTTACTTTATATGTAGTCCAATAGTTGAAACAAAGTTCGCACTTTTTCATATTCGAATCGGTGTTAGCAACGTAAAGTATCGATTCGTTTGCAACGCAGTTCCTACTTTCTATCGTCTTTGTTTCGACACTCTTTAAAGGTTATTCTTCTATAACAAATCGTGGAAAATCATTCGTTAAAAAAAAAAATAAATAAAAAAATAAATAAATAAAAACAAAAAGAATAACATATGTATATATAATTTTTTTTTTCATTTTTTAAATATTCGCGACAAAATCGTTGTGGATTTAAACGAACAACTTTTACAATAGCTTTTCATAAATATAGACATTCAACGAGGAACCGATCGAAATCGTGTCCTCGAGTGTTTTTAGTCTCCATTCATAAATTCGCACGGAACGTTAACCAACTCGCGTGTAGCTCTTTCCAATTCGTAAAGTCGATTGATTTATTTCAAACTTTCCGACGTGGTATAACATCGAGCGATAAATTTTCTTGGTAAACATCGCTTCAAATATTGAGACCAGTAGTTATTAGTAATAGTAGTAGTAGTAGTAGTAGTAGTAGTAATAACAGTAGTAGTAGTAAAACTGGTAATAGTAGTAGTAGTTTGTATCACGACAATTCGTACTACGATATGTGAATTACGTAAAAGAGAAATACATAGATCGTTTCAAGGTCAAGTCGGATTAAAATAATTCTTTCCGTGAACATTTGAAAGGCAGTAAGAGAAAGAGAAAGAGACAGAGAGAGAGAGAGAGAGAGAGAGAGAGAGAGAGAGAGAGAGAGAGAGAGAGAGATTATAAGCGCGCGTTACATATATAAACAATAATATAATAAATACAATGAGATTTTTGGTTAACTCGACTTTACGAAGATTTAGAAGAACGTTCTTCGGCTTTGATTTAATTATAATTATTAGATATAATAAAATATATACGACGAAGTATACGATCGTCAAAGAGAGTCTTTGTCCGACATTTAAAACGTCGATTCGCTGCGTGGGGTAGGAAGGGTCAGTGGTAGTAGAAGACGACCGAGACAGAAAATCGAAATACGTTTCGCTTTTATAGGCCTCGTAAAGGGCAATCGTTAAACGTGACCGAGACGCATTCGACAATGGCTTGTCCGTTCTTATCTTTGACATATTTACGAGTACCTCGTAATTCATGAAAGTTGAAAAGTTGTAATACATCGTGATACGACAATTCACCTATCTGTGAATTAACGCGTAAAAATAATTATGTCTTGATCATTTTATTATTATTATTATTATTATTATTATTATTATTATTATTAAAACGTAATTTAACGAAGGCGTATTGTATAATAACAATATACTAATAATATATGTATATAGATAGTAATATATATGTTAATGATATATGTAATAATAATAATGATAATATAATGATAAAAAGATGATAATAATAATTATTAATAATAATAATCATTATTAAAAATAATAATCTTATTGTTATTATTATTTCTTTATATTTTATATTTTATATTTTCATCGTGATCTACGCTACGGGAAAAATTCTAATCCCGTTCGATCAAAGAGCACGCACGAAACGAACGTGAGAATTTGCTCGTGGCCGATCGTGAAAATTAATGCAAATTTTCATTCCTCTTCGGTAAGCATCGGCTTAAAAGAGTTACGCGCCACTGATCCGAACGGATTCGTAACGCGCGTTGCATCATGTGATATCGCATGCTCGCTGAGTACGTATCGAATGATGAAGAATCGCACGGTTAGCGGTTAGACGGATGGCCCCTTTTGTGGATGAAGCGAGACTTTTGGTGAATTCGTTTCAAATGTATTACTTATATACATATTTATCTATATGTCTCTATAATATAATATACATGTTTATATCCATCATGTTTTTAATACATTTCAATTTATACAGATAAAAAAAATATATATATATATATATGAATATATGAATATATAAATATGTATATATGTGAATATATATATATATATATATATATATATATATATATGTATATGTATATGTATATATTTAAATTGAAAAAGAGTCACACGATGCATTTATTCGATAAATTTCTACACGAGGCAATAATATTATATATTTTGTCGCGTTAACATATAAAATAAAAATTCTTCAAAGTATATCATCTTAGATATCGTTTTATTCGTCTTCGTACATCTCTTCTTCTTCTACATTCTCTTCTACTTCATCTTGTAGTAATAGATTCAAAGTTTCGTAAACGAAGAGAGTAAATCGATCAAGAGCAAATCAAGTTTCTTAGTCGGAGTAGGAGGACCGTGTCGTGATATTAATGTGTCCTAGTACCTCGATTATTTATGGAGAGTGATAAATTATGAATGGCAGGTTACTCGCTAAAGCCTCGATGTTAGGAGGAAGTTTGACGATAAAGACGTTTTCTATAACGTACAAACTTTCATTCATTATCACATGATCAAAGAAAAAAAAAAATATATATATATATATATCAACGTAATCGTGTATTATTTATCTCGACGAAGAAAAAACGTTTTTCTTTAAGCATAAAAAAAAGAAAAAGAAAAAGAAACAAATTTTATATTTTTTTATTAGTTTCTACAAAATATATAACTCGTATATCCTCGCGATATAGTAATACGTTCAATTCATATTCGTCGAGTTATCAAAGAAAAAAAAAAAAAAAGAAAAGAAAAGAAAAAAGACATAAAAGACGTAATACGTGTCGTTTAATGTTTTCATGTATTAAAGATGGAAAGAAAATCTCGGAGAAACGAGAGATATATCATCGTAAAACAAACTTGAAAAGTAATAAAATATCAAGAGACTTTATAAGATATATTGTTGATTCCGCGTCTATTTTTCTCCTAGCTCGCACGTTTTTATCTACGTATATAGGAACGTATACATGTATGTAGGTGTGTGTGTGTGTGTGTGTGTGTGTGTGTACGTAGGTACGTACGTTTTAACGTCGTCCTGAAGGCAAACTCCCTCTGAGTTCGACCCAGACGCAACCCAGGCTCGACCTAGATACCATTTTCGGCGTTTCTTCTCCTCTCTCTCTCTCTCTCTCTCTCTCTCTCTCTCTCTCTCTCTCTCTTTCTCTCTCTCTCTCTTTCTCTGTCTTTGTACAAAGCATCCTGATAGATCGTTTGCCAATAACGATCGTAGATTTCTTCCGCGAGCCTTATTTTTCCTGATTCGATGGAACGACCGAGTTACTCGATAGATAGAACGATGTAAACAGGTTTCTTTATCTCTCGATAAAAAATGAAACATTTTCTAAACCTATCGTTTTCTTGATTCGATTGCTATTCAATATTTCATATGACTATCTTAAGATAATCGTCTCTTATCGGGCAGGAAAGGATATTTTAACATCGTAATATTCGTGAAAGATATATTGAATGAAAAACAAAGTAAAAAAAGAAAGAAAGAAAAAGAGCACACAAGTGCGTTAATATTATCTTATTATCGAACGTTTTTACTTGCTTCTTTTGAGGCACGTCATCGTATGATAATTGTAAATATTTACTTTCCCGTGATAACATTTTTTCTTTATTTTCTTTTCTTTTTTTTTTTTTTTTTATCTCAATTCTATATGAAAATGTTACTCTTGTTAATGAGAAGCATTATCGGGTATTCGAAATTTCGATCGATTCGAAATACAGTACGAACGCAATTCCGTTTAATATCGAATGAACTTCCTTTGTTCGAAATGAGACGATAGTGTATTAGGCTCGAATTTGCATGTAACATGTTGCACGAAAAGTTGTTCGCCCCGAGGAAAAGAAATATTGACGTTTGAGATAAAACGAAACGAGTGCTCATTTCTCTACCGCTGTGTTTGTTATACCACATGCCACATGTAACAAATTCACACATACATATGTGTATATATATATATATGTATTGAATGCATGTGTGTGTGTGTGCGTGCGTGTGTGCATTTAAACGTAATACGTTTCAAGAAGTCTGTTTATCGTCGTTAAAAATTCGCGTGATCGTGTTCGAGCGAGCGTGTACCTTTGAAACGTGACCACGATAAATCATTTCTAAAGCTTCGGTTTTCTGGATAAGCTTGAAGTAAGATCAATCTACGTATCGATGAGGCTTCGCGTACTTATCAAAACCTAAATCGTTAAGGAAACAATTTCTTCGTTTGAAAAAAAAAAAACGTCTACGATCCGTACTACGATTCTTTTCGTAAATTTGTAAAATCGATCTTTTCTTTTTTTCTGTTCTTTTTTTCTATCTTTCTTTCTTCCATTCTCTTTCTTTCTCTTCTCTCTCTTTCTCTCTGTCTCACACTCTTTTCTTCAACGAGTGGAGCTTTTTTTTACGGTCTTTTTTCTTCTATCTATTTTTTCTCTTTTCTTCTTGTATAAAAAAAGTAGATCACCGATAACGTTTCGTCGATGCAGCTTAAACGAACTTTCGAAAATACGTGTGGTGGCGAGTTTGAAGGCACGAAAAAAAAACGAGGATAGAAGAAGAGACAAAAAGAGATACACACAGAGAGAGAGAGAGAGAGAGAGAGAGAGAGAGAGAGAGAGAGAGAGAGAGAAAGAGAGAGAGAGAGAGAGAGAGAAAGAGCGCAACGAAAGCTTTTAATTAAAAAGTATTAGGACACGCGGAAGAATGCGAGAATACAATGCTCGTATTGTATCGACTGTCATCTGACGTTTCTATCCGAGAATGAGGAAAAGAGAGAGAAAAATAGATAGATAGATAGAGAGAGAGAGAGAGAGAGAGAAAGAACGCGTGCCAGTTCATTGAACATATCTCTTTTGATATATAGAAACTTTTTTAGTATGAAAGGATCGATCTCTTCTGGATCGTTGACGGTTCGCGTGTGAGAATTCTCGCCGAGTTATTCGAGCATCCATTGAAATTCATTCGTTGGTGACATCGGAATTCGTTTACTTTTTTCTGTTTTCTTTTTTTTCGGGTTTGTCTTTTTCTTTCCTCTTTTTCCTGTTTTGTCTCGTTTCGTTTTTTCTCTCTCTTTCTCTCTTTTCATTTTCAGAGAAATTGAATCTAATCGAGTTACGCATGGTTAAAATATCGATGTTAGAAATCGAAGTGAGAAATCGAGTGTGGTCTATCGAAAAAAAAATAATGACCCTTTAGGATTCACAAATAAATATAAAAAGAAGAAAAAAGAAAAAGAGAGAGGGAGAGAGAGAGAGAGGGGGGGGAGGGAGAGAAAGAAAATCGAAAATTTTATTTTATTTTTAATTTTCTTTCATTTTTTTCATTATATTCTTTTTTTTTTCTTCCTTTTCCTTTCTCATTACATGCGACCGTACGTAAAGGAGTGCGTTCTATAATGCTTTCTCTCTTTTCTTTTTTTTTCGTTTCTTTACATTGCTATACAGGTAGCAGGAAACTATTTATTTCATAATCTTCATCGGGGCTTGATTAAAAAGCGTATGCGCTGTGTACGATTTAAAGACCGAGCGCAGGGGAGTCACGATAAAAAGTCACCGGTGAGTTTAATAAAAAGCTTCGATAGACGAACGTACATATATACATACACAGATATATACATACATACATATATGTATATATACATATATACATATATATACATACATACATACATACATACATACATACATAGAAAAAGGTAGGATTCGTGTCACGGTGTCGTGTCGAAAATTCGAAATACAGTCAAGAAAATATGGGACGTTGACTTTTTGCACACTTATTTGAGGTTCATGAAATATTTCAGGATTACGATATACATATATATTACACATATAATAAAGAGATTAGAGAGAGAGAGAGAGAGAGAGAGAGAGAGAGAGAGAGAGAGAGAATATTTTCACCCTTTGGTCCAGAATGGATACAGCAGCATTGCAAGTAGCTTTGGAGCGATAAGAAACAAAGGACGATGTCGCTGTCGTCCTTCGTACCCTGGAGGGATCACTGAGAAAGACTGAGACAGAGAGGGAGTATAGAGAAGAGGGAGAAAGACGTAGTAAGAGAGAGAGAGAGAGAGAGAGAGAGAGGATCGAGGGTGGATGCAGTTTTCACGAGGTGGCAGTGCAGTCCGCCTCGGCAGCTCGTAGCCGCCTACGTTCTCGTCCTCACGTACGGTACTGGAGGAAAGAAGAGGGAGTCAAAGAGACAAAGAGAGATAGATACAGAGAAAAGAGAGAGAGAGAGAGAGAGAGAGAGAGAGAGAGAGAGAGAGAAAGAGAGATAGAGGACCTTCCAGAGGAACGAGAAACGTTCTCTCACAGCGTCGATCGAGATTGTCCGGCGTTGTGCCAAGCTCGCTGACTTTGCTTCTCAACAGTATTCGCGACTACGTCGTTCATGAAAGCTCCGTTTAAAGCTCCCTCTCTCTCTCTCTCTCTCCTTCTCTCTCTTTCTCTATCTCCATCTCTCTCCATCTTCATCTTTCTCCGCCTTACTCACTCGTGCACTTACCCTTTCCTTTCTACATTTCTATGTC
Source organism: Vespula pensylvanica (assembly GCF_014466175.1). NCBI lineage: Eukaryota > Metazoa > Arthropoda > Insecta > Hymenoptera > Vespidae > Vespula > Vespula pensylvanica. The sequence continues at coordinate 1,198,820 of NC_057685.1, read as the reverse complement.
TCTCTCTCTCTTTCTCCTTCTCTCTCTCTCTTTCTCTTGCTCTGTCTCCATCTCACCCTCTTTCTCCTTTTATTTCTCTCTTATTTTCTTTTTTACTCACGTTCACCTCAGTCTCGAGGCAAATCGAGCGTCTCGAGAAACGGCACTCGAGAAGAATCAGATGGTGGTGGTTTGTGATATGGTAGTTGTGTTGGTGTGAAAATAAAGAAAGAGAGAGAAAGAGAGAGAAAGAGAGAGAGAGAGAAAGAGGGAAAGATAGAAAGAAAGAGTAAACGTCGCCTCATTTTCTTCGTCAAACAGTCACCTTTCTATCTCCTATAAGGAACGTAGGAGTTTTATCAGTCTTCTACTACTCGTTCGTTATCTATTATACTTAGGACGTCGGTGTCTTCAATTTTCCCCATCGAATAATAATCTTTCGTGATCGTCAATGTGTTTAACAGACTCGTTCGTGCGTTATTTTGTTATTCAGACGATCGTTCTCTCGTCGCATTAATAATCTTTTGATATTGTGGGAAATAAATGAGAAATCGTCGTTAATCGAGTCGTGAATATTACCAAGTTAAATAGATATTATTAAACGTGCGTATCGATTCGAAATTTTTCTTTCTTTCTCTCTCTCTCTCTCTCTCTCTCTCTCTCTCTCTCTCTCTCTCTCTCTCTTTTGTTTTCTTTTCCTTTCTTTCGTTAACTCTCTTATCTTAAATGTTATCACTCTTCAAGGTGAATGATATGTATATAGGGAGAAGAAGTGGGAGAGGTTCAAGGATCGATCCGGCAGTTCGGTCGCTTCTAAAGACTATAAAAAGGTTAAAGCGTTTAACTAGGACATTAGAGACTTTTTGTATATATCCATGTCTATGCGTGTATTTGTGTATATGCGTACGTGTATATATGAGAGAGAGAGAGAGAGAGAGAGAGAGAGAGAGAGAGAGAGAGAGAGAGAGAGAGAGAGAGAGAGAGAGAGAGAGAGAGAGAGAGAGAGAGAGAGAGAGAGAGAGAGTGAGAGAAAAGAAACAGATGTGAATATTGAAAGTAATAAACGCGCGCGCATTGCTGTTCGTCGCAAGTAAATAATTAAAAGTCCTCCCGCGGGGTGCCATTCAAAGTAATTACGAAAACTTGAACGAGCCGGCTGCGGTGAGTCCGGGAAAACTAACAAACGTCTTTTACCATCTACATATGTACGTCATTAGCGAAGAAGTGACAATTCTCGCGAGAGAGCAAGAGAGAGAGAGAGAGAGAGAGAGAGAGAGAGAGAGAGAAACGTGTTTACATCTTTGCGAACACGCGCTTATTTTCATGTATCTTCTGTTCTACCATGATAACGTAACGTAATGTACATACGTACATATTATGATCTATGTATATACGTACGTTCAATATACCCGTGTTTATTCAACATAGAAAGATTTGAATAGATACATAACCATGGACATTCGTAAAATTTTACGAGTAGTCATAATTCGTCTCTCGTCGTGTACGAACATTTCCGTGAGGCGTGTGTTAATCGCGTTCGACGATTTTTCTTACCTCATATTACGAAATGTTACAATTGTTCGTAATCGGTGCAACGTGAGTTTCTTCGATCTCAACAAAGTTATAATGTCGATCGATCAAAAATATTTTTGTCGTGAAGTCGACGTTCGCTAATACATACCTACGAAGAAATTGTTATTTATTATCGATTCGTTAACTAAAGATGTAATTACAATTTCGTTTCATTGAATCTATTATATACATATATATATATATATATATATATATATATATATATAATAGATTAATAGAAATTATAATATTACAATAATAAAATTATATATAAAATATAATCCTATATATAGGATTATATCTACGCGTACCGGGTGTTCAAAACATCGTATCAATTTCATTCATTCAGATTTTATATCGTGATAACAAGTACGATATCTTCGGGCGAACTACTATTTAACGATGTAACGTTGTCGATCGAAAATAATCGTCGTATAAACGACGATCTTAATCTTCTCAAAGAAATTGTTATCTGTTTGATCGATCTGTTAACGAGATCTAATTACAATTTCGTTTTATTGGATCTATATAACTATCTACCTGTGTTTGAACCGCGTGTTTGGAATGTGTAATCGAGTTAGTTTCTGGGGTCGTGTAGATAGTCCTTCATTAATGGTGTCTGGAGAGGACACTCGTATCACTCTCGCAGCTAAGAGGAAATTCTCCTTCTTCCTACGCGAGCTACTCGAGTTCTCTAGCGCTAGAGCTAGAGACTCTCTCTCTCTCTCTCTCTCTCTCTCTCTCTCTCTCTCTCTCACACGTGCGCATACGCTTTACAACCTCCATCTGTCTCTGCCGAAGAGCTCAAGTAGTTAGGCGAGTAAGGTAAAGGCCAGATCTACTTCAGACGCTACTAATGCAAGAACGATGTAAAGATACCGATAGGATTTTTCTTCTCTTTTCTTTTCTATTTTTTTCTGTTTTCTTTTTTGTTTTTACTTTTTTTTTTTGTTTGTATTTTTTCAAAACATACTTTCCCTCATCTTCATTCTTTTTCGTTTCTTTTCTTGTTCCCTTGTTCTTTTTTTTTTTTTTCTTCGTTGTTTCTCTCTCCCCTTTTTCTACCATAATTTATACACCAAAGTAAAATTCGCGTGAGAAATACGAATTCAGATTTAGATCAGATTCGTTAGCGTTCGAACGTGCGACTTTCTTTCGACGCCGTCAGTAGTAGAGGTCAACGCTCGGCTCCGACTATCGTCACTCGTATCATTCTCTCTCTCTCTTTTTCTCTTTCTTTCTTTTTCTCGTTCTCTCTATCTTTCTCTCTTTTCTTTTTTCCTCTTGTCAGTTCATTCAGGAACGTTCGAAAAATGTAAATCTTAGAAGAGCACCGTTCAAAGACGGTTCTCGAGTTAATAATCGAAATATCGCGTGTTCGTGACACATCGATCACTCGAGAGTGCTTTCTCAAGATTTGTAGAAAGAAAAAATAAAAAATCGAAGCGACGAAGAAACAAAAAAGAGAGAGAGAGAGAGAAGGAGAAAACAAACGGAGAAGAAAGAGGACACGATAAAAAAAAAAAATATATGAAAAATATTACACGCGTGTGCGAGGACACGCTAAAGTAGACGAGCGAGTTGTTTTTTTTTTTTTTTCTTTTGCGTCGAGGACGTCTCCTCTAGAGTGATAATTTCAAAGAGGAAGAATATCTCGCATCGCGTTTCCTTCCGGTTTGTAAGTAGTGGCAAGAGTCGACTTTGTAATTACACGGTAAAACGCATCGCGTGCATTGAATATCGCCTTAGTCACCGATGTGAGATTATGCGCGTCTTACTGTTACGTCGTAGACGTCTTAGATATACGTAGAAAGAGAAGGTCTCTAAGGTGTGCGTGATTTTCCTTCCGTGTTGGCAATTCTGCAACGATTGCAGCTGGCAAACTCGAGTTTCTAAACGAGCACGAGGGTTATTACGTTTAACGTTTTCTACTTAAATCTCTTAGCTTTTATTCAGAAGCAATTCGTAGATATAATATTCTTTTTTATTTCAGTTGAATCGTGGATTAGAACGTAGAACGTAGAACGTACCTTTTCTTCTTCTTCTTCTTCTTCTTCTTCTTCTTTTTTCTTTTTTTCATTTGAAAAGAAAAAAAGAAAGAAAGTAAGAAAGAAAGAAAGGAAGCAAGGAAGGAAGGAAGAATAAAAAAAAAGAGAGAAAAAGAAAGAACCTTGGAAAAAAGTTCTTTTTTTGACCTAACGTTTTGCAATCCCGATATATATATATATATATATATATATATATATATATATATGTATGTATGTATATATATATTGAGTACAAATATACGTGATCTACATGCATTTAGGTATTGCGTGCCAAGATGCAACAGGAAATCTGGCAAACTCTGGAAATTCTCTTGCGCTCTCTCTCTCTCTCTCTCTCTCTCTCTCTCTCTCTCTCTCTCTTTCTCTCTGTTTCTCTGTCCTTCTTAGCTCATTATTAAATCCAACAATCCACAAAATTTCTCTCGTATAATAATCGTCGTTTGGAAAATGTATGAGATACTATTAAATAAATTAAAAAGCATTCGGACAATAGCCAGAGTCTCGAAGGATAGTAGCCGGTGGCGGTGGTCTTTCTTCGATCGAGCTTTCTCGTTTCTTTCGATCAATGCGAATACAAGACTGAATAATTTAGTCTCGAGTTTAGCGATCGCATGTTGGACGATCTCTCTCTCTCTCTCTCTCTCTCTCTCTCTCTCTCTCTCTCTCTCTCTCTCTCTCTCTCTCTCTCTCTCTCTCTCTCTCTCTCTCTTTCTCTAATCTTAAAGAAGTGATTATGATGAACAAAGTTCGGATACACTGAGCGAGAGATACCATATCTCAGATTTTCGAAAGAACAAAGAAAAACGAAAAAATAAAATCGAACGATTGGAAAAAATATTTCGAAAGCGTATTCCGGATCGAAATCGTACGATCTCGTAAAATTCCTTTTTTTTTTGTTTTGTTTTGTTTTCCTTTTTTTTGCAAATTATACGATCGTTCAATCTTCCGATCCAATTATCAACGATTCTGAAAAATTGTATCAATAGTCTCCAGAGTTTTCTCAAAACATTGATATTATACATAGAAAAACACAAACGAATTATGAAAATTAACATCACTTTACTACTCTCGTATTTTTTCCTTTCCTCTTTCACTCTTTTTTACATAATGAAAATTAGAGAATGAACGTTCGGTTTGTTTTGTCGATTTAAGAGCCTTGCTTCAATACAATATATTCAATTCGTCGTTAATATCTATCTAATCGTTAAAAATTTTCGAATTTAATTGAATAACGATTCCCGATTGTCGTAGGAAAAAATTTGAGAAACTTTGTCTCGGTCCTACTAATTTTTTCATTTCTTTACTCTCGAAACTCACGACTCGTCGAAAGAAAGAATTTCTCCAATTGTTTCTATTTCCAATTATATATTTCACGATTTGTTTCACCGAGTATAAGCTTCTTGTTCGTCGTAACGACACGTCTACGAGGATGATAGAAATAGTTATCAATAGAAAAAAACCTCCTGATATTTTCCTCTCGTCTCGAAGTCAATTCGAAACGGAGCATTTAACCGCATCGACGTATTATCTCTGGAAGCACCTACGAATCGGGCCGAATCGTTGAAGCTCGTGTCGGGTCTTGCTCTGCTTGGTATCGACCGACTTTCTCAGCTCGACGAACTGCCAGATCTAAGATGGTCTATACGGAAGTTTTCGCTTATCGGTTATCATCGTAACATCCTGTCAACAAAAACTTTCGCATTTCTAGAACTTATCTCCTCGTTAATATTTTTTTTATTTTTCTTATTTTCCGTTTTATGTTTATATCACACGTCGCGATATTACACGTTTGGATTATCCTTTTTTTTTTCGTATAATAAAAATTTGTCGGTATAAAAATTTCTATTATGAAAGAATGCTCGTATCTCGTTTTGATAAACGAATGTCGCGAATTTTACCCTGCCGAGTCGTATAAACGAATAAATAATAAAAAGAGAGGAAAAGAAAGAAAAAGAAAAAAACAGGAAAAGAAAAAAGAAATGAAAAATAAAAAACCAACATATAAATAACTATACGCTCGCGACCATCCTAGTTTCCCTAGTTGGTTTGCTGCATTTTCGTTGATAACCATATCGTGCAACGTTATTGCGCACGCGTTCGAGCGCACTCGTCCCTTTTTCCGAAAGTCTCCACCTCTCCCCTCGTTCCTCTAGATTTCTCATAGTTCGTCGTACATTTACGCTGATCGTACGAACGCACGTTATAACAGTCGTTGACCTATTAAAGATTGAAAGGCTTATTTAACGCTCGTTATCACTCATTATCGTGACTCCGCGTCTGACTAACGTCAAACGTTCACGGATTGAACATTTTTTTTATCTCGTCCTTAGAACGAGATATCGATCATAAAGTTGATTGTCGTCTTTCTCGATGAAATCTTATGAATAAATTAGATTTATATAGAAATGGGAGGGGGGATGATGATTCGTAATATTGAAAATATCGATCGAATTTTATAGATCGTTTTAAAATTCAATTTTTTTTTCATACGATCGTATTGAGATCGTAAGTTCTTTTCTTTCTTTCTTTCTTCCTTTTTTTTTTCTTTTTTTTTTTCTCTCCAAACGAAACCGTCCGGATAATTGTAACTCGAAATTAATTTACCTCGATCGACATTCGTTTGATAACGAGGGAAGGATCAATCTCTTTATTCTATCCGATGACCCAAATCTCTTCCTTAGTCTTGCAACCACGATTTTCCGTCGATACGTTGAAACGTCGAACACGAACGAAATTCGTTACGAGGACGAATCCAAACTTGTAGAAACTACGAGAGTTACGCGTTCGTTACGTTCGAAAATTAATTACTAACGTCGCCGTTGAGATTCTATCAAATTTTGTTAAACGATAATACAACGATGATTCGACACGTTGCTCAATTATTATCCGAGATCGATCGAATAATAACGTTCCTACGAAATTAATCGATGTCGGTTTCAATGCAATCCATATGCTTAATAATTAATGAACTTCAGGCTAATGAAAGTCATTCTCAGTTATAACACCCCTCCTTCTCTTCCTCATCGCATAAAAAAAAAAAAGAAAAAGAGAGAAGATTTCCCTTAAGATACACATTTTTCCGCCAATAACGATAGCCGATTCGATTTACGTAGGAGTAAAGATCGACCTTACGAAATATTAAAACGCGTTAATGATTCCATTTGAATTGTCAATGTTTTTCTAACAGGGAAATCGAAATTTTCTCTGTACTTTATCGATTGAAACGAACAAAATCCCATTACGTAAAGTCCCATTCCTGTTACGTTAGTCTCCTCCACTCCCTCTCTCATTTTATCGAAATCTTTTTCATTTTCGTAGACATCGAAACGAGCTTCAATTAACAGTTCGTGTTTGGTTGTTAATTAAAGATAAGCTAGCCTCGATTTCGATGGTTCATGCTTAACGAGTGTTACCTTTGCTAGTTGTGATTTCCCCTATCGGTCAAATAGCATAGATTCGAATGGAAACAACGATATACGTGGAGACGAATCCTCTTGCAGAGTATCGTGTTATTAGTCTGTTCGAGCGCGCGTAAAGCTAACACGTGCGAGAGAAACGGAAATAGCATTGGGAACGAACAAGAGAGAAAGAGAGAGAGAGAGAGAGAGAGAGAAATAGACAGAAACAGTGCCTATCGATACAGTTCTACAGTGCCGTGGACTAATTCAATTGCTATTCCGCAAAAGCATACCGAAGCGTAATGTAAACTGGCAGGTGTATTGTTGTTACTTGAATGTTGAATAATGTATCAATATTTGGATCAAATCGAACGATCCTTATTCTTCGATTCGATCAATTCGTAATTTCCAATCGATCATCGATACATTTTTCTCTTCGGTCGAATTACCTCTGTGAAAATTTTCTTACATAAATATTTTCGATTGACGTGAATTATTATCGTTAATACGTCGTATTAAATATTTCAACGGAGAACATTACCGTAGTATGAAAATCGAAACGAAAAATAAAAGATGATATCGTAATGACAGCGTGGAATATTTCATTTGGAAAAGGGAAAGGGTAATTCAACGTTTGGAATATGGAATCGTTTAGAAAATTGTCTGCTGATAACCGGTTAAATGATTACGAAAGATGGAAGGACATTTTGCGGCTGGGCTCTGTTTAAAATGAATGACGCGACGAAAAAATGTGCAATGGAGTCTCGTTCGACTTCCTTTCGAATATAATGACGTTCTCTTTCGATCTATCCTTTCTCTCTCTCTTTCTTTCTCTTACGCACACACACACACATACTCACTCATTCTTTCTACTCATCCTTTTTATGAAATATACGTTTTTGTTTAATCGCGAACTCGTTAATCTTGGCAGAAGAACAATGAAGTCGGACGATGACTGCTCGCGAAATGAAAATTCTATTTTTATACGAGTCAACGCCACCACGAATGCATTTTAATTTTTTAACGAATACCATTGAAGTATCATTGCATATTGCATATATTTGCGGTGAAATTTAATAGCATTAGGGAGTGATATGAATTATTAATATTGACCACGTCGTAATTAATGTAATTCAGAATATATCAGTGTTGGTATTTTTTATTGTATATTTATGCTAATTTTCTGTAACGTGGAATATATTATACGAGTAAAATTCTATATATCCATATTCGTTTGTAAAAATCTGTCGGTAAAATCGTCTTCATGCCTTATGGCGGATTATCAAACCCTCTTGGAGATTCCCTTTCCACGTATATGAGTTCAGTGGCTGCATCTGTACAGCCTTTATCCACTTACCTTCTCTCTAGAATTCGTAGGTATTACAGAGTTTCGCTCGATTCGTGAGTCTCTACCTTATCGACCTTTAACTAGGTCGGTACGTCCATAAGATGTCGCTCGCTACATCTCTCTCGACAAATTTAAAAGACTATAAATAAAAAAAGTTAATCTTTTTCTTATTGTTTTATATTTCTACGACGCGATATTGTTTTTTCTTCTGGTTTATTTTTAAAATCAATTTTAGATTTTTATTTTGATAAGGCGAAGCATAGAATTTTTCGAAAACGTTTGAATATATTTGCTACATTTTCGAGTTGGAAAGAACGAAGGAAAGAAATTAAAGTTTAAAGTTATCAAAGTACAAAAGTGGAATAAGCGAGAGATCGAGGACGAGGATAATCGTGAAAAGTTGTGTAAGAAAAAGAAAAATATCGTGAAAATCCTTCGAATATGCCCCCGACGACACCAACGGACTCAGCTATGTGCTCTCTCTGTCCGCGATCGAAGAAAGCTCAGCATCCGAAAAAGCTCGTGCGCTTCGACTCGGTCGTCGATACGTTCTCCATCACAGACAGCGGCACGACCAACAATCGGAGGGTAAGATGTATTTACATCCCTCTAATTCGATGGATAAACCATCTGTTTGAAGATAGATTAGAATTTTTTTCTTTTAAATTTCCACCATCTCTTTAATGGGATATTTTATTTATCGATACATACGTTTTAATAAAATTAATTGCATTTTCTTTCTCAATACAATTTGAATTAACCACTCGAATAGAAAATTATTACAACGGTCGATAGAAATTTCAAAGAGAAAAAAAAAAAAGAAAAAAAAAGAGAGAGACCATCTATAATAAAATCCCTTTTTTCGTTTTCTTTTTTTTTTATTTTTTATTTTTTCTCATCGGGAGTTCGATTCAAGACAAAATGGATAAAAGTCAGGAAGGGTGGAAGACTTTTTTATTCGAGCTGAGCTTCATCGTGTCATCGATGAAACAGCAGGTGGCCGATAATGTTTTACGGAAGAGACGAGCCCCTTCTATTCTTTTATGATAATACAATCTCGCGCATTCAAATGTGTCTCTGAAATGTAAATCAACTTTCTGTCCCTTTCCCTTTTTCTCTCCGTTGTCTCCTTCTGTCGATTCCGCACATGTCGATACTCGGAATCACCCCTCCATATTTTCTCCATCTGTTCTGTTCTGTCGTCGAATTCCACTTCCATTTACCTTTATTAAAAATCACCGTCCATTCCCCAAATATTTTCTCTTTTCTCTTTCCACGCGAAGAAAAAAGAGAAAGAGAAAAAAAGAAAAAAGGAGCAAAAAAGAAACGCTTTTATTCTTCCCCATCGAAAAAACTTTCAACGCTCAGGAACTTCGTTCGAACATTCTTTCCTTTTCCTTTCTTTTTTTTTTTTTTTTCTTTTTCTGTGGTTTCTTTTTCCTCCTTCCTATCACCCCTTATTTTTTCCTCTCTCTCTCTCTCTCTCTCTCTCTCTCTCCTCCTTCTCATTCTCTTACCCATCCTTTAACTCACGCGAAATTTCCACGCGAATATTTTACTATCGCTCGACCATTGTAACGGACAAATTTCTGCAATAAATTGATTTCCATCGGATGAATGAAAAGAGGGGTTGAAGAAGAGGTATATCCAAGGGTTGTATAGAGTCGTCGCGAAGAGAAGGGGAAAGAGGACAACGATCGACTTCGAGAAAACTCGCGTTCGTTCGAGCAGCCGACTCTTTGTCGTTCGAGAGTATTCGAAGAGTCCTCGGAGGTACTACTCCGTTGGAAGCTGATCCTGTGTCAAGAGGATTACGTCTGATTCGCTCTCGAAGAACGATGGCACCACTAGATTTTCATACCTAAGACCCTCCTATACAATTCCATACGATCATACGACAAACCAAATATGTTCTTGTGAATTTTTCTCTCTCTCTCTCTCTCTCTCTCTCTCTCTTTCTCTTTTTTTTTTTGCGAGACTCTTCTCCATCTGGGAATTGTAAAGCACGTTCGATTACGTTCGACAATATAATGTCGAGATATATATATATATATATATATATAGTGTGTAATAAATCGCACGAGACGTTTGCAAATTTCAATTTCTTTCTTCTTTCATTTTTTTTTCTTTTCGTCCTACTTTTCCTTCTCTTCTTTTGAACCACTAAAATTTTTCTTCTTTTTTTTTTTTTTCTATATATACTAAATTACCTGTTTTCTCACGTAACGCGCGCCGTACGTCCGAATTATCAAGAATGCTGGAATGCTTACAAAATGAAAATCTACTTTCGTTCGTTGTTATATTTTATTATTATTTTGCTATTGTTTTAATAGTGGTAGTACAAGATGAAAGAAAGAAGAAACAAAATGTGTAAGGATCTGCATCGTGAGCTTTATCTTCTCTCTCATTATTTATATTTTTTTAGTCTTCTTTTGCCTCAACGTAATAACTTTTTCTCGAAGTTACTAAGGCCGGCCAGACTAATTAGCCGGCTACTTCGCTACGCACGATAAAGAAAATATGAAACGTACTGATCAAAAATTTAATTAGAGCAGTACGCTTTCTCTCTCGCCTAAACTAAACTAAAACCTGATTTTACCGCCGTCTTTTCCCTCGGGACGTTTCATGATCTACGATTAATCGTCGCGTTATAGTCTTTTGATATATATTTATATGCGTATATATATATATACATATATATGAAAAAAAAAAGGGAGAAACGTCAACCACGATAATTATGAACTTTAATAATTTTGTCGAAAAACGTCCAAACAATGTCAATTTTATTTTTTAGAAGAACAGATCCTCAATCATAAATTCATCTATTCTGAATTAATTTTCTAATAGACGTTGGAAGAACGTCAAAAATCTTAAATGGCACAGACAGAAATCGATAATTGCTAAGAAAATAAATGCATTTCGAATGTTAAGTTGAAAACAACTTTTACTTTATTGATATTAAAAACGTGCATCGCCGATCTCCACGAACTAATAAAATCTTTACTCGGTATTGCGTGTATATATATATATATATTTTTTTTTTTTAAACAATATATACATTTGTATAATTTTATTTTTACGGAACATGTAATCAAAATCAATATTTCCTTTTCAATCTGTTTCAGGTAAGTTTCCAAGACGTCGAGCATGCCGTTCGAAACCACGTAACTCCGGTATGTCAATATTTCATTGATTTCTTTTATTATTAAAGAGACAGAAAATATAAAAAATAAAGAAGATAAAAAAAAAAAAAGAAAATTCCATATTTTATTTAAACAGAATTCACGTATGACATTGATACTCGAAGATATTGTACAATCGAGACAATAACAACGAAGAACAATTAACATAGAAATATAATTGTTATCGTTTACTAGGAAGATCTCGATGATAAAGATTTCTCTTAGTTCTTTTAACGTTTACTTTCTCGTTCAATCGTCGTTCTTTCGCGATAGATAGGTAAGTGAAAAAAACATCGAGAGTAACTGAAAATACTCGGGCACGTTTCTTATCGGTCTCGAGCTAAATTACGTCATCCATTTCTTCTCCCTACCAATAGTCCTCTTCTTCTACCCTCGTGTCTTTCTTTCTCATTTCTTTCTTGGCGTTCTCCAGGCTCGTCGCTGTGCGGCTCCATCCGTAAGATTCCTTATAATGAGTCTGACGTACCAAGAATTTTAACGGGCTATCCTTCTCTTGGTATAACCGTGGCGCTAAGATCCTCGCGATTCGACGAAAGATTTACGTTACGACGGATCGTATCCTTCCGTTCTTCCTTCCTATTAAACCTCGTCAGCTATATCTCGTCAGGAAGAGATACGAGAAAGGAAGTAAAAGTGTTGCAAGCCTCTTATTCGACTAGAAATAATAATTAGCCGCACCTGCCTTCCATTCTTTCGTCGTACGAACGGTGAACGAATGGTGGATAAAATGAAATAGAAAAAAAGAAAAAAAAATATGTACATATATACACATACATACATACATATATATATATATATATATATATATATATATATATTTTTTTTGTTTCTCGTCTCTTCGATAATACGAATCGTAATTACTTTAGCGTTACTGTAGAATTCAAGAAAAAAGAACAAACAGAGCCAGAAAATTTCTAGACAAAATTTGCGATAAGACAATTCCAAAAAGTGATGCCAACAAGCGATTAGTCCAAAGATGAGAGCATCAATCAGAATACTAATCTCATAAAGTTCTAATCATCGTTTATATATTCTTTAGCATCGTCATCGCCGTTAAATCGAGAATGTTGTTAAACGTAGATCGGACACGACAGCTTTGGCGTTTTCACGTCGACACGAGTGGATACATTCATCTTCGGTGTACAGGGCCCTGGCCTTTTAACGAGACTCGCTCGTCGGCAATCGTGGATAAACATCGGGCGTCGACACGCGTTGTAAACTACCCTTGTCGTCGTCGTCGTCGTCGACGTCGTCGTCGTAGTCGTCGTAGTCGTAGTCGTCGTAGTCGTCGTAGTCGTCTCGACGACCTTCCAGCTAAATTTAATCAAGCCGTTAATTATTTTCACCGACGTTCGGCGACACGCGCTTCCTATCTCTCTCTCTCTCTCTCTCTCTCTCTCTCTCTCTCTCTCTCTCACACACACTCTTCTTTGTCGTTGGTCCATGTCTCACGACTGCGCACACATAATTCTCTTCCGGATGTTTTAGGAAGAACGGGAAGAATCTCTCTCTCTCTCTCTCTCTCTATCTATCTATCTAACTATCTATCTCTCTCTCTCTCTCTCTCTATCTCTGTGTCTTTCTCTCTATCTTTCTCTCTGTCTTTCTCTCTGTCTTTCTCTCTCTTTTTGCTAGGAAGATCCAGAACGCGTGGCTGGAATTTACGTGGCTCCGTACTTTCTCGGGACCTTGATCCGAATTAAATGCTCCCTTGGCTTCCGTCCATCCACCGATGAAATCGATAAGTTCGTTCTTGTACGAGATACTCGTAGCTTCGCATCTAAGAACGAATTTTTATATCCACCATTATTCTTCTAACCTCCATTATTCCATATATTTTTCTATCGTTCGTTCGTTTGTTCGTGTTGAAATTATTTCTGAAAATTTTCATAAAGCGACCATGATAATAAACTTTCTTTGATTCATTCGTATTCTCAAATAATAATAATATAATAATAATAATAATAATAATAATAATAATAATAATAATAATAATAATAATAATAATAATGTTAAAAATAATGACGAAGATAACGAAGACAACGACGAAGTATCAAAATCGAGGATTTCTCTTACATCGAACTCGATGTTCAATCTTTATATCAAAGTTTGTAAACGTTGAAGTTTGGTAAAGTCGAC
>NC_057685.1:1172633-1180133 GCF_014466175.1 Vespula pensylvanica | reverse complement strand
GTATATGTTTCTATATGCCGAAAAATAAAGGAGAGGGGAGACTCGGTGGTGGGAATAGAGAGAGAAAGAGAGAGAGAGAGAGAGAGGAAAGAGGATTGCGTGAGGGTGGGGGGTGGATTGGATCTTGCGCCGTCCAGGCCAGCTGGCAGCATCCCTCGGTATCCCACGAGCCGTCGAATGAAAACGTCGGCAGTCACTCGCGCGGATCCTCACACGCGAGATCACCGCTTTCTTTCGTTTCGTCATATTCATCCTGTGTCCTTTATTTCGTGATCCTTCTCGAAACATTTTCCGTTCGTTATAAACGGAACCAACAGAGAGAAGAGTTAGTTCCCTTCGTTGGACCATTGCGAAAGATCGTTAATATTTGCGAGATTTGTTTTCTCCATTTTCTTTTTTTTTCTTTTTTTTCTTCTTGCTTTTCTTGTTTTCCTCTTCTTTTTTTTTTTTTTTTTTTTTGACACGTTGCAAAAAGGGAACTAAGATATCTTCAGAATACGAATCCTTATTTTTTTCGAACACGTTGGAATCTTATTTCGTAGATCGTCGAATGGATTTTTTATTTTAGGGAAGATTCTTTGACTTCTTTTTTTTTTTCTTCTTTCGAAATAAATAATAATATTCCTTGGGAGAGGAGAAGGGATTCTCGTTTTCAATAGCATTCGATCGAAAAATTTTGATCTTCTTTCCCTAGGATTTTTATCTTCGAATTTTGTTTTAATTTTATTTGTACTTCTTCTTTTTTTTTTCTTTTTTTTCTTTTTTTTTTTTTTCTTTTTTAGAAGTTTGCTTGCCGTACGCAGAGAAAGAGAAAATTGTTTTTCTTTTTGTTTTCTTTTACTTCGTAGTTTTATTTCCTTTAAATAAAACACCTTATTAGGATTTCTACGTTTCGTAAGTACGTTTCTTTTCGTTTTAAATGTATCAAGGGTATAAAGTATTCAAGGGCACCGCGCTGTTGTCCTTGACATTCTCCAACGAAACGTGACACGCTGTTGTTGATCGCGTTCATACCAGACGCCCACTCGACAAAGTAACGTTTAACGTCGATTCGGAATTGTGATTTACATTGGCGCCATCCTAGTTTCGAGAGACTCGCTCGGATAATACATAAAGGCTAACAGTAATTCACTTTACATCGAGAGTAAATATCTGTATTTGTTAAATATTTGAAAGCCTTCGTTTCGGACAAAAGAAGAGATAGGTAGATAGATAGATAGATAGATAGATAGAGAAAGAAAGATAGAAAATTTCCTTACTCGTACAAACGTTATCACAGATAATTGAAACTTTATTCAGAAAGAAACTTCCCGCCAAATTCTTTTTTCTCCCTTTCTCATCTTTGTTCCTTTTTCTTTTTCCATTTTTTTTTTCTCTAGTTTTCATTAAACCCCGGTCCAATCGTCGTCTATTAAAAGTACTAACTATTAGTTACGGAACATAGTTTGTATTTCGCGTTTAACAGCAGTTTGAACTTTCAGCTGGCCAACTCGTTCGGCCAAGAGTTTACTCCTTCTTGAAACTAAGCAACGTAAGAGTTTACACATATCGTTCTGCAAAAGTTTTAAGAAAAGTCCGTAGAAAGTCCGTCGAAAGTCTGTGCCTTTCTGGATTTCATCTCTTTCTTCTGTTCCCATCTTTTCCATTCTTTCTCTCTTTCTCTCTCTCTCTTTCTTTTTTCTCTATCTTTCTCTCCCTCTCTCTCTCTCTCTCTCTCTCTCTCTCTCTCTCTCTCTCTCTCTCTCTCTCTCGAATGTAAAACCGTGACCTATTAAAGTGTCTGTTAGATGCATCTCCTTGTTATCGTCCAACGGTACGTTTGAAGGTCGCGAGGATGGAAAATACGTATTGGAAAGAAGTTGCTTACGTCATCGACTTTTTCGCAATCAATCGACGTACTCTTTTTGAAACAAACTTTCTTTCTGGTTTACTTTGTGATTAAAAAAAAAAAAGGGAAAAAAAAATAAAGAAAAGTAATAGAAAGAAAAAGAGACGTCAAGTTGAACGAAGAATTTTTAATCGAAAATTCCTTGCTCCCTTTTTCGCGACGAAGCTTGTTAAATATTTTGCACGTTAATCGATAGTCCTCGGGGAAAGAGAGAGAGAGAAAGAGAGAGAGAGAGAGAGAGAGAGAGAGAGAGAGAGAGAGAGAGTGAGTGTGGCACGCTAATCTAACGAAAATTAATCGGAAAGTTAAATTAAAATCAGGAAGAACCTTCGACGTGAAAGTTCTCCGTTGATCCAAAAACAATCTTCCATTATTATTGTTATTATTATTATTATTATTATTATTATTATTGTTATTATTGTTATCATTAATATTTAGTATCGTTACGTTGAATTAATGTAGCCCCTATTACGAATAGATATTCCATAAAAATTTTAATTTGAGTAAAACAAAATGTGAAGAAAGAAAAATAAGATTCCAACGTCGTAGAGGCGTATTAAAGTGCATTAATAATTTAATATCCTTCAATTTCGAAGACGAATCCAAAATGGACTATTTTGAGGATTTACAAGTTTTAATCTATGAGTAATAAAGACAGATTTGGAGTTTAAAAATCGAGGGATAATCTCGAGAAGGAAACAAAGTGCTTTGTTTCCCAGAGAGACAAAAAGTAAAGGAAGAACAATACAGATACAGAGAGAAAGAGAGAGAGAGAGAGAGAGAGAGGGAGAGTGAAAAAGAGACAAAGATAAAAAAGAAAGAAAGGAAGTGAAAAGT
Organism: Vespula pensylvanica; assembly: GCF_014466175.1. NCBI lineage: Eukaryota > Metazoa > Arthropoda > Insecta > Hymenoptera > Vespidae > Vespula > Vespula pensylvanica. The sequence continues at coordinate 1,177,408 of NC_057685.1, read as the reverse complement.
GTCGGTCGATCCTAAACTTGAGGGAAAAAAAAAGAAAGGAAAGAAGAAAAAGCAATAGTAAAGTAAAATAAAAAGAGAAAATAAATAAATAAAAAATAAAAAAAGAAACAGAAAAGGAAGAAATAAAGAAACAAAAAGAACGAACAATTATCGTGAAAAATCAGCAGTGTCCAACCTGGAGTGCCAATGTGGATCACGAGTAGCGCCCGTCTTCATGGGGATGGGCTTTAACGATAAAAAGCTGCGGAGACTACGAAGATTGCGGCTTTTTGGCCGCGCCAAAGTCTACCTCACAGTTCGATGGCCCCAACTGGTTCGTTTTTCTATTATTACTTTTGATATTTTACTGATAGATTTTTCGATTTTCATTCATTCATTCATTCATTCATTCATTCATTCATTCATTCATTTTTTTATTTATTTATTTCTTTGTGAATGTGATCATAGAGGCCGAATTATTTCGATACTTTCTCTCTCTCTCTCTCTCTCTTTCTTTTTTCTTGCCTCTCTGTTTTCATCTTCCATCAAATTTGTATTTCTTTTTCCTTTTTTTTTTTCCTATATGAAAGTTACTAGTAATTAAAAACAATAAGAGGACGTAAGAGGATTAGAGAGTATTAGAAAGTAAAGCGAAACTCCGGAGAAAACGAAAGAGTATAATAATAAAAAATGTCTTTTCTTTTTCTTTTTCCTTTTTTTTAGGTGTTAAAAACTCAATGAATTTTTATAAGATTTCCTTGTCTTTTATCAGTCAATTAAAGTGAATAAAAGTGAATAAAGAAGAAGAATACTGTCCGTGTACAAGAAAGTTTTCGGGGTTGGAGTTAAAAGAAGCACGTTTAAATGGCGGTTGGAATTGAAACGCCGAATCCACTCTTTTTCTCGCCTACACGTCGACCGTTTGATACCGTAGCGGTTAAAATGAACTCTGAAAGAACAAACCATGCGAAAATTCGAGGAATCGCGTTTCTTTCTCTTTTTCTTTCTCTTTCTTTCGTCTTTCGATCGAGAGAGATCGTCAGATAAAAATAAGCTTCCCCGCGAGATCATGGTAGCCAGCATTTTCTTCGACTTGCCTGCTTCTTGTCGTTAAAGCTCGTCCTCTTCGAGATAAGCGTACCGAACGTGATCCGAATTGAATACTTTCGTTTGATAACTGGCAAGCTTATGGAATAGTTACCTCGACGATCGAAATAGCCGCCATTTTACGATTCCCCATTTCTGAAATAATATCAAAAGAAAATATCGTCGAGGTGTGACGAAACTGCAACTACCCTTTAATTCTAAAACATTAATTATACATTTACCGTTATTCAATTTAACGAAATACGGAATGAAATATCTTACTCGTGGCGGAATCAAAATAGACCTTGATAATTTTAATCGGTGTATAGATTATTTCTTTGTCTCGTTTAAAGACGGTTACTCGCTTTCGAGAGCTTACGATCGTTCTCCGAAAGCAATGTTGTTCCGAGAATTCTAAATGTTCTCCTTTCGTTGTATATGCGCGCGTCTATTCGTCTCTCTCTCTCTCTCTCTCTCTATATATATATATATATATATATATATATATATATATATATATATGTATGCACGTATATACGTACGTACGTACGTATGTATATCCTACGTAGTTTTACGTTGATGTGTACACATCTACGGATGCAGTTTGAGAGGACTCCATCCCTAAGCGGATGCTACGGATGTCAGAAGTTCTTGCGCGATGTCGTGCCTTCCTCAAATAACACTTGGATCGACGGCACCGCATTGTTGTGGATCCTTAGAATCGGATTGAAATTTTCAACTACTTCCGTACCGTCCTATCGTTGTAATCGTCGCGTTGTTTTAAAAACAATCCGGATGAATCGTCGTCCATTACTTTTGTTTTAGTTTTCTTTGACTATTCGTTTTCTTCCTTTTGTATTTTTTTTTCTTGTTCGATGAGCTTTCACTTAATCATTTGGTACTTTATTCTTTTGTATTATTCGACAAAGAAAACAATTGGTGGAAAAAATATAGAAAAAATTTCAACGTGTTAACGCGAAATAAGGTGCATTATAGTTTGCGTTTGTCGTCGTAAAATATTAAAACAACAGAACGTAATTCTAGCGTAAAAGCAATATTGAAGTTTGCTCGTTGAATCATAAAACCCTTTACCACGATAAACAATAATTCCGTTTCGTATGTAAACTCGCAATTAGTATCTTTTTCAGGATATAGCGGGGTTACCACGTTCTTTGATTATACATACCTGCGAACAGTATAATTTCAAATTTCGTTGTATACACAGTATTTCCCTTTAAGCTCGTGCATATTTTCCGCTTTAAGCTTTGTTGCAAACAAGAATGGAATATTAACTTGTCGATGGGGAAGTATTTACTGTAATCTATTCGCACCTGTGCGTATACGTATATATACACATGTATCTATATACACACACATACACACACACACACACACACACACACACACACACACACACACACATATATATATGTATACTCACAAATCGTATTCAAACTTAAATAATAATCTCTGTGCGAACGCGTTACACATTTCGCGTGAAATATTAACGAGTTTCTTGATTCTACGTATAAACGAAACACCATTCGATTCGATGCTGTTCGCCAACGTGACATATTTCTATTTGACGAGACAAATAACGACGCGTGGATTTAAAAAACTAAAGAAAAAAAAGAAAAGAAAAAATAAAAACAAAAAAAAAACGTAAAAATGAAATAAGAAAGGCAAGACCAAAAAAAAAAAACGAAAGGAAAAAAAAAAAGAAAATCAAATCGAGAGGTCCAACATTACTTTCGCTAATAAATGACGCTCCGCTTATCACCCATTCCCTTGTCCCTTTAAATTTATACAATCGATATGCGTGCGTGAATGATAAAATGTATTTGAACTGTTTCTCAAATTTATCAGAAGAGAAACATTATTATAGGACCCGTCGGGACCAACGGGCACGTATGAGCTACAAATTTCGTAGGACGTTTATTCTTTTAGGAAAAGAGTGAAGGGTGGAAGATAGTGACAGAGAGAGAAAGAGAGAGAGAGAAAGAGAAAGAGAAAGGGAAAAGAAAGAAAGACAGAGAGAAAGAGAAGTAGTGAATCTTGACTACGGTCTTTTTTTTGATTCTACGAAAGCGTCGACCTTTATGCGAGAGACTGAATATTCTAACGATGTTAAAATATTTCTTAGCGGTTTCTCTCAGTGGTATCTTTCAACATTCCGTGCTAGGTTGGAAAAATGGCGACGGTTGTCTTTGGAAACGAAAGGATGGAATATAAAATACGGTAGAAGTCTTTTCTCTCTCTCTCTCTCTCTCTCTCTCTCTCTCTCTCTCTCTCTCTCTCTCTCTCTTTCTGTCTTTCCTTCTTCCTCCATCTACGTCAAAACGACTCGTAAAATTTTCACGCGTATTCTTCGCTTCATATAGGGAGAAGGAATCGTCGTAATGTCGCGAACTCGATCGTTTCGTGGCTCGATGAGGACGTATTTCCGAACGTTTACTCGTCTTGTCGATTCTCTCGTTTTCTTTTCGATCGGAACGAAGAAACATAAGAGAAGCGAACCGTAAAGAGATAAAGAGAGAAAGATAGATAGATAGATAGATAGATAGATAGATAGATAGATAGATAGATAGTGCAAACGAGAAAAGAAGAATCGAGTTTGCAAATTTACCATCATATCTACATTCAATTTTTCCTCGAGAATGAGATACTACTCCCCGTCTATGGTAGAGATGCGCTTGCGACACCATCAAAAATCTTTTATTCTTTCCTCTTACTTTTTTCTTGATTTTTTTTTCTTAATTTTAGATCGTATCTCGCGAGAGAGAAAGAAAGAGAGAGAGAGAAAGTCACCCCCTTCCCCTTTTCCCTCATGCAATTTCGATTATGGTCTCGTTTTCTTTTCCTTTTTACCATTTTTTTCTTCTTTTCCATCTTTGTTTTTTTTTTTTTCTCTTTTTTTTCTTTCGACTTTACAAATTTACATCGCACGGTTCCTTTTAAATCTTCATTCATCTTCTGGATGCGATACGCTTTTTTTTGCGCGAGAACATTTCTTTTTTTATAGGTGGCGTACGAGTCAATATTATATGAATTCAATCATTTTAAATATTATATGGTAGAATCATTATCCGAACATTTATTATCGACAACGTGTGTCCACCATTCAAGAATTGACGACTCGCGCTCGAATTATACCGTTGATTATTCGTACGTTCGACTAGCGCTAATATTTGAACGTCCACTTCCCTGTATATATCCACTCACCACTCTCCACTTCCTCTCTCTCTCTCTCTCTCTCTCTCTCTCTCTCTCTCTCTCTTTCTTTCGATGCTCGTGCTTTGTTTCTCTATCGCATCGAGATAAACCATTCGATCGTACTACTACGATCAATGAGATTCTCAATGAAATTTCGACCGAAATTTCATAAACTATTACTATTTTCAAACACGTTTAATTCAATTTTTAAAAAAGACAAACAGACAGACAGACAAGCAAAGAACTCGAGCGAATGAAAATTAAGGAAAAAAAAAAAAAAAAAAAAAAAAAGAAAATAGATAAAAGAAGAACATAGAAAAAAAAAGAAAGTGAAGAGAAAGGAGATAACGGGTATAGTCGTTGCATATTTATCGGATTATATTTACGACAACCATAAGCGTTTCGTCGATAATAAATCCACGTAGGAGAGGAGGTTGACAGGAGAAAAATATTTCAAGGAGCTTCGGTGATGGTTATATAAATCTACCCGACTTCCC
>NC_057685.1:1162633-1167633 GCF_014466175.1 Vespula pensylvanica | reverse complement strand
CTCTCTCTCTCCCCCTATCTCCCTCTCTCTTTTTCTTTCTCTTTCAATCTCCCAATTTCTAGCAGACTACTCTAAAGAAATTCAATCTTACATCAAAGCTCTTGTCAGAGTTATTTCTCGTTATTTTAATCTTTTCGTTCTTTAAAAATTCGTAACTCTTCGATTATATTTTCTGTAAGCGTTACTTTGAAACACAACTTAACGATCTTTTCTACTCCACGCAATTTTCGATATTTCCTTTTTCTCTCCCGTCTTTCTTCTTTCTTTTTTTATTCCCGTTGTTTTTCCTTTTTTTCTTTTTTTTTTTTTTTTTTATTTGTACTTCATTCCTTTTTTTTTCTCGTTTTCTGAGAAAGAACGTTCCTAACTCGGAAGTTGCACTTAACGTTGTTCAATGCGAGAATACTCGGTCGTTTCACGAAACGTGGAAAACCGACGGACACCGATCGGTCTATGGATCGTTAAGGAAGTTTGTTTCCAACGTTTCGTACATTTCAGTCTCGGCGCGCATCATTCGATTTAGAGATCCATCTCGGTAGTGGCACGTAGGGATACTTTATTTCTTCCGAATGGACTTAACTCACTCGTTCTCTCTCTCTTTCTCTCTCTCTGTCTCTCTGTCTGTCTCTCTGTCTGTCTGTCTATCTATCTCTCTTTCTTCCTCTGTCTCTAACTCTCTATTTCTGCCTCTCTCTCTCTCTCTCTCTCTCTCTCTCTCTCTCTCTCTCTCTCTCTTTCTTGCTCGCTCGCTCGCTCGAGTTCGAGAAAATTTCATTTCGTCAATTAGGATGACCCTTCTTTAATTCGCAATTCAGGGATTCCGACAGATATATCTATTAATGAATTTACTCTCACGTTCTTCTCGAAAAAGAAAGAAGGATACGATTACGGATAGTGAGTTGGTTGAAACGATTTTCTCCAATAAACGAACGAGATCGGTTTGTGAGTGGAAAATAGACGGAGAGAAAAAGAGAAAGAGAGAGAATCAAAGAAAGAAAGAAATTAATAACAAAAATAAACAAAACAAAACAAAAAAACAAGAAAGAAAAAAGAAAAGAAAACGATGCAAAAGGAAATATCGTATCGTCGCGATAAAAGAGAGAAGTTGGATATATTCCGATCTTTCTTCTTATTCGTTTATACGAGATAAAAGGAAATCCATGATTCAGAAATTGCCATCGAAATGATAAATTCACTATTGGAGGGACGTCAAGGCTCGAGTAACGTACTCCGAAAGTTGGCAGGCTGGTGGACTACTCTACTCTGCTCTCTTTCTCTCTTTCTCGTTTTTCTACGAGTCCTCTGGGCTCAAAAAGCTTCCTTTTTTTCCTCTTGGAAAGAAGCAAGTCAAACAGACTTCGCAGACGTATGAAGAACCATCTTCGAGAACGTTGCAGTCGCTGATTATCTTTGATCTTCGGCCGGTGGATTACCAAAGAGAAAGAGAGAGAGAGAGAGAGAGAGAGAGAGAGAGAGAGAGAGCCAACTCAGCTTTCCGTACGATTTCGACGACTCTTATCCGTCGAACCTTGACGACATTTTACTATTTTCAAAAGCACAAAGGTCCACGTAGATTTGAACGTGATTGAGTGGTCGTATAAAAATCCTTGAAACCTTTACCAAACCCAAGTAAGTACTTACGTTGCTTTTCGATATTATATTTGTACGATTCTTTTGTTGTCGTTCTTTTTCCTTCTTTTTTCTTATTTTTAATTTTGTATAGAATATATATGTACATATATATTATCGATGAGATAAATTTGGTCTGTAGAAAAATATCTGATAGTGGAAACTACAATGGTAGTGAGAACAATAAATTTTTAATTGTTGATCGAAACGATATCGCATAATCGTTTACGTACGATTTCAAAGTTCGATTTCCTGCATGTTTTAGCACTGTCCGAACACGCGACATCTCTTCGCAGTTACAGGATTGTAATTTGATCAGGGATACGACTATGCTACGCTGATTGGTAGGTAGATGGACAAATATTCGATGTTTCGACGGGTGGAATAAACCGCGAACCACCAAATCCCCAATCGGTGATAGGAGGTACGTCTATGCACTCTCCGAGGAACGGCTCTTGCATGACGATATTCGAGTAATGCGTCATATTACCACCACGCTGTGGTCTATTTAATTAGTTCCGGAGCTTTGTGAGGCTAGTAAACGTTGGCTCTTGCCTAACTGAACTAGCCTGATTATCGACTCGACAACACATTCGTTCGTATCTCGGTTTATATTTTATCGTTTATCGAGTGTGCTTTTATGTGTGGGTATGTATACATATATATATATATATATATGTGTATTGGTATATCGAACTGACAATGACCAATTACAGCAAAATTACAAAATGAAATTCTTGTTAATGTTTAATTCTTTTTTTATTTCATATTTCAAATTATTATATATAAATATGTGTGTGTGTGTGTGTGTGTGTTATATATATATAATGATTTATTATTATTACAGACAATCGAAATGATCTATAGAAAAATATAACGACGTGTGTTCCGTGCGACCTGGATAGATCCATCGTAAATAAGTACTTGCGTAGATCGTCAAAATCGTTTTAGTACAAGACTCTAACCTCTAGCACAGGGTTATAAATTCGCATTCCTCGCGAGAAATTTCTAGTTGAATCGTCGTCGTCTTATCGTTTTTGGTATATATAAGTTCTTTAGGTTTTCGTTTCGACGAACGAAATTTTCGCGACTTCGTAGCAACGAAGATTTTCGCTTCGAAAAAGCTTCGACGACGAGTTACCATAACATTTGAATATGTTTCCAAGGGGAAGTTTATAAAGGGCTTGAACGGAGAATAATATATGGGAATGAGATTTTAATGAAAATATTTATCGTATCTAATCGATGAAATATTATTAATTTTCGTTATCGTATCGTTATCGCATCGAGCGAGATTGTTCCTTGAAAAATATCCCTTTCAAATTAATCTCGACTTATTTAATATTTTATGTATATGTAAATATTAATATACGTATTTAATTTTTATCGTTAATGTCGATCGGTATTAAAAAAGAAAAAAAAAGAAAAAATTGAAAATATTTTTACAAATTTCGATTCGATAAATTTTAACGCGCGCGAGAGAGACAGAGAGAGAGAGAGAGAGAGAGAGAAGGATTTTCAATTTTTTTTATTTTTCTAAAAATCCCTTTAAATCAATCCAATCTCGAACGGAGAGATCCGGCCTTTATTGACCTAATTAAAAGGCACGAGGTAACAAAAATTACGGTAAACTCGGCCAGGCATTGACTGGCATCGTTCCTAATCGTGACATGCGTCTCCTATCTTTCTTTTTTTCATGATTTCTTCGACACATAACGATCTCTTTTTCTCTCTCACTCTCTCTCTCTCTCTCTCTCTCTCTCTCTCTCTCTCATTTTTTTTACGTTAGAGCGATATCGAATTCGTGAATCCGCACAGGCCTCGGCAAAAGTGCCGCAATGCGCTTTGACGTAGAGACACCAACGCGTGTATAGTGGCGATACGCGAATTTATGCGGCGTAAATGGCTGCTGCGTTCGATAGGGAGAGAGAGAGTGAGAAAGAAAGAGAGAAACAGAGAAACACACACAGTGAGAAAGAGAGACAGACAGAGAGAGAGAGAGAGAGAAAGCAAGAGAGAGTGAGAGAAAAAGAGAAAAGAAATAAAGCTAGTTTTGTTCATCGATGCGGGCCATACTACAAATGGCATCTGTGCTACGATCTCTCTCTCTCTCTCTCTCTCTCTCTCTCTCTCTCTCTCTCTCTCTCTCTCTCTCTTTCTCTCTTTCTCTTTCTTCCTATCTTTTCTTTGGCCCGATAAAAGGGAATAAAAGATTATAGAAAACAGCGAAGATGGATATTGCAGTTTTCCGATCTCCCTCGTTCCGCGTCATTAAGATAAATTTATCGACTCGGCGAAACTTTGCTTACGTTTGTTCGCATACCAGACGCCATGTCGTGCTCTATAGATTTTATTTAGATAGAAAACACGGGACGTTACCGTTTTCGTGTCCTCGCCTCGTTCATTTTACTTCATCGATTCCCAAGGATAAACTCAACTACTACGTAGTGGATTTACCAAGAGGATCCCCGAAGCGACGGAAGTAATTTTGCTTCTACGACCTCTAATTCTTCCTCTTCTAGCTCGATGCCATCCTCTGTACAACCTTTTCTTCTCGGTCGGTCACTCTTTTCAATTTAAGGAGAGGCAGTCGTCTTAAAGAGAGATGACTGACGGACCATTCGAAACGTGCTTCAAACTCCATTGTGATCTCCGAAGACGCAACGTGCGTACAACGTGTTTTTCTTTTTTCTTTTCTTTTTTTTTTTTTCTAATACTCATCTCTCGAATCTTAAATCCTCGAATTTTGAAAAGTGTCTTTTCTAATCTTAGCTTCAAAGACTCAAAGACTATTCTCGAAAGACGATATTTTTTAGCTTTTCTTTTTTATTCTCATTTCTTTCCGAAATTAACGAAATATATATTAATAAATATAGAAATTATAGAAATGTATATATATATATATATATACATACATATTTGTAAACGTGACGTGATAATATTTTCGTGAATCTTTAATTCGATTTAATACGATTCACTTCATAACGAAGCATCATCGGTTTCGTTTTGATATCTTAAACAAAAACCAAAAGAAATATTCTTTTTTCAAAGATTTTCTTAGCTCATCCGTCTTCGCAAATCCTTTTAAAATATTCCTTCGTAAGGTAGAACGTTGAAAGTAGTTGCTTTCACGCGAGCCTCCGGCGGCCGAGTTTAGTTGGAAGTTTATCGCGCTAATTGAAGCCTTCGGACTCTTCGAATTCGAACTTAGCCCCTTAGAAGGAGGAGGAGCAGGAAAAGGAGGAGGAGGAGGAGGAGGAAGAGGAGGAGGAGGAAGAGGAGGAGGAGGAGGAGGAGGAAGAGAAGAGGTGATGGTGGGGGCCGGCTAATTGCCGCCTACAATTTCTGCTAATTACTTTCTCGCGAAGTTA
>NC_057685.1:1140133-1155133 GCF_014466175.1 Vespula pensylvanica | reverse complement strand
TTGTCGTTGTTGGAGCTCGCTAACGATTTGGAATCTCTAATTAGTCTGTAACGACTCTGTAACGAGGCATCGATGGAAACGTGCTGGCATCGTTAAACGTCTTTTAATTTCTCTATCGAGGTATGTCGTTACTTGTTTCCAATACGTTCGGAATGTTCACTTTAATCTATCTCCTTCTCTATCTTTGTCTTTTGATAAGTATACTATATCTCAAAGAAATAATTTTTTTTTTACGTATCGAACAACGAAAGAGAAAAGGAAAGAAAGAAAGAAAGAAAGAAAGAAAGAAAGAAAATCAATTCGTTTGGAGATAAGATAAAGAGTATTAACAGGACTTTCGAGTTTAATTCGTATCGATTAAAAATATCTGTCTTAAGTTTCTTTGGAAAGAAAAAAAGAAAGAAGGAGGAATATAAAAAGAGAAAAGAAGAAAAAAAAAAAGAACGGAAATCCGAAATGAAACCGAAGGATTAATTATAACTTTGAATAATCATTTATGGACGAGTGAACATCGATGTAACTATATTTATAATCGGAACATCGGTTATATTATATATGTGTGAGCATGTGTGTGTGTGTGTGTGTGTGCGTTCATGCATATATATATATATATATATATATATATATATATATATATATATGAATGCATGCAATATCTGCCATATTTGTATAATGTATAACGTACGCGTTTATAATATTTATGAGAGTACCGAGGACAGATAATTAAGAAGCAAATGGACGATGAGAGAGAGATAGATATATGTATATATATATGGAGAGAGAGAGAGAGAGAGAGAGAGAGAGAGTCAGATGAAGGGTAGAGAACGAAACTGTAGAAGCGAAACGAGATGAGGTCGTTAATAATTTTGAAACAGGGTATCCTCGAAAACGCTCGGCTCCCGAACTCGAAAGACAATCCCGTGTTTGCGCGCTTCGTGTCGGTGAGTTACGAGTAGTATGAGAGAAAGATATATATATATATATATATATATATATATATATATAGCTTAGGTAAGGCACGTCTATTAATTAATGCAGCCGAAGCGTGCTTATAATTAAGAGGACGACGCATCGCGCATGAGCTCGACCAATGTTCGATGGTAACACGTAAGAAGATTCTCTCGATGACTGCGAAACTTTGCTAAGAGAAAATTTGGATAAAATTGATGTCGTATTATAATTCGAGTGATGATTACAATAGAATTTTGCTACGGGAAAATTTGAATAAAATTAATGTATTATAATTCGAGTGATAATTACAATAGAATTTTGCTAAAGGAAATTTCGATAAAATTGATATCGTATTATAATTCGAGTGATGATAACAATAGAATTGTAAATATTACGGGAAACATTTAATACATAGGTATATGTAAGTACTTAGGTAGATAAGTAAGTAGATAGTTAAGTAAGCTATATTTATACGTTTCTATGAAATATAATATTTAGTTATTCTCATTTCTAATCCGACTATGTAAGGTCTATGATGCATACATGCATACGTGATATTAACAACGGTAATTACGTTAATGTAAACCCTACCATGAGTCGCTTTTGCGTCTTGTTTTTCATCAACGCATAAATTTTCTAGTCATCTTAATGGTTGCGATAGGAGAATAAAAGGGAGAGAGAGAGAGAGAGAGAGAGAGAAGCTTAAGTGAAGGGTAGGTACGTTCACGTACGACGTTCCTTAACAAACAAGGAGTCCCGTGTCAGGACTCGTGTCAGGAGCCGTACCAGGATCAAGGAATTCAGACTCGTCCTCATAAATCCTACGGAACGGACGTTTATACCTTGTCTTTCCCTTTTCGCCATCTCTCTCTCTCTCTCTCTCTCTCTCTCTCTTTCTCTCTTTCTCTCTTTCGTTTCTCACTCTCATGCAATTCTTACTATTATTTTACCTCTAATGAATAATTCGCCCGATGTTTATCCGCACGTGAATTTCTCGCGTAAATGGAAAATCGATTCTCGACGTTAAGGTCGTTTGAAACTACCACGTGTTACGTAATCTCTCTCTTTCTCTCTTCCTCTTTCTCTCACATTATTTATTGAAACGTGCTATCTGAAACGATCTTCAAAAATCGTGATTTTACGAGGATCAAAAGTAAGGAGAAAGAGATAGATAAATAGAGAGAAAGAGAGAGAGAGAGAGAGAGGGATGCAGTCGTCTAGGATCGTCGATCGTGAATAAAGGAAAGAGAAGGAGAGAAAGAAAAAAAGAGAGAGAGAGAGAGAAGACAGAGATTGTACGTTAAAGCCGAAGTGAAACTTTAAAGTACGGAAAGGAACGCTCTTCGGAAGCCAAACTCGACTTAGCGAGTCCTTCTCTATCTTCTAAGACTACGATTCAATGGTTAAGAGGATTAGCTTGCGGTCGACGACGTACGCGGCAAGGAGGAAGATATACTCGGTATTAAATCTAGCAAAGCCAGTTGTTTCCTTCCAAAATTGATAGTAGGTAAATCTACCACCATGAAAACCGATTCGATAATATTATCCCTTAAAATTAATTGTTCAAATTAATACTTCCGATATTGTCAATAATTTTCTTGAGAAAATGGATGAATTGGTAAGTGAATATATAAATTAATAAATAAATAAATAAATATATATATATATAAATAGATATATTTATAAATAAATAAATAAATAGTCAATAAAATGTAAAGACGATATATATATATATATATACATATACACACACACATATATATATATGTATGTATGTATTTACAATGTAATATAAGAAGAGATCGTTATTTTACATAATATATTTAACTGACACAAAATAAGACAACCATAAAGGTAAGATGATGAAACATTAGAAGGTACGCGTTGTTAAAGATTCTTTTCCGGAATATATTTGAGGCAAGCTTATCCACGTAGAAGAGTGGTGGGTGACTCGATCGAGCGCTCTTGGGATGTACAAGCTCATAAATCCAGCTTACTCCTCATAGCGAATATCAGAAAGGGAGAGAGGGTGAAGTAGGTAGTGGTAGTAGTAAGAAAAGAACGAAAGGATGTGGGAAGTGAACCAAGAGACCAGAATAGAGATAGGGGGAACGAAGTAAGTCTCTGTGGACGAGACACGCGTTACAAAAACGTACGAAGATGTCGTACGTTTTGTGTCGAGAAAAGAAAGGAAGAAAAAAAAGAAAGAAGAACAAGAAAAATCGAACGAAAAGAGAGAAAAAAGAGACAAAAGTAATCTATCGCGACGATAAGAAAAGTGATCTCGTTTTTTAAATGACGCAGCTCTCCACCGCGATTAGAAAAATTATTCTTACGGTTTATCACTTTTCACTTTTATTTATTTATTTATTTATTTATTTATTTATTTATTTATTTTTTCTTTTTCTTTTTTTGATTTACGGATTATCGCTTTCTTTCTCTCTTCTTTTCTTTTTTTTTTTTTACGTGACTTCCACGAAATATATCATTGAATTTTATTAACCAATTTGGTTTTCATGAAAATCACCTAAGAGCGAACATAAACTATATTAAAAAAGCAACGTGATTTATGATCGTCCTGTGAAACATTTATTCCCGATCGATATATCGAGCTTACCTGTTAATGTACATAACAAGGAACTTTATGAGACTTCTCGATGGGATCTCTCCGATAACCGGAAGAGTTAGTCCGATCGAGGGGTGATTAATTTGATGAATTGTATCCTGTCTCCTCGTATAATTTCACTAACGCGACATCGAAATACGATCGATACGAAACAAACGATTATAATTTCTATTGGTCGTTTTTACTGTATTTGAAGAATTTTCTAGGGGATGTTACGTATATGGTGTACTATATGTTTCTTTTCTCATCAATGTTTCGACAACGTGAAATTGATATCGATAGTATTGTCTTTCTCTCTCTCCCTCTCTCTCTCTCTCTCTTTCTTTATATATATATAAATCCACGGAGAATCGACATCCATGTCTTGTAATGGGATTTTGATACTATACTGTTAGAGATATCCAACTTCGATGAATAAAGGAGTCGAGGAGATAATTTTCACGTCGAATACACCAACCGATGGTCTTTTAAAATCCGTCTACTTCGAATGTATTCGTTGATTAAAATTTAACGAAAGTCAAGTTCTCTCGATCCATTCTGATCTGCATCGATATTTCACGAAATATGAATATAACATTTATCTTCTTCTTTTTTTTCTTTTTCTCTTTCTTTTTCTTTCTCATATTTTTTTTTTTTTTTCATATAAAAAAGAATTTTGTTATTAGAAAATACGAAACGATCGTGTATTAAAATCTTGTTACATCGTAGGTCAATTAAATCATAGAGGAAGTTTAGAGCCAAATAATCTAGAAAGCACGAAGAAGGAGTGTTTTATCGGAACATCGGGTGTCGTTCGAAGTTGGAAGTATAAGCGTTCGTAGGATTAATGTGACTCGCCTTGTTAGATTTATGGTAGCAATATGAGCGTTCATAACCACGTCGAAACGCGTTCATTTTATGCACGGTTCATGTCGTGCGTATAGGATAAAATCGATTCGCATAAAATTCCTACGAATTTCTTTCCTCGTGGGCCGATGATGAACGTCTCTTTTGAAAATGATTATACGATTGCTATCTTTTTTTTTTTCTCTCTTTCTTTTTCTCCTTTCTTTCTTGTCGAACTTCCGACGATCGACAGGACGTAGAAAGATAGAAAAGAAAAAAACGAAAAAGAAAAAAAGAAAACATGCGCGAACAAAATTTAAAATAAATCCTTGAATGCGAACGAAAGACGATAATTTGTATTCTCTTCTTTGATAGGTAGCAAGAGTCCTCGTTTATTTATTCTAACTCTATAATAATCGTTAAGAACATTAGATAGTTGTTACGAGCTGACCACGCTTTTGTTAACGCGAAACTATAACTTTTTCGAATAATAGTCGTCAATACGCGAGCGATCATCCTATAAGTATATATATATATATATATATATATATATATATATATATATATATATGTATGTATGTATAACTATGTAAGTACTTACATATCTAGGTAGATAGGTCGTACGTGTAAGTGTAGATCTGGTACATATTGGAGGCTGTCGTTTTCCTCCTTGGCAGCCTCTCCTATTTCGACCCTTCAATGGCACGTGTTCGACGTGCCACCATTGTACCAAGGACTATTGTCTTTCGAACGAGCTGGCCAGCCAGCCAGCCAGCCAGCCAGCCAGACGAAGAGGATGACAGGAAACTCTGAGATTCCTGTTAACTCTCCTCCATTTTGCTATTGCTTGAGAAAAAAGATCAAATATAACCGTTATCACCTTATAATAATTCACTTCGATTCTATTGGCATGATTTTTCTTTCCTTTCTATCCTTTTTCTTTTTTTCTTCTTCTCTTCTTTCCTTTCTTTCTCCTCGAAAAAACATTTTTAAACGATCCTGAAGATATCAATTTATTTTATGCGAGAACAATTTCTTCCGTTATCGGTGACACCATTTCGAAAGTCGACGAGCATACATAAATACATGCATAAATATATATTTAATGGTCCCTCGAACTATGTACGACTAGGTTTAGATCGTCGTTTATACTCTTTGTTAGAAGTCTACTTATTAATAATTAACGCGGCTCGTGTTACGAGGGCGCGAATAATTAGCAGTTTAGACTTGTAACTGGAACGAGCTTGGTTTCCCGTCTTATCAAATATTTAAAACGACGTTTCCTACGTCGGTTTGATACTTCCAACCATTTTGTATGAATGATTTATACGGAGGGAAGAGTAGTTCAAGAAATTAAATAGAACGTTCTTTTTTTCTTTTGTTACAGAGCCACGACAGTTGGCAAGGACACGACGGCGATCAGGTGAGTGATTCTTGTAAAACTTCGAAAGGAATTTTCTTTTTCTTTCTCTGTTTCTTTCTTTCTTTATTATTATTATTATTATTATTCTTTTTTTTTTTTTTTTTTTTATTAAAAAGAAAAAATCTTTCTTTTTATTCTTTTTCTACGACAATTAAACCCAAGCTTTTAGCTTTTTCGAAATTCTTTTATTTGCCGAACGAAGCTTTGCTTTTACATGTAACTTGCATGATATAAACTTTATTCATTAAACGAGAGCTTTAATGGACGGGGGAATGAGTAATTTTCGTTGGGAAATTAATTAACGACGTGTGTGCGTAGGTTGCGTGTATGCATATGTATCTCTGTGTTTGTATATCTATTTGTATCTGTTTGTATTTTAACTGCATGTCCTTAATAATATCTATTTGTAATAGACGTACGTCACTTGTATTATACTCGTACATTAATTTATATTACAATCACAAGAATTACATGGATTTAAAGAAAATGAAGGAGCTATGTTTAATTGATGAACAAGAAGAAGAAGAAGAAGAAGAAGAAGAAGAAGAAGAAGAACGTCCGGTGTTCTTAAAAGCAGCTAGCAGTTAGTGAAAATTTTATAGAAATTACGAGTCTCGTAGTAGTAACTAGGAGTACAATCGAGAACCTCGGAGAGTGTTCTCTTGTCTCTCTCTCTCTCTCTCTTTCTCTCTCTATCTCTCTATTTCTATCTCTCCGTCTATCTCTCTTTCTCTGTCTTTTCATTGCCATCTGCAGTGCTTTGTACGAGCTCTGAGACCGACTCAGTCTCGTCCTTATTACCGGTGTTGCGGTTTAATGACGTTATGGTTGGCAAGTGTTCTAGAGCGAAAGCGTCTAGGGTGTACGCGTCGGGACGCTCCGGTTCTCCGTTAAAGCTTTCGCGATTAGTCGACGGGAACATCGTTCGTCGGTTGGGAAAATATTTACCGGAACCGGGAAATTCGCATGACATGATGACGCGTTTCTGGATTAGATTAATCGATCTTACCATTCTCTCTTCTTACACTTTGTAACTTGCGCGATTAACTCTACTGGATCATTCTACGGTTTGATTATCGTTCGATCTATTTCTTTCTTTCTCTTTCTCTCTATCCCTTAATCGCTATGATCTCTAAAAGAACAAATCTATATATGTTTATACGTATATACGAATAATTCGTAACACTTTATAATAATAACAACGATAATAAACGATCTCGTATAGGACGTGGTTGAATCCATCTAAACCAAAAAGAGAAACGTACGATTCCAAAAGAAAAAAGCAAAAAAAAAAAAAAAACTGAATCCGTGACTTAAACATTTACCCCCAAGCGTGCGAGTTGCAGCAAAAAATAAAGAAAGAAAGAAAGAAAGAAAAACAAAAGTAAAAAAAAGAAAAGAAAGTATCGACGCCATATGTTATATGTGTCATCCGTCGTATCAGACAAATCTATAAAAAAAACTTTTTGCTACGTTCAGTCCCTCCACAGAAGATATACCAATTTTCCGAGATAAACGGGACGCGTTTACACCCACGTACGTACGTAAATCTATATAAGTACGTTTGAAATTTCCTCTCTTTTGATAATCGTTCGACATCATCGATATTGTAGCATCAACGTAGTCGGGTATCGGCAGATAATCCATTTCCTTCGATATCAGGGTACTCTTCTGACAGCTCGAGAGACGTTGGCAGATGGTAAGAAGAGTAGGAGGGATGGACATGCGATGGAGGGAAGGGAAACGATGAGTTGGGGTTGAAGTTAGAGCTTGAGGTTGAGGATAGGGAGGGAAAAAGGCAAACCGCGATTTCCTCGATTATGCAAACGACGGATTTATCGGTAACGTACTGATGCCTAAGGAAGTGCACATTGCGAGTTGGCACCACCAAACGGGCCGAGCGATCCATCTTACCTTATCGCCTCGATCCTTCTCTTCTCTCTTTCTATCTCTGTCCCGCTCATCGGAGTCTACATCGACTCTCCTCGTTCGTAAAGTAGCGTAGATATAAAAGGAGGGCCAATCTTACACGTACGATGTGCCAAACTATCCAGAGAGAGAGAGAGAGAGAGAGAGAGAGAGAGAGAAGGAGAGATTCCCGTAGGACGACCGTTTGATAATCCAACGTGGTTAGAAACTCGCTTTCTTGAAGGAATTTAAGGTAGGAGCAAGAAAGATAGAGAGAAAGAAGGAAAGAGAGAGAGGGAGAGAGAGAGAGAGAGAGAGAGAGAGAAGTAGTTTAACAATGGCGGCGTTGGCTTGAATGAGATTTAGTGTGCCGTCTAATCGGGTTTACCTTCGCCTTGGGGCCCTGTCTCGCACTGATACGCCGATACAAACCAAGAATATCGTCTTTCGAGTGAGTGAGAGAGACAGAGACACAGAGAGAGAGAGAGAGAAAGAGAGAGAGAGAGAGAGAGATTTGTAGAGGGAGAAAGGGCTATTGCTGCTTTTGCTGGTTAAGGGAGACGGAGCTTAAACGTCTGAGAAACGAGCGATGAATTTTAAAACGGTTCCCTCCGACGACGACGACGACGACGACGACGACAACGACAACGACAACGACAACGACAACTACAACGACAACGACAACGACGACGACGTTATCAACTCTCGACAGCTTTTTTCCTTTCTTTTTTAAGCTTTGTTTTCCCTTCCTCTTTCGGGTATCTTTTTCTTCGAGACGAATCGATGGGACAGAAAAAAAGAGAAGGAAAAGAAAAAAACGGGGGAAAAAAATACAAACAAAGAAGAAAAAAATTTGTATGGAAGATTAAAAAAAAAAAAAAAAAAACCAATGCGATCTTCGTTAAAATAATCGATCGATGAATTATAAAGCGATCGATTTAGGTTCGTCACGATTTTAGAAAAGCGTTCGATAACTCGCGTTCGTCGCTTTTTCTTTTTTCTCTTTTCTTTTTTTTTCTTTTTTTTTTTTTCTTAAATCAATTTTATAAAAATCCAATGATAATAATTTGGTCAGTGACAGAAAAAGCAGTCGCTTATACGAGAGTTTCGTTTAACGTAAGTTACGATAGAAAACTCGGATTATTATGGCAAAGGAAGACAACGAAAGGGTAAGAGCCCGCACGAGAGAAAAGGAAAGGAAGCATGTAATTTAGCGAGCTTAAACAGCTGGTGAACGTGAGAGACGTGAATTTAAAAGATTCGTTAAAACTCGCTATACCGGTGAACTAAGGCCATACAACATAGACAACTCTAACTCTCCGTCCACCTATTAAAAGGTGAACGGAGTTCGAGCTTCGTCCAGGGTGATTAAATAAAAGCTTCCCTTCTCTCGTGCTTTATCGTCTTTTAAAGTGTTTTAACGTCGAGCTTACTTTAATCTACGGTTTTGAAAATTTTATATCAACGTTGCTTCCTTTTCTTTTTTTTTCCTTATTTGGTTTTTTCTTTTTTTTTTTTTTTGATCTTTCTTTTTCTCCATTTTTCTATGAAATCCGAGCAGACCGATGAACTAATTAAAAATAAATATCGTCGATTAAAAGTCCGTACTTGTTCGATCGAAAGGTGAAAAGTCACGATTAAAGACCTTCTTAAATTACGAAACGAAAAACGTTATCTTGATCTTCGTTGATTCGAAGTTATCGACGGTTCGCATTGCACCATTGAAACTCAATACACGGTGGGGGTGTCGATGTCACTTGATGAAGAGAGAGAGAGAGAGAGAGAGAGAGAGAGAGAGAGAGAGAGAGAAAGAAAGAGAGAGAGGAAGATCAAGAGAGGGTGAAAGATGGGAAGGGAGGAAGGAAGGATTGGATCGATTTCCGGTCAATGAGTTCTTGCTTCGAGCACCATGGCCCCGTGCCATTGTCTTCGATGGCTCTTTCGATCCTTTCACAAAGTACCTGCTGCGCATCGGATTCTTGCATCGAATACCCACAATACTGGCAGCGCATCGGTGAAAAGCTCTGTAAAGAAAAAAAAAAAGAAAAAAAAAAGAAAACAAAATGCATACAATGCCGACTTTTCCACCGACTCTCTCTCTCTCTCTCTCTCTTTCTCTCTCTGTTTCTACGTATACTCCCTCCCCTACCCACTCTTTATCTTTTCCCTTCTTTTCTTTATTTCTCTTGAACTTGTCGCTTTTCTCATTTTCCTTTGTCGATGCTCGAGTTATCTTTCTCTCTTTCTCTCTCATCGTCCGATAACCTACCCTCTTCGTTCGAACTTTTCTCCCCGTTTAGTCTTATTTTTCCCGATTTTTTTTTTTTTTGGTAAACGATAATTAATGTAAAAAAAAAAAAAAAGCTAAAAGAAAACTCATGAAATTAATTAAAATTTTATCAATCATGTATTTTAGATATTTTAGATATTCGTTCACGCTCGATATTTTCACCCTCGTTGAAGGTTACTTAAGGATTATTCATTTAAAAGAGCAAGTGAATCGCTACTTATCGCGTCGTTATTGTTATTTTATAATTTTAAAATGTTCAAACTTTAGGACATTCATGCGCTAAACTGTTATCTTCTGAGACACAAACAGTTTAGATTTTCGATATTTTTTCGATATTTTTTCTTATAAAAATGATAGACTTCTTATTAAATTATGAATCGATTAAAATCGTAAGTTTAACTTTATCAGGTAATAGAAAGCAATCCCTTTATACCGGGCAAGTTACGTAGGTAATGAGTTGGATAAGAAAAGGGTGAAAGGTCAATAGGAATCAGTCAGAAAAATCTGTATAATCAGTGAGTACTCGTCGTTCTATCAAACCGGTCGCTAATTAGCTAATTAAATTTGTGATTAATTCTTAAGCCCGTATTCTGGATTCTGTAGAATCGTAAATACGTTTATAAATCCGTATCGTATAATCATTTAATAAATCTGTATTCCGCATTTTATAAAGACGCTAATAAATTTATAAAATCGTATACAAAAATGAATTAATAGTAGCGATCGATCGAACGACGTCCAACTAGCTAACTCATTGAGTTAAGTCGAGAAAAGATTCTTTTACCTCGTTCGTATAAAAAAGTAAGCTACTTGAAATATTTATTTGAATACACGTATATATAAGATTACCACGTTCTTTCGCCAGCCTATAAATTTATTAAATCTTCTTCCATTTTATTCTATCGACTATTTTTTATTCCTTGTCTCGAAGCGTCTTGTCATCGAATTTGTTCTTTTAATGTTAATCTCTGACAAAGGATTCAACGACCTGATTAAAAACTTGGATGATCTTGAATCACGTTGAGAACGCGTAACGAATTGATATAAAATAAAATTAAATTAATTTTTTCATTCCCGTTAGAGAGGGAAGAAAAAAAAAAGAAAGAAAGAAAAAGAAAAAAAAAGCAAAGAAGAAAAGATTATTTCAAACGTTTTTGATCGAGCTTTTTTCGACATATTATTCGAAAAATAGTATTCGCCAAAGCATCCACGACAACGAATCGCCAAACGGATTTCCATAAAAGTTTCTCAATAGGGATTTGACAAAGCCTCGGTCGAATGTCCAACGTTCGAACTTTCGTTTTTACTCCCGGAGGAACGTGAAGAGGAGGTGGTTGGTGGTAGGAAGAGGGTGCAAATCGCGGCGAGATTTCGCTTGGCACTTTCTCGTATTTTCCTCTTCGCCAGTGCCAGGAGAAAAGCCCTTCGTCGTCTTGCTTGCGCTTTTTACGTTGTCACTCTTCATTCCGCACTTTCGTGTTATATCTTTTATTTTTTTTTCTTTTTTCTTTTTTCTTTTTATCGGACAGAGGGATTATTAGAGATTTCCCGCAAGAGTTTTCCAAAGAGCTTTTTGAAAAGGGAGGTAAAACGAAGGCAAGCTGTTGAAAAACTCGATACAAAACGACAGAGAGAGAGAGAGAGAGAGAGAGAGAGAGAGAGAGAGAGAGAGAGAGAGAGAGAGATGGGATGGTGATAGTTTCCTCTAGTTTTTCCAATAAGCGACAACTCTTTCTCTCTCTCTCTCTCTCTCTCTCTCTTTCTCTCTGTTTGTCTGTCTATCTATCTCTCTATCACTCATTCTCGTTTATTTAGTTATTTTTCCGTGTCATCGTATAATTCAAAGCTCGATACCCGTTCGCGATATTCGAGAAAAGTAACGAGAGATCGACTTCTAACGACTTCTTCCGAAATAAAAGACCGTAGGTTCTTCTTGTCGAAAAAGTCTAAAGTTAAAGGGTTCTTTTCGCGTCCTTGAGAATTACTTTCGCGAGAGATCCGGTAGATATTCAAAGTGAAAACTTCGTAGAAGGGAGTCTTACCAGGAAGGTAGCTTAAAAAGGTATCCACGTTAAGGCGTTTAATTCGTTTTCTTTCTTTTTCTTTTTCTTTTTTCGTCTTTTTTTTTTTCTTTTTTAATTTTATCTCCTATTTTTTTTATCCATTTTATTTTTCTTCTTCTTTCCTTTGATCTCCCTCCTTCTCATCTTATCTTCGATCCTTCTCGCGATTCTCCTTCGTTGATCCGATCGTTCGAGAATTCTGATCATTCTCGAAAAAAAAAAAAAAAAAAAAAAGAAAGAATAAGCGACATTCGTGATTTCGTGCTTGACTTAATTTCGTTCATTCTGATTCTCAATACCTTCTCTCCCTTTTGTCCTCTAAATTTTTAAAGAAAAAGAATATTCGCGTAGCACTGAATGAACATAGTAAGTAGAAAACATGCGTTTCGGGACGAAACTTTAAAAAAAGAATTCGTTCGATAAACGTGAATACTCGATAACAAGAGTGAGGCAACATTGACGAACGAATTAACCGTTTAATTCTTTTTTTCGAGGCTCACGAAATTTGTTTTTGTTCGGAAGAACGACGAGGCATGCTTTTACGATTTTAATTCGATTTGGAGGTCGTAGCTTTGAACCGATTAGGTAGGTAGTAACCTGGTTCCCTTTAAATATGTATTTTCATTCTTAGAAGAATTTTCAACTACGTTATCTACCATCTTTCTTTCACTTGATTCACTCTATGTACTTGTCGCGAAACGTTCATCAAAATCGTAATTTTATAAAGTATCCGAACGAGAACGTTTCTCTCTGTCTTTCTTTTTTTCGAAGCAAGAAGAGTGAATTCAAAGAAAAAAAAAAAAAAAGGAAAAAAATACAAAGAACAAGAAAAAAGGAATTTAATTTTATCGGAGCATTTCCGATCGATCGAATCGAACATGATTTCTTAACTAATAGAATAATTTCTTTCGATTCGATCGTTCGTTAAAAAGAATCATCGATGGACGACAAGAATAGAGTTACTATTCGTTTTGATAAATTTGTTCCTTCTCTTTAAACCTTCTGGATCTAATCAAACATTCTATAAGTCCTACTCGTCGATGAAATTCTTTAATTTGTAAATATTCGATTATAATTTCCGACTGACCTACTTACATACTTACGTATCTCGGGGATCTATACCAAGAAATAAACTAACGTCGAACGGCTTACGTGGCTTACAATTAGTTACACACACACACACACACACTTTTCTTTGGGAAAATCCTAGAAGCTTTGTTAAACGGGACTAACACGTGTAAAAGGGTTTGAGCACAAGGAGAAGAGAAGAAAAAAAGAAAAAAAAAAAAAAAAAAGAAAAATCATGGGCGATGGTGCCAATTACTGCCAATTAATTAAATCTACCACGATCTCAAGCTTCGTTCGCGTTTTCTTTTTCTCGCTTTCTCTCTCTCTCTCTCTCTCTCTCTCTCTCTCTCTCTCTCGCTCGCTCTTTCGCTCTTTCTCTATATTCTTTTTCTCTCTCGTTGTACACGCAAAGAGAGAAAAGTTCTCTCGTCCTTCGCCGCAAATGAGCCACTTCAGACACGAGAGATTAGCCTAGGGTGTTCGCTAGCTAAGTTCCTGTTTTCGTTCCCTGTGTTTTTTTTTGTGTGTTTTCTCTTCTCTCATTACTAGGCCGTCGTCGTGGAATACCAGGGCTACTGTTCCACCGGTGAGGAGGAAAAGGAGAAGGAGAAGGAGAAAAAGAAGGAGAAGGAGGACGATGAAATTGCGAAAGGGAAAAAGAAAGAAGGGCATGCACAACGCTGGGAGTGAGAATACGTACACGCACATACATATATGTACATTATGTATACACACACATACACACACACACGTACCCACAAACATATATATATATATATATATATATATATATATATATAAGTGACACGGCTAATTACGTTCCTTCGCCTTGTTTCCTACCAGCAACCATCCATAATTTGTGTTACACGAAATAAACTGAAAAAAAATGGTCGTTTCGTTTTTCATTCGTTTCTCATTTCGTTTCATTTCATTTCATTTCTTATTATTTTATTTTATTTCGTTTAGTTTCGTTTCGTTTTATTTGACTTTATTTTATTTGACTTTATTTTATTTCATTTTATTCTATTCTATTTGACTTTATTTTATTTTATTTTATTTTATTTTATTTTATTTTATCTTTCTTCCATCCTTCATTCTATTTCACAGGCTTCGCTCGTTCTCGTATTTCCTTGTTCCTTTTCTTTTCTCTCTCTTTTTTTTTTTTTTTTTTACCCCGTTTTATTTACAAAACGTACAAAAACGCGAACGAATACTCGTTTACCATTTGACGGACTATGCACGTACGTTTAACGTAACGTTGAACGAATAACGTCTTCGAGTATTCATTGGCAAACAACAAATACGCCATAGAATGGCGTAAATAACGTTGTGCCAGATAAGCGAAATTAATCCAGTGCAATTTAAATCACGTGCGCGCGCCACAACCGCGATTTATCGCGCGTAATTGCGTGAGCTGCGTGATAATTAATCGGCCGTTCGTATTAAGCCAGCAATCGCTGGCAAACGGTGATACTGCTACATGCACGTACGAACGAATCTTGCACGAGTTTTACCTGTATCGTGCTTTAAATTTTCCCGCGGATTTATTGGGCCGCATTTAAATAACGCGCTTCTAGCGTTTCGTCTCGCACTTTGTCGAAGGTCAAATGCGATAACAAATACAAAGTGCATGCGACATACATTATATGTGTATATATATATATATATATACACATATATTTACACATACATGCATACGAAGAGAGAGAAAGAGAGAGAGAGATAGACGCGCGTATAACGAGTGCACGCACGTTGCATTCGGTGCAAAAGCGACTGCTTTATCGACCGTCGTTAAAGTGCACTTCGCACGTGATAGGTGTCGCTCGATGTGTCCTCCAACTATAAT
>NC_057685.1:1120133-1135133 GCF_014466175.1 Vespula pensylvanica | reverse complement strand
TTTTATATATATATATATATATATATATATATAGAATATATATAGTAGAATTTATATAGAAATATATATATATATATATATAGAATTTGTATAGTAGAATTTATATAGAAATATATATATATATATTTCTCTCTTTTCTTTTCCTTTTTCTCATGTTTTTCTTTCTTTCTGTCAGATTTACGTCGTGTAAATGTGTATTTCGTCGTCGTCGCCGTCGTCCGTCTTCGCGACTAACGCAAACTTGCGGTTATCCGTCGTCTTTCCTGCCAACGAGGTTGCTCGTTTTACGATCACCGATAAAGCACGTTTTCTTGCGAGCGAGAGGAACCATGTACAATATACATACATACATACATACATACATACATACATATATACATACATATATATGTATGTATGTACACGAGTGTACACATCAGTCTCCCTTGTTAGTTCATTTCACAACATCGAAGAGGTACCATCGTGTCCCTTTTTTTTCGTTTCCTTAACTCGTTCAGACACGCGAAAGTTATATTCCTTTTTCTTTCCTTCTCTGTTTTTTTTTTATTTTTGAAAAAGATACGATATCGCTGCGAGAGAAACGTAGCGTGAATTGAGAATCGTCGGGTGCGCGTGAGCCCGGGAAATTCAAACGTTCGAACGTTCGATTCGCTCGTATCGTTATTGATTCGATGTTCTTCTTCTTTTTTTTTTATTTCTATCATTTTTTTCCTTTATTTCGAAATAACAGTGTAAATAGTATTTCACAAAAATGATGAACGTTTTTTTTTTTTTCAATTTTTAAACGATCTACTTTTTCTTTGTTTATATATTAAATGAAAATATTTGATATTTATATATATACACACATACACACACACACACACACACACATATAATTCTTTTATAAAAATCAATGAAAGAATTAAATTCAAAGTAAAATTAGAACTAAAACGTAGGAATAATAGAAACGTTTAGATTTTCTCCGTTAATGTTTTCGATTCGTTACGGTTCAAAAAGATACGTCGTACTACATATGTATACGTACATATTCTCTTTGTATGTATCGGTATTGCGTTACAACTTTTTACCGGCTTATTCATTCGTTGCGAGAAATCGCATTGTTCTATGTTTCACGCGCATCGCTAACGCTTCTAATAGGTCTCCTGTTCGTTTTAATGGTATAACATAATATACACGGTGTGTGACTGACATGACCGATAGATATATATATATATATATAAATGTTTAGATTCAACTAACAGTTGTACTCTTATGTTTAAATAAAGTACGGATGTTTTTTCTTTTTCTTTTCTTGTGTTTTCTTTTTGTTTTTTTCTTCGTATCGTTCGATCGATATCGATCCATATCGAATTTATTTTAACAATAATATTATCTTCTTAACTTTTTCGACGTAACAACTTGTACGACAAGCGATACCGCACGTTAAATACAGTCTTTTACGTAGTTTGCGATAAGTTTGCCGTCCATAGAGGGTGGTAAAACTCGTACAGAAAGTTGGAAGGTGTATAGGTTGGAGGAAAAAAGGGAGGAAGGGAGCGATAGCAATATCTTACAACGAAGTTATCTACCCGTAGCTTCGTTTATCGTTTTCTACTACTACAACTTTTACGCGATCCGAAAGCATCGGTGTATCTGTTCCCAAAAAGAAAAAAAAAAAAAAAGAAAGAAAGAAAGAAAGAAATCAGGTTTTAGTCCCCGACTCTCCGTTACTATCGATCGATTGCAACGTCGCGTCACCTGGAAAAGCTTTCGAATTTTTCGTTCAAAAAATAAAGAAAAGGAAAGGAAAGAAAAAGGAAAAAGACGGAGAAAAACGAAAAAGAGAGAGAGAGAGAGAGAGAGAGAGAGAGAGAGAGAGAGCTTTTCAATCAAGAAAACAGAGCTTTTTTCGCGATACCAAAAATTCTTTCTGGATCAATCGTTTTTTAAGCTTGATTTCTTTCACTTTTTTGTTCCTCTCGTTTTTATTTATTCGTTTATTTTTCATTTTTATTGTTTATGTCTTTTTTTTTTTTTTTTTTACGTGACTGATAGATCGCGCTTATTACGTATGTATCAATAGGATCGAATTAGAACGTATTAAAGAAGAATTAACGTTAAGTTTTTATATTAAAATAAAGTATATTAGAGTAGCTCTCCGATGTCTGCGAATTATGCGTCTCAATTTTGTAAGGAGATCGTAGAATTCAACTTTCGTGATACCCTTGTTCAAAGAAAGTCTTGCAATAGTCGGCTACCTGCGGAGAAGACCACGTTGTACTACTTGTTGGTATGTATAATATATATATATATATATATATATATATATATATATATATATATATATACGTACTACAGAACGTACTTTCACTGATCGATCAGCCAGGGCGTGCAATTTACCGGTCGTACTCGGTTATATACTATTTTCACTTCTTCGGGGGCATCTACTAACCTTTCCTAGTACACTGTACTTAAGAAGAAAGAAAGAAAAACGTCCTTTGAGAAGGCAAAGTAGAAAACGCGATTTCACGATTTCCTTATTTTATTATACATATTTTATTATTTTCTTAAACGATCGTTATCTTTTTCTATTTCTTTTTTTCTTTTTTTTTTTTTTTTTTTTTCCTTATCAAGGAAGTATTAGCGAATTCGTACGAAGGTCGTAACGAGGGAAGGCTTCGAGTCATTTGATATTTATTTTCTCGTTCAAAAAAGAAAAAGGAGCAAAAAAAGTGAGCGAAAAAAAATTAAGAAAAAATATATATATATATATTATATAAAAAAAGAAAAAAGTTGGGTGTACAAGAGGATTACGATCAAGTCACGTGGGGTCACGGCTGCCTGGCTCCCCCCTCTCTCTCTCTCTCTCTCTCTCTCTCTCTCGCTCGTTTCCTCTTTTTCTCTCTTTCACTCGCACTCGTCCTTACGGACTTTCGTGTACGTCTCTCCTCGTTCCACTTTCACGGACGTATGTATCGTGGGACTAACACCCACCTGCAACTCGCGACGTGTTCAGGACTTAGGGCTGCAACACGAGTAGAGATAGTATCGCGTGTACCGTTTCACCGTGTGGGCGATTTCGAAACCGTTTTACACCGTGGTCTCTCTCTCTCTCTCTCTCTCTCTCTCTCTCTCTCTCTCTCTCTCTCCTTCTCTTCTCAATGATATTCAGAAGAATCTCGAGGCGTATCGAATCTCTGCTCGTTTTCATTTAATCCAATTTCATGTCTAATCCGTTTAAAATGTTACGAAAAAATTCTTTAATCGTGACACGTTTAAAGGAAGGTACGTTCGGTGATGCATTCTCGACTTGTACAAGCTACCAACAAGAGGCTCCGATCTGAATTTTAAAATCGATCTAATCGATATATACGTACATACACATAAACACACACACATATATATATATATATCTGTGCGTGTGTATATGGACAAAATTATAGTTTTCTAGTTTTAACTATTGTGCTTTCGTACTCAATCGAGTTCTCGTGTGAATCAAGTGAAAGAAATATGTGCCTCGGCTCGATTTGAACGATCGGATTAATTGTGGATTAAACTCGAATCCTGATCGACAGTTAAGGTCAATCCAGCGAGATACAAAAGGATGACCACCAGAAGGAAGAAGAAGTCGCAGGACGGATTCCTCAAGAAGGTTTCGAGTCTGTTTAATCTCGACACGGTGAGTCACCATATATTTCGCCGTATCGCGATTTCGAGATTCCATGATTCGCGTATTTTCTCGGGTATACTCGATCGCGATCGCAATATATCGTCAGCGAATTTTTTCGATCCTTCGTTCGTTCCAACGAAATAGATACTCTTTATATTGCGAGAGAAAAATCTTCGATTCGATATAAAAATAATCAAGACGAAGGAATGGCGACTTAACGAAAGAAAATTTTTCTTTTTCAGCCGACCTATTTAATGCCGATCGTTTTCTCTACCTTTCATTGTTATGTCTATTGCGACATAAACAATGATTAAAAAAACTCGATAACGTTATCGGATTATCTAATTAATTTCGCTTTTGATATCCATCTTCTTTTACCGTTAGTAAAATGATGTTCACCGTCGAACTCGTAAAGTTTTCAATTAGTCAGTTAATTTTCAGTTATTCGATTCCACGTAATGGCAATGTCACGTTCTTGATTATTCATTAGCGGAATTAGCAGCTTAATAACGTAGTACCGTTGCTAGTCATTATTGGGCAACGATATGGATCCGCGTACTCTCTATTTTAATATAGAAACGCAACGAGGAGATCGAGAGGCGTTACAATTATCGAATCTAATTTGACGTCGTTCGTTAATTAAAAGTATTCCCTTCGATCTCCCCACCGTGGTCCCTTGAGAGAAACAATTTTCTATCTACCCTTTTCCACCCTTCAACATCGATGCTCCAACGCCCTACCCATTCCTACCCCTCTTCCGTACGTTAACGTTATCGTAATAAATATCGAATGTCAGTTCGGTTTTCGAAAAATATTATTTTTCTTGGAAACTTTTATTAATACGTATATTTTCGATCGTTTTTGCCGTCTATACCTATACTACTCGATATTTGATATTACGCGTGTACTTAGTTTTTATTATCGCCAGTTGTATCAAAGATTGTGTTACCGTCATCGAAATTACATATATCATTATCGATAATATGGAAATATTATCATTATCGAAAACATGGAAATGAATTTTGCGATATCATCGATCTAATATACTCGTTGATCTTCCTTCTTCTTTCTTCTTTTTTCTTTTTCATTTTTTTTTGTTCTTTTCTCTCTCTCTCTCTCTCTCTCTCTCTTCTTTTTTATCGAGATTGTGAAATATTTATAATATTGAATTCAAGTTATAATTCGATACTATCGTTGTTTATCACTCGCATTGGATCATTTATCGTTTGACAAAGAAATATAGTTTGGTAAGATCGAGTTTTTTTTTCTTTTTTTTTTTTTTCTTCGTTAAATAGAATTTCTTGCGACTTTGAGATCCTACAAACTTTCAACCCCTCCTCTCTCTCTCTCTCTCTTTCTCTTTCTCTATTTTCTTTTCTTTTTCTTTTTTTCCTACGACTATCCATTTCAAGGTACACAATTCGATAGTCTCGCGAACGTAAAAGAAGAAAGGAAAGAAAAGTTGTTGTCGTCGTCGTTGTCGTCGTGTCGTTGTCGTTTGATCATTTTTCTTGGTTTCTCCATGGCGTTTCATACGATAGGAAAACGTGGAATAACTCGACAAGAAAGAAAGAAAGAGAGAAAGAGAGAGAGAGAGAGAGAGAGAGAAAAGAAGAAAGAAAGAAAGAAAGGAAGGAAGAGAGATGGTTTCTTAGGTTGAAGCTGGTCAAGGGAGTAGCTTGGTTTAACGAAAAATAAAGAGAGAGGGAGAGAGAGAGAGAGAGAACTGAAGAAAAGAACGTAGGAGAAACCGCGGAACATAAACAACGTCGTAACGTTCGGAGTGCAATTGTCGGCTTTTCAAGAGAGGAACGTCAAGAGAAAGACAGCTAGAGAGACAGCAAGAGAGAAAGAGAGAGAGAGAGAGGAATCAAACGACTTGACTATTCTACTACGTCTCTCTATAGAATCGTTTTTATTTCTCTTTTTATAAACGTTCGCGAGGTTGACAAAATATTAATCATCGTATTTAGATAAGACGGAGGTATTAGGACTACGTATGATGTATATGTAAGTACGACGTATATATGTACGCATGTAGATGTGTGTGTGTGTGTGTGTGTGTGTGAGACAATTTTGTCATAAGAAAAAAAAAGTATCACAGTTCGTAATTTATTAAAAGTCATCGAATTAGAAGTAGAAGAAGAAGAAGAAGAATACGATAAACGCGTGTGGATCTCAGACTTGTCTCACGAAGGTCACACTGATATTCGATTGCGCTCGATATAAACACATATTGTACATATGTACATATGTATGTACTTACGTGCACGGTACGAGTACTACGCACGTGGACGATGAGCCGACGTTCTCTTACGCAAGCACGTTGCTGGTTGCTCTCACGCTTACTTGAGAAAGATAGATGGATTGACAGAGGGAGAAAGAGAGAGAGAGATAACTCGTTCGTAGGCATAACACGAACAAGTAGGAGACGTAAAAAAGAATGAGGGAGAGAGGGAGAGAGAGAGAGAGAGAGAGAGAGAGAGAGAGAGACGGAAATGCACACGCGATGCATAGAGGAACCTCCTTCGTTAATGCGTGTCAATTATCGTCGACCTGTTTATCGTGATTTCGTAACGCTTCGCGTTCGTATACCTACATACTTACATGCTTATGCACGATCGAACGTGTTAACTGGGCCACGACGACCTTGATCTCCTTTGGATTTCCATGAGTAGACGAAAGTTTTACATTTGAATTACTCGTTTATATAAACAGTCATTAAAAGGAACGATTTCTTGTTCCGAGTTCAACGTTCTTTTCCTTAGCTATATCGGTTATATCGTATCTAGCAAAAAATAAATGTAAGGATTATTACACATACATACACACATATACTGTTTGTATATATTTTATATATATTTTACATACATATATATATTTTATTAGATATATATATATATATATGTGTATGTATAATGTATGCATGTAGAGGATAGATTACAACAACAGAAATTCCCTTTCATTTTGCGAAGTTAATTCTCCTAGGAACGACCTTGCCCTGACTTTGTTACGCTTAGAGACGAGGGTGAAATTCGTGGCCGATTTAAAACCGCAACAAGGCCGCAAAGCGTTACCAATCCAAAGTGCAATCGAAATCGTAGCCGCACTACGTACGTTTTCCTTTCTCTCTCTCTCTCTCTCTCTCTCTCTGTCTGTCTGTCTGCCCCTCGATAACAACAATCCCGATAGTGTCCCAACAGTGTACGGGTGACTATGCGTCGCACTCCGGCCGTTACCAAAATGCCATTGAATGGAACGTTTCACGGTAGGTTTGCCGAGAGCAGGCAGCCGCCATACGTTACATGCCAGACGTGAACACCAACCCTCGTCCTACGTTCTCTGTCTTTCTATCTCTCTCCAACATTCACATCCCCCATGCACGCGTATGCATAGCGTATTGGCATTCCCCATATTCTTTGAAATCGTTCAAGAGTTCCTCTTAGAGTTCCTCTTTATCTTTTTTCTAAAGAATTACTTTCATGTTGTGTGTGCGTGGTGTACACATATGTACATATAGATACATTTCTTTCTGTTCTAAAAGTTTATCAATTTCTCAACTAACTTCGTCCTCTTCCCTCATTCTTTTTTCCTCTCTTTTTCCTTCTTTCTTTCTTCCATTATGCCAAAAGGTAGAAAATAATCTTACAAAAGTAGACTCATTATCGTTCTCGAACGACACGATCTTCTGCTAATATCTATATTCCCTCACACTCGGTATAATTAACTTGTAAGAGTTTGTAATTCGTCGAGAAGGGAGGGATCATCGATCGAGGATTTACTCAGGTATAATGGAGTTCCCTTCTTGAACTTTTCCGACGACAAAAATTCGTGCCGCGGAAGAGGAGCAATCTCTCGGTTGAACGAACAGCTCGACGTTCTCTTCCACCTTCTTCACCTCCACCTTTTCCTCTCGATCCTCCTACTCCTACTCTTATTCCTTCTCCACCTTCTACTCTCTCCTCTTACTCCTCTCGCATGGAAACTCTCGAGATCGCTTTGAGGAGGGAAGGATAGCGTCTCTCGGCCGAAGGCAGTGACGTAGCGCTTCCGGATACACGATAAATTGGATCGTTCTCCCTCGACGACCTTACCACCTCCCGGAGTGACTTTCCTCTTCCTCTTCTTACTCCTCCTACTCTTCTTCTTCTTCTTCTTCTCTTCCACTACTTCACTTCACTTCACCTCACCTCACCTCACCTCACCACACCTCACCACACCTCACCTCACTTCACCTCCGGCCGCTCCCATAGCAAACCCCACGCAGCGTGCTGCCTGGGAAAACGTACGGGCCTTGGGAATCGAGCAGCGTGAGTTTAGATCCCAAACGGTAACGACGCCGTCCGGAATCCACCCTACCTTCCCCCATCGTCCCTTACCACCCTTCTCTCTTTCTTCTCTACCACGTGAAGAAGCACCGGAAACTGCCGGTACATAAACGTTACGTTCCCGGCAATTCGCCAGTGCCTTTTTCACTCTACTACACCTTCAGCCTCTAGTCTCCTTTCTATACGCACGTTTTATATCGTATTCTTTTATTTCCTTATACAGATTTGATAGGATCTCTCTCTCTCTCTCTCTCTCTCTCTCTCTTTCTTTTTTTTCTTTTTCTATTTTTTTTATTCGTTTATTTTTTCTTTTATAATTTTATTTTCTTCTCTCTCCCTCTCTCTTTATTCTGTTTCTTTTATTTTTCTATATTTTTTATTTTAGTTTAATTTCTTTTTTATTTTATTTTCTTCTCTCTCTCTTTCTATCTATCTATCTCTATCTCTCTTGTTTTCTTTTCATCAAAAATTCTTTTTATTACGCGAAATTGTATTTCAGATTCTACAAAGAAAGCGGACATATTTTAGGTTCGGCAAGTTTTATGTTTCTTTCTTTGTTTCTCTCTCTCTCTCTCTCTCTCTCTCCTCTCCTTTCTCCGTTTCACCCGATGTTTGTACAAAAAATTCGCTTGGATTTGGGAAGCGAACGAGAAACAGCGAGTATCGATGAAAATCCTCGTGGCGATGCGGAACTTCACGGTTAAAACTTCGGACAAATCGTGGTTAAACACGCGCACCTCGGGCTCGGATTAAATCCGTATGGCAAAGTTTGCCTATAAATCATTGGGATTCTAGTTTGGACGAATTCGTCGGGATGACGTTGGATTTATTCTTTTTTTTTTTGGAGTGTGTGTGTGTTTTTTTTTATTTTCTATCCTAACCCCCATTTTTTATTTTCTTTTTTCCATCTTTTTCTTCTCTCTCTCTCTCTCTCTCTCTCTCTCTCTCTCTCTCTCTCTCTCTCTCTCTCTCTCTCTCTCTCTCTCTCTCTCTCTCTCTCTCTCTCTCTCTCTCTCTCTCTCTCTCTCTCTCTCTCTCTCTCTCTCTCTCTCTCTCTCTCTCTCTCTCTCTCTCTCTCTCTCTTTAACATAGCTCGCGTCGAAAATACGAGAAAACTCGTTGGAAATTTTTTCCCTTTCCTTTCCATTTTTTCCCCTTGTTTCTTCTTTTTCTTTCACTTTTCTTTTTCCCTTCTCTCCGCGGCCGATAACGATGCGTTAAATCGAGCGTTCTTGAAAATTGCACGATTATTATTAAGATCCAAACGGTCTGAAAAAAGGTCGAGAAAAAAAAGAAGGATGTATATATGCGCGCGCGTGTGTATTTTAAGAGGGAAGAAGTTCCGAAACAATGAGTGGCAAAGGAGGATATAGCCCCGAGGGAAAGGTCAAGCCTTCTCGGTATTGGCTTTCCGATGCAGCGGAGCACTAGAGTCTGGTCAGTGTCCGTCCCGTGAAATACGTTCGTGGATACGAACGGTCGTCCATTTGTCGGCTGTCGTTCGTTCCCTTTTCTGCCCCGCCGATTCCATGCTCGCAAAACCCTCTCTAGCTCTTCGTCGTTCAGCCGACCCCAACACCTCCCCTTTCTTCCTCTCGTCCTACCTTCTAAAGCCATCCTTCCTTCGTCGCCATCCTTCGCATCGCGAGTAAGTACGTACGTAGATATAGAGGGTATAGAGGATACGTACGTACCTACGTTACTCACCATTTCTCAGTCGGTCCAATTTAACGAAAATGGCGGACGAAAAGGTGATGGTGGCGGCGTATGTTGCTGCTGCACGTAATAGTTGCACCCATCCACCATCCAGCCGTTTGCCACCCCTTGCCACCCCCTCCAAATCTTCTCCTTCCGTACGGATTTGCCTTTCGTCGATAGCTTCCGGGGTTTGATAGTCCGGGACGAGGTGGGACGGACGAACGGTGGGAGGAAACTTTTCGAGTTAGCAGCGTCTCGATTCGTACGAAGCGTCTTTTCGTACTTTCGCGATCGAAAGATTAATGGTCTCGATCTTGAAACTCATTTTTTTCTTTTCTCTCTCTTTTTCCTTCTTCTTCTGCTTCTCCTTCTTTTCTCCTCTCACTTCCTCCCCCATCTTTGCAACCACCCCCACCCATCCACCCACTTTTACGTTCCACGAGTATCGTTCTTCGTTCTTCCTCAATCCCTTCTTTCCTTCCTTCCTTCCTTCCTTCCTTCCTTCGGTCTCTGCAATCACCGTCGCAAACATTTCGCGCGAAAAATATTTTAACGAACGTTAAGATCTATCGGATCTTTTATTTACCCAGAGGAATTGCATATTGGACTTATTTATCGATGAGAATTATTCGCGTTATAATTTTTCGATCGTTATAAGTTCTTTTTTTTTTCTTTCTCTCTCTCTCTCTCTCTCTCTCTCTTTCTCTTTCGTTCTCGTGGCTTAGGGTGATTAATCGAATTCTAGTAATTTTCTTTTGTCTCTCTTTTGCGTCTCTCAAATATTATTATTGCGTATACGTAAAATCGTTGGTATTACGTTCGACGAATTCGAAAGAACAATATAATGTTTCTATAGTCTTTATATCTATTGTTTATCATTTTGACGGTATTGTTTCTACGAGAAAATGATTAACGTTTTATCGACTATACCAATTAATTAACGAATCGAAAATTAACTTCGCCGCGTGTTTCAACGATTACGTATGTATTTATGTAGTTATCGAAATCGTTCCACGTTCTTTCGATTCTTCGCATTTGTTTTTTAGAGACATAAGCACATAGGTACACTCCATTCGTTCCGCGGTATGTTATCGTTGAGAAGAAATGCATAATGGAACGGCAGGCACGCTATTAGCATGCGAATGCACTCGCTCGACAGTACAAACAAGCTTTTCATCTATTCTGATAATAATTCAACAACGTGTCGTCTAATACCCCGAAGGTCGGTCGTAATTGAATTGAAAACGATGAGCGAATTGAACGTGCCCGAAACAATTATTTCAGAAAATTATTTCTTTGTCGATGATAGATCGAAGCTAAAAACGAAGGAGTCGAATGTGCGTTGCATATTTATACACATACATACATTTATACATACTATACATAACAATATACATATAATATATGTATCTGTGTATACATTTTTTACGTAATATAATATATATATAATAAATATATACAGTAATATGTATATCTATACAATCATATCTATAAATAAATATACATAAAATATATATATATTACATATATGTATGTATATAATATACAAAGCGGTCATTTTCTTTCTTCCACAAATTTTCTCGACCTCATCATCATGCTCTTATTTCCGTATTTCCACTTCTCGTTACATAACGATATCGTCACCGCTATCGTCGTGACGTCGTACTATTAATATTTCGATGGAGAAGAAGGAGGTATTGTGGTAGAGAATCGTAGAGTTGTTGGAAGAGGGGGAAGAGTAAAGAGGAGTAAATGCCTCCGAGATTACTTCTTCGTCGTCGTCGTCGTCGTCGTCGTCGTCTTCGTCGTAGTCGTTGTGAGCTCTCGATCGGCTCTGATTGGAGAACGGCTTTCAATTATCAAGAACGCCTCGTTTCGTCCCAACGATTCGATTTTAATCGATTCGATTTTAATCGATTCGATCCACCGAGTTTCGTGTTCTTCGTTGAACAATGAAAGGTACACTCGATGGAATGCTTATTTGACTGCGAAATTCTGTGTCGATGAAATGTCCTTGAGAATATCGTCGAGCTTCGTATTTCCTTTTTTCTTTTTTTTTTTTGTTTTTGTTTCTATTTGTCTGTTTTTCTTTCTTTCTTTCTTTCTCTTCTTTTTTTTCTTTCGTCCTTCCCTCTCTCCTCACCTCTTCTTTGTCCTCTCTTTACAAGACGATAGTACGCAATAATCTTATCTCAGTTTTATCCGTGCGAGCCGCCTCGATTTACTCTCGTCTATTTCGATCCGTACAATTCCAAGATTATAACTCTTCTTTTCTTTAATCGATCGTATCTCCTCGGATTTCGATAGCGAAACGTTTTCATCTAGGTGTAAACTCTTTCGTTTATAAATATTGACCGAGCATCGACATTTTTCATTGAAACTAATGATCCACGATGAGCAAGAGAGATAGAGAGAGAAAGAGAGAGAGAGAGAGTATAAGAGATATAGATAGAGATATAGATACGAGGAAATGTAATTTATACATATCTCGAATTGGCAGATCTATAAACTATAAATGTTACCGCAATAATATTACCGATCATTTCCTTCCTCCATATTACATATTCCAGTGAGTCACGCAATACGTAACTCAACAGCGAATTACTCTCGATGGACTACTTCGAATGAATAACGTTTTCTTCTCTATTAATATCGAAGAAAGTTCGTAAAGTCGGATATCGGACATCTATTGCATAGTCTTTGGCGAATGAAAAATCATATGAAACAGGAGAGATAGTCTCTCTCTTTGGGTTTGCGACTTTGAACTTTCGATCAATCTTTCTCGCGTTGCACGTACGTACGCACGCATAAAAATTTGACGATAGAAGGAACGTAGTATCGTATCAAAAAAAAAGAAGAAAAAAAAGGAAAAAAGAGAGAGAGAGAGAGAGAGAGAGAGAAAAAATATGATTACGTAGGTAGGTAGCTAGCTAGCTAGGAAGGGGTTGCCGAGGGGGATGCGGTACGGTTGCGATGCGTCCATCTGGATAAAGTCGACCGCTTCGTTAGAGGTTAAGCTCGGTGGTAAAAATTCACGAATTTTCCGAGCGATTCTGTGACACGAGCTAGCACATATATACGCACATTGACGTACTTGTACATGCGTGTATGTATGCACGTACGTAGGTACGAACGCTTACACACATACGCTACGCACATAGAAGTCGACAGACAGCCCAGGCATATTGGTAAATGGGCCGTGCTTCGCGTCTGACCACCTGTGTCAGCAACAACGATGCTCGCCGACGTGCTTTTGATCGGCTTAAAAAGTCAAAGCCGGCCTGGTCTAGCGAAAAAAAAAAGAAAGAGACAAAAAAGAAAGATGGAGGAAACAAGAAAATGGAAATTTGTAAGAGGAAGAGTTGTACCGAGAGGAAGAGGTTTAACGATCGATGGAGAGTTATCGAAGGAAGAAACTCTTCAAATATCTTTGTTTTTTTATTTGTAGATCTTCGTGACGGTTGTTTTTAACCTGTTTGTATCGTTGTCGTGTCTTTGTAATGATTATGTTATTTTGATCTTTTTGATCTTGTAAAGTGTTTATTAGTAAGATTTTTCCATGGTCATGCGTTGACGATGTTTAATTAATCGGTTAATGAAATATCAAAGATCATATATACTTATATACGTATATATATATATATATATATATATATATATATATATATATGTATGTATGTATGTATAAGAGAAGAGAAGACGTATTAACATAATCAAATATAACCGTAATAAATAAGTAATTTTGTTTAATATATATATTGCTTTACGTTGCGTTACGTTACGTAAGACAGATCGTATAATATAAATTTATTAGAATCGTGGCGATAAGTGAAAATCTCTTTTATATATATATATATATATATATATATATATATATATATACATACATATATATGTATATATATATATATTCCTTCGATGATTTCGCTTTTCCGACTTTCATCTTTCCGCACCTGCGAACTTTCCTATCCCCCGAAATACCGAAAACTGGTAGAAGAAATCCCGGCCGTGAGAATGGCAAAAGAATTATAACCGGAGATTTGTCAAAGCCTGCAGCTGGGTATACGCCCCTACGTGTCTTATCTTGGAACAGAGCATGAATCATATTTTATTCCATAGTCGTTCCCAAGTTTTAGAGCGAACGAACGAATCACCGTACGATCTTCTCTCTAATCTCATCTATGCGTTTTTCGAATTCGTACACGTACATACGTACATACGTACATAGATAGATAGGTAAGTTAGGTAGGTAGGTAGGTAGGTAGGTAGGTAAGTAGGTAGGTAAAGTTAGAGATACTTACCTTCACATAGCTCTCTATGTACGTGCATGCATACGCATCGCATATTATCGTCTCTCGTTGTATTCCAATTTTACGAGAAAATTCAAAAATTTTCGACGATCGAGCACTTTTTCGAGTACCCACTAGCGATGCGATCATAGCTCACTCGTACCTTCGATTTTTGTTACTTCGAAACTCGACGAAAGTCTCGTCTTCAGTCTCGTCTTCTCTTTCTTTTTCGTGTAGACACATAAAATTATGATAAAAAGCGTTCGCCTCCTTTTTCTTTCCTCTCCATCTTCTCTCTCTCTCTCTCTCTCCCTCTCTATCTCTCGAATTCGATTATGTCGAGAATATATTTGTGATCGAAGAATCCTTGGCGACTCGATGTCGAACATTATCGCGAGTAAATTTATAATGCCTTGAAATTGCAGTTTCTTGCTTTCTCTCTCTCTCTCTCTCTCTCTCTCTCTCTCTCTCTCTCTCTCTCTCTCTTTCTCTCTTTTAGCAATCCTCTCTCGATGCAATCTGCCTTCGGGGCTTGAATTTGCTAAAGCGACGAATACATGAATACTTTCCTTCTTTTTCTTCTCTCAACACACTCTCTCTTTCTCTCTTTCTCCTCCCTTTCCCTTCTTCGTTGTACTCTTTCTCCTTCTTCTTCGCTTTTTCTTGTCCCTCTTCTTCTTCCTCTTCAGCAGATTCACTCGAAATCGATATTCCATAAATGTGTAAATGTAACCGAATCCGGTTTCTCTAGCTAAGCAGACGACCTAATCTCGTCCGGCAGTCACCGTCGTTTCTACGTTATCTATCCGATTGTCTCTATGTGCCCCGAAGTGTATTAATACCATTTTGAACGCAGCTCTTTCCAGTCTCCTGAGCATTTCCATTTGGGAATCGAAATAGTCGCGTGGAAAACGTTCCTTTTCCTATCGCTATCCTTTTCCCTCTATCTCTCTCTCTATCCACCTACCTTCCTACCTACCTATCTAGCTATCTCTCTCTCTCTCTCTCTCTCTCTCTCTCTCTCTCTCTCTCT
>NC_057685.1:1104581-1120033 GCF_014466175.1 Vespula pensylvanica | reverse complement strand
TATCTAGCTATCTCTCTCTCTCTCTCTCTCTCTCTCTCTCTCTCTCTCTCTCTCTCGTATATTCGTACATTCGTTAAATTTCGTAGTTTTAACGATAAGAGAAAGATGGAAAGAAATTTTCTTAGAAACACTCGATTCGATTTGTTTCAATCTTTCTCCAGTTGAAAAACAATGAATCCTCTCTCAAAGAAAATTTTCTCTCTCTTTCATATTCCTTAGCGAGAGCGCATTTTCCTCCTTGATCCTCGTTCATTGCAATTCTTTCTACTTTGTTAGAGAAGTTTTCGAAAGCTTTCGAATAATTTCGAGTTATATTTCAAAAAGTACATACTTCAACTAATAAACGTTATCTCGCGATGGGGGTTTACTTTGTAGAAGATTGAATTAACGTGTCAAGATATACTCCAAACGATTATTTTTTTCTTTTCTCTTTTTCTCTTTATTTTTCTCTCCCTCTTTCTCTCTTTGTTCTTCTCACTTTTAATTCGGTTCTGTCTAAAGAATAGAGACCACGTATTTCGTATAGGGCTAGACTATGAAATCCGAGGACGCTCTTGAACGTCCGCTCGTACATTTTCACGAGAAAGACGAGTCGAGTGAGTAATCCAAGGTAAATCCAAAACTCTCTTTCTCTCTCTCTCTCTCTCTTTCTCTCTCTCGATCTCGAGCTTTTCTACCCTTGAATTTTTCAGGAAGGCTAGAGTTCGCTAGCCGAGAGTTACGTCGTGTCTTAAAGTCTCGACTATATCACACTGGACTTGGTCCTTCGGTTCGCGTATATTATTATCAAAAAAAAAAAAAAAAAAAAAAAAAAAAGAAGAAAGAGAATAGAAAAAGAAAAGAGAAAAAGAGTTTAAAAATTCGTCGCCGAGCTTAGGCTTTTAAAAGAAAAGAGGAAAAGGAAAGTATGGAAAAGAAAAAAGGAGTAAAAGAAAGAAGAAGAAGAAAAAAGAAAGAAAGAAAAAGAAAATTTCTCAGTCTTTTTATCAAGCATCCCTCTTATATACGTACGTACGTATGTATTTACGTATATATGTATATATGTATGTACCTGTATATATACATATATCTATACGTATAACCAAGATTGAGCTATCATACGGTATCATCGATCAGCGAGTCAATTATGCGTGAAAAGACCTTCGGAAAGTACACTTTTTCGTTCGGAGAAAATGAAAAAGAGTGGGGAGAGAAGAACCCTCTCGAAATATTTTTTTTTTCTTCTTCTTTTTTTCTCCCTTTTCTTTTCTTTTCTTTTCTTTTCTTTGTATAAAAACAGCGGTATAAGAGTCGCTCGCTATTTTCCGTAGGTAGCGAGCGGAAGTAACGGCACGTATAAGGTAATTGAATTTCATATTCTAACGGTGGGTGACACGACAAGCTCGTATAATTAATTACTATTCAACTTTCGTCTACACGATCTTTTCTCTCTCTCTCTCTCTCTCTCTCTCTCTCTTTTATTCTCTTTCTCTTTTCTTTTCGTGCCTACGATCGTCCCTCTTTTTTCTCCCTTTTTATTTCTTTTATTTTCTTTTTCTTTCTTTTTCGTTCGTTCGTACGACGAAAGGAAAACTCCAACGAACGAACTCGAACTTTTCCACTGCGGTGGAAAGCACTAGTTCGACAAGAGAATGAGAAGGTAGAGAGAAAGTAGAAGGAGGAGGAGGAGGAGGAGAAAGAGGAGAAGAAGGAAGAGAAGAAAACCATCTTTAGAAAAAGGGACACCTCGTAATTTTCCTCACTTATTTCCTCCACTTCTACTTTTCTCGAAAACTTGTGTCTCCTTGAAGCAGGTATACTACAAATGAGAATGAAGAGGATAAATGTCGAGAAACTATTGTAACTATCCGCACGTGTTTGGGTGAATTTCTATGTAATACGTAACGATGGGATGGTGAGAGAACGAAGATAGGTAGTAGAAAGAGGATGAAAGGGGAGGGGGGTTGTAGGGAGTTAGGGAAAAAAGTTGAATGAAAGACGAATCGAGAAAGGATAATTGATTCGTGGAAAGTTTTGAGGAATTGATTTTCTCTCTCTCTCTCTCTCTCTCTCTCTCTTTTTTTCTTTTTCTTTCTCTTTTATTTCGTTCTCAACGAATTAAAAAAAAGAAGATAAAGGTAAAAACGTAAAGGATATTTGAAAAATCGTTTTTAAATGTCCTTTCTCTTGATCGTCTCCGTTGAGTGACAGATCTCCGGTCCAGTGACAAACACCTACACTTGGTTTCCCATTGATACTACCGACTTATTCGATATATCGTTTCTCCTTTCTCTTTCTCTCTCTCTCTCTCTCTCTCTCTCTGTCTCTCTGTCTCTCTGTCTCTCTCTTTCTCTCCCGCTAAAAGAAAATTCAATCTCGTGATTTTCCCATGGGAAGTAAAGAAACGACGTTGCAACTTGAAACGCGAGAGTTTGGGTGTATATAAAACAAAATTGGGAAGTAAGAGAACCAACAAATAGTAGTTTTCGTTGGTGAAAAGAAATAGAAGAAGAGAAAATATATAGAAAGAAGAAAAAATATAGATAATATCGAAAGTTCAACGAAAGAATCGACAAAATCCTTTTAGATTTTTAATGACGATTAATACGAATTTGAGTAATATATTTAGCCGCTGTTTTTATACAAATAAAGGAAAGGATATGTTAGAAGGTTTTACTCGTATGTATTCGTAATTTAACATACGACGATCGAGCTGCGGAATGGAATATTTTATAGACAAACATCTAAAGTTTCAAGGGTAGCCTTATCCCCTCTTGTACGAGTCGAAACGAAATTCAACTTTCCCTTGCAAATAGATATTCCAGAAAGAACAAGGTCCTGAGAATTTTTCATAAATTGAATACACCGCTTATGTATACTCTTCAAAAGAAACGAAGATTCACGTTCGTATGGATATTCCTTCGATAGTTTTTCATGAATAGAAGAAAAAAAGAGGATGAAAAGAGAAAAAGAAAAGGATCGCGTGAAATGAAATAGATGTCCTGTGAAATAAAATAATCGTCGACGTAGGTATCGTCGACGAATTAACAAATCGAATTCTTCTCGACTCTTTTCTTCCATTTAATAAAAATTATTTTCATCTTTAATTGATTTGGAACGATTTTAATTGACAATCATTTCGTCGCGAATGTTCAATGAATGCGTATAGAATTTCAATCGCAGTGAAATTAACAGAGAGAAATTAATCAGAGAGAGAGAGAGAGAGAGAGAGACAGACAGAGAAATAGAAAGAGAGAGAGAGAGATAAATCTCCGTTTATCGAACAATCCTTCTCTCGAGGTGTTATGTTTCGCAATAAAGGGAATCGCAGGAAGTAGCAATAAATTTCAATTAGGACTGCGTCCTGTCGGCGACTACGGATAAACTATGGGTGAACTACGATCAACAAAAAGAGAGTAGAGTGTCCTGATCGAAAAGCATCCAAACTTTGAATATTAAAAAAAAAAAAAAAGGAAAAAGAAACAAAGAAAACGAAGAAAAAGAAATACTCTCAACTACTATGTGAAACTAGTATCTGTTACGTAAACGATCGTCGCAATTTGTGCAAGTACGTATTTATGTACTTACGTATGTTACGGTTTATTGAAAAGAAAATAAAAAAAGAAAAAGGTAAAAAAGAAAGAAAAATCGGAGAAATCATATTTTGTTTCTCGCTTGATTTCAACCATAAAGAAAGAATTTGTAAGGACGTCACGACAAGTTCATGAAATTTTATCAACCACGGTTCGTCGTTAATACGGCAGAAGAAAGGAAGCCGCACTGCTCGTTTCTACAAAGGCGTTAAATCGAATCATAAAACGTTTGATGGTCTCTCGAGAGCCTGGTATTCGCAGAACGATTTCGTCGCGCGAGTTTTCCCTCGCGGAAAATAGCTCGAGCACTTTCCAAGGGCCTTAAAGGAAGCGAAGCGTTGTTTAGCGTTTTTTAGCGTTTTCTTTTTTTTTTTTACAGAGCTTCGAAGAAATCATTCTCCTTTCACCGATATACTTATAAGGATATATACACCTATATGTATATATGTATGTATGTACGTACGTATGTATCTATGTATTTATTTATTTATTTATTTTCCAAGAGAAAATTATTTCGTAAATCATTATCATTGGATTACAATTTGCACGATTTATATTCGTTAATGCGATATAAATATATTTGAAATATAAAATCTACGTTCTTCGAATAATTGCGTGGGAGGGAAAAAAAGAAAAAAGAAATTTATATAACAAAATTTTTCGTATAATATGCATAATAATGTTAAGAGAAAGGATAGCGCGGGGAGACGGCGTTGAATTTTTTTCTAGTTAATTTCGCACTGCATGAGAACTCTCTGCACGGCATCCGTTCGTTTCCCTCCCCTTCTCGAATGCAAATGCGTAGCGCACAAAATGGCATGCTTTACCAACGTAAAATTTCAAGCCGTGGTGCATCGAATGAATGCATCGAGTTGCGTTCTCTTTTTCTCTTTCTCTTTAAACCCCCCTCCCCCTCATTGCCCTTTCTCTTTCTCTCTCTCTCTCTCTCTCTCTCTCAGTTTTTCTTTTTCCAGCATGATACGTGTTTCAAATTAACGAAAGTAAGAGAAACGTCGATATAACGCGACCCTTATCTAATGCCTACGGCACTCGTTGTTGCAGGCACACACTCCTCTGCTCGCGGCGGACACAAGACACGTGAGTATCAAAGCTTTTGAGAAATTTCA
The DNA here is from genome assembly GCF_014466175.1 of Vespula pensylvanica. Classification (NCBI taxonomy): domain Eukaryota; kingdom Metazoa; phylum Arthropoda; class Insecta; order Hymenoptera; family Vespidae; genus Vespula; species Vespula pensylvanica. The sequence continues at coordinate 1,115,334 of NC_057685.1, read as the reverse complement.
TACTCGTTTGACGAATTTAAATAGAATTTTTTTTTTCTTTTCTTTTCTTTTTTTTCTCTCCCTCTCTCTGTTTTTCTTTTATATATATATATATATATATATATATATATATATATATATATATATATAAAAGAAATTATATATATATAATGAAACTATATATAATAAAACTTAAAAAATCATATATATATATATATAAAAGAAATATATATAATGAAATTTAAATCCCATCGACGTCAAAAGGAATTTATTCGACGGTGACGCAAAATTAAAAGCGTTCGATAAGCTTGAAACAGTTATACTGTTAATTAGATAATTAGTTGCGATACTAATCGTTGGTCCGTACGGAATCGTTATGCAAATTTGTGTTCAATTTTATCCAATTGCCGAATCACGTCATTCTCTGTTTCTATCTCTCTCTCTCTCTTTTTCTCTGTCTCTCTCTTTCTCTCTCTCTCTCTATTAATATATAACTAACATTTTGTAGAGAACGATCCGTTAACACTTCCATCTCCTTTTGCTAATTTCACGAACGATTTGGTTAACCATTATTTATTTTTCTTTTCTTTTTTTCTTCTCAAATTATAGAAACCATCATGAATTATTCAATCGACAGTAAATCGAAAGGGGATCATTCTTGTCGAAATAACGTTTCCATTAATATAACAATTATCATTACAAATGCGTGGTCTCCTTTTCTCTGTGTGCGTGACGTGTTTGAAATTATGTTAATTTATGAAACACGTGATAAACGTTCTATACAATATTTTAATTACCTACGCATATAATACACACACACACACACACACACGTTCATACATAAACATGTGTCGATAATAACCAATAAGGTTGTCGTTATTGCATTATCGACTATATATTGTGGTTTTTGTGCGGTCGTGGTTACCAATTTACAATTCCCTATTGATTACTGATTTTATGATAGTCATAGTGTCACACATTTGCATCGAAACGATTCCAATCGTTCACACTTATTCGAATACTTTCTTTTCTCTTTTTCTTCCCTTTCCTTTCTTTTCTTTTCTTTTCTTTTTGTTTTATATCGATGCTACATCGAGTAGTCGATTCGAGAAGAGATCAAATAAGTTTCCTCTTGATTCTTAAATCTTATTAAGAAACTCGAATCGATTCGTCGAGTTAGAAAGTAAAGTTTCTTAGGCAGTCAAATGTCAGCCAATCTCTGATAACGTTCGTCGTCGTCGTCGTCGTCGTCGTCGTCGTCGTCGTCGTCGTCGTCGCCATCGTCGTCGTCGTCGTTTTTGCCGCCATTGCCGCTTAAACGGCCGATTGGCAAAGTTCGGCCTGATTAATCTCGAGTTAAATTAGATAGCGTGCGTCTCTCTAAAACGGAAGCTGTGAAGAACGAAGGGAGGGAAGAGGAGAAGGAGGACAAAGAGGAGGAAGAGAAGGGGGAGGAGGAGGAGGAGGTAGAGGAGGAGAGAAGAGAGTAAAACAATTTGTCACGTGTATATTATGAATCATTTCCTGCGACCTCTGGACGATGATCTTCTTATCAAATGCACGCATCGAAAACATTTTTTTTTTTTCTTTTTTTTTTTCTCTTTATATATACCATTTTATATATAACAAACTCATCAACGGGGATAAAAAGAAATTTTCTTTCTCCGTTCCTTGAAATTGCATTTCTCTAGAACGACGTTCGCACAATAACGACGTCGACACGTTGTTATTATATATTTAAATAATCGCTTTGGTTCGTTCACGAGACGTTAACATTTTTTTTTTCTTTTTTTCTTTTATTGTATTTTCTTTCCTTTATTTCTCTCCCTTTATTTTTGATCTCCGTTTCTAATGGCAACGATTTAAATCCTTGGCGTCGGTTTATACCTCGCCATACTTCGAACCTCTCGTTCGTTGGCTCCTCGAAAGTTCTCCCACAGAAATCTTCCTTGCAGTACTCACTCTCGTTCGGGAACCGAGCCCGAACACGCTCTTACTCGGGAAGATTCATAGCCGACCTGATTCGATTTGCACCGGCATTTGGAATTTCATGAGAACGTATGTACGTATGTACGTATGTACGTGTGTACGTGCCATTCGTCTCACGTCCTTTTAGAAAGAAGGGATAAGCAGGTCCGTCATTGTTGTTTTCGAAAAGGCAGGAAGGCAAGTAACAGTAAAATAAAAGCTCTATGGAATTTCCATATGCGGGATTATTTGATAATTATTAACAGTTATGAAAGGGATAATCGAAGTAATTACAAAACTAAAAACTCTTTGACGTTGATGACGTCTCTCTCATTTTTTTTCTTTCTTTTTCTTCTTTTTCTCGTCCGTTATACTCCCGCGAAATATTTCTTAGCTTCCTTCTTCTTTCTTTCTTTTGTTCTTCTTCTAATTTTCCTTCGTTTTCTTTTTATTCCTTTGCTTTTTTCTTATTAAACGAGTTAAAGAGCATGGACGAAGGAGGAAAAAGGGCTATGCGGATTCCATCACGGAGAAGATGCTTTTAAGGGCACTTCCGTTATATCCATGGAGCTGAGCTAATTTTCACGTCGTCGGATTCAAGAAGAGGAGGAGAGAAAAGGGAGAAGGGAGAAGGTAGAAGGTAGAAGGTAGAAGGTAGATGATAGTCGTCGTTGTCGTCCTCGTCGTCGTTGTCGTCATAGTCGTCGTAGTAGTTGGTCGTAGTTGGTCGTAGTCGTCGTAGTCGTCGTATTTCAGGGATTAGGAAAATTATTATGCAGCTCCGGGCTCAGGCGTACCCTTCTATGTATTTGCAATCCTATATCCAAGTTGGACGATGGTGTCGCGTAGTCGGTGCGTAGTCGAATAGTACAGTAGAAGTACATAAGTGGTGACCTCATGGAAAACCGGTTGGACGTTAGTTCGTAGTAATGCGAAACGTAGTTGCGGCCACGACATAATCGTAATACGAGAATACGCGAAGGATCGATTACGTTTTAATTCGCGAAATCGTGTTTTCTTCCAAATATTTTTTTCCGTTCTCTTCTCTTTTTTTAATCTGCTTCTATTTCTCTCTCTCTCTCTCTTTCTCTTTTTCTGTCTTATCTTTTCTTTCTTTCTAATTGATAATAAATCAGGTTGTGAATTGGAAATACGAAATGTGAAACTTTTCTATATTTTTTTCTTTCATCTTTATTTCTCTCTCTCTCTCTCTCTATTTCTCTCTTTCTCTTTCCTTTAACATCACTGTTCGATTTAGAGATTCTTACTAGGCGATGACGAATAGGAACGTGTCCTACGTTCTAATAACGGAGAATCGAAACGTTAACGAGGTCGTCTTTAATATAATTATACGAACGTTAGGAGATAGAAAGACAGATAGATAGATAGATAGATAGATAGATAGATAGATACATAGAGAGAAAGAGAGAGAGAGATTGAAGGAAAGCTTAATACACATAGAAGGTTTACCCGCGATAACTCGCTAGAAACGTTTACTATCGACGGTGACACACGCAACGGTGTCCTTAATTAAATCTAACTACTTGTGATTCGTTGAAATTTCCTCGCGTGTTCTAACGCGCAGGAAATTCTCTAATATCCATAAATAGGCATAGGCAATCCCTATACCTATTTCCCTAGTTTCGTGTCGCTTTAAAATCGACCAATTTTCTTCGTTCATTCGTTCGTTCATTCGTTCGTTCGTTCGTTCGTTCGTTCGTTCGTTCGTTCGTTCGTTCATTCGAAGTAAGAAGGATTGTTGTTTCATCTTGAGATGCTTATCTTCGCGAGTAATTTCGAAATCCATTTTCCGCGGCGGGACTTAACGTCGCAGTTCGAGACGGAAATTCGGAATTCCGGACAGAGCTTCTCTCCTTCTTCTCCCACGGGAAAACACGTCCCTATTTCACATTATCCCGCTTCGTCGAAATCCTAATTCCATTAGAACTGTGAGCTACTACTAACCCCTTTGAATCTGGCCTCTTTCCTTCTCCTTCTCCTCCTCCTTCTCGTCCTCTTCTTTACCTCTACTGTGTTCTCCTTCTCTATACTATCCTTTCCACGCTCACTCGATATCGGCCTTGTTTTAGCTCCGTGTACGGAGCACGAGGAGTATATCAAGTATTATAATTTCTCTCATAATTCCTATGTAAACTAAAATCGACAACCCTCTCCCTCTCTCTTCTCGTGTATCGTGGTTTATTCTACGCCGTGAATATCGATCTTCGTAAAACAATTTGTATTATTGTATCTATTCCTTAAATATTAATAACGAGGCAATAACGTTTCGTCGATGAAAATATTTACGAACATTTTTCCGTACGTCCGTTTGTTTTCAAGCGATGAACAAACATTTAGTTCGTAAATATATCGATCGACGTTTGTAAATTTTTGTCTTTTTTTCTCGGAAATATAAGAGAAAACAAATGTATCGGGGATAAATAACGAAGATATTCGAAGATCTCTCTCTCTCTCTCTTTCTCTCTCTCTCTCTCTCTCTCTCTCTCTCTCTCTCTCTCTCTCTCTCTGTCTCTCTGTATATTACGTTATCGTATATATTTTGATGAACGAAAGTGTTCGAAGGTTGTCTGGTTCTCTCCTTTTCGGAGGGGAAGAAAGACAATTCATGGTACGTCACTAACAACTAATCTCGGCAATTTGCGGTGACACGGTAGGGTCGTACCGACGTACGCACGTCAAGTCTGGATGATTTATACGACGTGTCCCGTTATAATGCTGGTATCCCATAATGCAATGCCGGGAGGGTGGAAGCACAGGAAGTGACAGGAAGAGACGACCTCGCGTGGTAGCCACTAACCATGGACCCAACGATGACCTCTTACCGGTAATGGACACTATCGTGGATCCCTCGACCGTGTCGCTGTTCAAATACCAACGATACTTCCTCCCTTTTCTCGTTCTAATATCATTAAAACTGATATATATATATATATATATATTTGTATGTATGTATGTATGTATGTATAGATCATATATATATAATATATATTATATATATAATGATATATATACATACTATACGTGTGCATGTGTATATATGTGTGTATACATACATACATATATATATATATATATATATATATATATTTCATGATCCAAATAATAAAATTCGAAAATAAGTGTTGGAAGATGATAATGAATTATTTCATATATCTTAACGTAGACAGATAATTTATCGTTCTAATTCTTTTTCTTTTCACTTTTTTATTTCATTTATTTTTTCTTTCTTTTTATCTATATGACTTTAACAGCAAACGGTTCGACTTTAAAGGATACTTACGTATGTAAGTATCTATGTATTACGTGTTTGGCGAGACATCGAGTATAATACCAAATGCAATCAAAATGATGCTGGGTGGAAATGGGTGGAAATTCTTCGAGCGTACGTCGGAGGAGTCTGAGAAGACGACGAAGCGTAAATAACGATGACAGAACGTTTCCATCGTGTTACGTTGCATTTATCTTTGGGGAGAGAAACAGAATGTGTTACATGCAGTTAAAGAGAGAGAGAGATATATATATTGTGCGTAAAAAAAATAAATTGTAGGGCGATGAGAGGGATCATTCGCTCTCATGTTATTAATTATCTCTTTTTCTTTTGCCTTTCCTTTTAGAGTATCATTCTACGACTCTCTCTCTCTCTCTCTCTCTCTTCCTTTACTGTTCCTTCTTTTTTTATTTTTTATTTATTTTATTTTTTTTATTTTTCTTTTTTTTTTTTTTAAAGCAACTTTCGTCGGACATTCTCTAAAGTAAATAGAATAAATTGAAATGTAAAAAAAGTAATGACATTTACATTGGATGACAAAGTGTGAATTCGTTCTTTCTTTCTTTCATTTTTTCCTTTCTCTCTCTCCTTTTTTTTTTTTTTTTTGTTGGAAGACAAAAGGTGTACGAAATTTTTTGTTAGAAAATGTATTTTTTAAACAGTCTCTCACCGTTCGAACGTAAAAGATCCAAAATGGACAGACCAACGGAAGAATCGATAGGGGAAAGCTAGAAACTATTCGTTTGCAAAGTGGAAAACGAGAGAGAATTTAGTCGAGTTTCATCGGCTCGAACATACATACATACATACATACATACATACGTGCATACATACATACATACATACATACATACATACATACGTGCATACATACATGCATAAATACATACATACGTACGTACCGTACATACATATATGGTACGTACGTACGTACGTACGTCTAATTGCTGCAACAAATTTCGAAACTGACCGTTTGAAGCACGAAATGCCGTTTTCCACGTTCGGAATTGTTGCCGCCGTCGCCATCTCTGACGAGGTTCGCGTATTCCGCAGGTTCGGCTTTTCTCGCTGCATTTGCAGTTCGACCGAACGCATCGAGTAGGTTGACCGCAGTATTTGACACGTTCCAAGTTTATGTACAACTCCAGTACTATTTCGTATGTACGTACGTATGTATATGCGTATAGATACGTATAGAGGTTAGCAAGTATATATATATATATATATATATACACACACACACACATATATATATGTATATGTAATACGTACTACGTACTGACGTACTAACGTACTTACGTACTACATGAACTCATACACATGTAAGTATACGTAACGAACATGACGAACTTTGAGCGAATTCCTTTTTTTTTCCTTCTCCATTTTTCCTTTTTTTTTTTTCTTTATTTCTTTTTTGTTTCTTTTTTCTTTCAGCGTTATCTGCATACAAAATGCTCGTTCCCTATCTCGTCGCTGATTCCAATGCAGATGGGACGGAATAAATTATGATAATACAGTGCGATTCTCGAGCGAGGGAAATCAGCTCTAAAGATTTCTAGACTGTTAGGTATAAAAAGAGAGAGAGAGAGAGAGAGAGAGAGAGAGAGAGAGAGAGAGAGAGAGAGAGAGAGAGAGAGATGAAAGAAAAGGACGAAAAAGGATATTAAAATAAAAAAAGGAGAGAGAGAGGGAGAGAGAGAGAGAGAGAGAGAGAGAGAGATCGAAAAAAAAAATGAGGCGAGAGAAAGGCATAATACAGAAATGTCCAATCTAAAACGGGTCACCCATTTCGAGAGTATGATATATCCCTTTCGAATAATATTATTCATGAGAAGAAGCGATATGTGGATTCAGGAATATTATTCGATAATTCGATAATAGTATTAATACGAATACGAATTTTGAAATGATGATATCCATTGAACGAATTAATAATAATTATTCGCTTTTTCCTGAAACGTAGTATTACATTAATTTTCAACGTTTTACCTGATGTAATAAAATATCATCGGGTAATACGACTATCGTTTAATCGGATAATCAAGTAGAAGAAGAAAACTTAGGAACGACTACTATCGATTCTCCTTCCAAAGTTTGATCTTTATTCGTGCTAGCGCTTTCATAAAATTGCCGGAGACAATTTTGTTTCGCCGACGGAGCCCGTAAGGAGCTCGTAAAGCTCATAGTACGATCCCCAGTTAAACGAGGTCGAAACAAAGTAGTATAATCCGTGAACCAACGACGATGTCTCTCTTCTTTCGCTTTCGCTATACACACACACACATATATATATATATATATATATATATATATCTGTGTCTCTCTGATTTAGTTCTTTTTTTTTTTTGTAAAATCAAATAAAAGTGCAACATCGAGCATTTTTTTTTTTTTTCATTTTCTACGCGTTTGATTCTTTCCACCACTTTTGTTTTCTCTCTTTTTTCTTCCTTGTTTTTTTTTTTTTTTACTTTTTTTTTAACATTCTTGTTTTTTTTTTTACAACGGTCCAACACCATTGCTCTTCTCTACCTCTTAAAAAATCACCGAGTTTCACGACTTTCTTAAAGACTTCGATTTACCTTCTCCCGAGAAATGTAAGTCCAAAAGCAGTAGACTAATTTATCTTTCATCGGGAAGTACTGAGAAGAAGAACAAGAAGTAGAAGAAGAAAGAGGAGAAGAAGCAGTAGAAGAAGAAGAAGAAGAAGAAGAAGAAGAAGAAGAAGAAGAAGAAGAGGAAGAGGAAGAAGTAGACGATGACGAGGGGTGATTGAAACGAAAGATAAACTCGAGAGACTTCGTTCGTAGGTTCGTGTTTGATCATTTGGTATTCCTAAAAGATTACTGTCCGCTACAAACATAAACGAAAAAAAATTGAACGAAATCATTTTAATTAATCAAATCGCGTTTAAGGCGCTGTAGGTTGCACTAAAGCGACAACCTTCTCTCTCTCTCTCTCTCTCTCTCTCTCTCTCTCTCTCTCTCTCTCTCTCTCTCTCTCTCTCTCACTTTTTCTTACGATCGTTTAAAAATTTTTGAAAGAATATTCTCACGGAAGTTGAATCGTGAAGTGATCGTAAAAATTCAGTTTACACCGCACTTTTATCCTTCGCTCTTTTATTCCAGGAAAATGAATCTAGGAAAGAGGTAATAGGAAAAACGAAATAGAGAGAGAGAGAGAGAGATAGAGAGAGAGAGATTGCCTCCAAGTCTTTTGAACGCACACTACTATTATCGCACATCAGACAGATAGTTTCCTTTGATAGGAAAAAAACAGGATAATTGAAAAACGTATATGTTAAAGCATACTCGTCGGACTTCTTTAACGACACAACCAGCATCACTACCACCCTTACTCTTCTTACGTTTTGTGAAATTCATATCGTGCGAGCTAAAATGGATTCCTTTTTTACATCGAAATTTCCAAGTGGATTTCATCTTTGAAGAAATTTCTTTAGAACCCTACTGGCGACCCTACTAACTCCCGCGGTTTTAGTCCTTTGACAGTGGTACAAAACGAAAGAATCGAAGAAACCATGTGCGACGTATTTTGAGGGGGTAAAAAGAAAAACGGCTTTTTTTATTTCTCTTACCTTCTATCACTTCCATCTCCGTAATTCAATTCTTTCTTTCAATTCTTTCTTCCCTTTCTTTCTCTCTCTCTCTCTCTCTCTCTCTCTCTTTCTCTTTTTTCCTTCTTTTTTCTCTCTCCGTTTCATTCGGCATAGAAACTCGACGATTTATTTATGATTAAGAGACTTCAAATAATATCGAAAACATTCTACATTTTCATTTTTATTCTTATTTAGTTTGAAAATCATACCTCTCTCTTATTACAGTCTTTTATCTCTAAGGGATGTTACTCCATAGTAATCTCGACTTAGAATTACTGAACTCCGTTTAACGATTTACGAGATTCGAACGATCCTCTTTATACCGTCGATATATTTGATCCTAGTGAAGTGATCCTAGAAGCACAAGAGAAATAGATAGAGAGAGAAAGAGAGAGAGAGAGAGAAAGAGAGAGAGAGAGAGAGAGAGAAGGAAAGAGAGAACGTGAAGAGAGATGTTTCGATTCAACGACGAACTTCGTTCCATTTTAGCACATACCATTTACGGTTTAGGTCCGAAAGTTTACGACTTAAAGTCAGCTCGAAGAAGAGATCCCTTTTAAGGGATCGTACTTACGCGGTAGTTGAAATTTTTTCATCTCCGAGATTTCGTCTCACTTCCGTAGCATTTACTATACCCTATACTCCCATATATTTTCGTTTCTTTTTTTTCTTTGTTTCCCTCCCTCCCCTCCCCATCCTCGCTCCGTTTCTTTTTTTCCTTTACGACGTCAGGTAAAATAAGAGAAATTTTTTCGTTCCTTTCTTCTTGTATTTCCTTGTTTCTATCATCTCTCTCTCTCTCTCTCTCTCTCTCTCTCTCTCTCTCTCTCTCTCTCTCTCTCTCTCTCTCTTTTTTCAATTTTTTTTTTTTCTATTTCATTTTTTCTTTTTTTCCTTCTGTAAAGGGGGTTGACAAATTCACATGCGGGTTTTTAACGCGATATCTAATCCGCGAAATTGTTATTCCCAACTTGAAAGTTGCATCGAGAATTTACCGACTATTCTCGACTTCTAATTCGGCGTATTTTTATCACTATACTTCCGATGCAATAAAACCACAATAGACCACCACGTGGTGGGTAGATGTACGAAAATTTTCCATGGCGATAATAAAACTGTTTTACGATTTTCTCTCTCTTTCTCTCTCTCTTTTTCGTTTTCTCGTTCTTTTTTTATTCGTTGTTTGTTTTTTAAACCACTCGTTAAATCCTACAAAAAGAGTAGCGTACGTATATACCTGTAATACCATGTATGTATAACCACGTGCGTCAGAGAAAATACTTGACGCTTTTTTTCTTTTCTTTCTCTCTCCCACTCTTTTTTTTTTTTTTTTTACCCCCACCCCTCAACTCCCCTTCCCCAATTGAATTTTCTTTTTTGCGCGCCAATTCGCTCGTTCTCAAGAGCGAAGGCGTTTACGTTTCGCAACCATAAAATGAATGTTCCGAGTAACATCGAAATCGTTAAAATAAAGAAGAGAAGGGAAAATAATATATCGGTCAATTTAGATAAGTATTTAAATATGTAGGTCCCTTGGAATCGTTTTAATTGTGAAAAAAGAATCGTCGAGAAAAAAGAATAAGAAATATTTCAAATAATTCACACTATAAATACATTGTATTTAAATACACATATACATACATACATACATACATACATACATACATACATACATACATATATACATAGAGACGTCAAGTTGTTATAACTATGCATTCGATGGTCCTTTATCTATTCTTCCTTGGTCACAATCTGACAAACAAACCGACGACACTTCGAAGAAAGGATTTTAAGACGTGAGAGAAAAAGGAGAAGAATAAGTAAACGTCTCTTGGAACTTTCGAATAGGAAGGAAGGAAGGAAGGAAGGAAGGAAGCAAGCAAGCAAGCAAGCAAGCAAGCAAG
>NC_057685.1:1099753-1104481 GCF_014466175.1 Vespula pensylvanica | reverse complement strand
AGGAAGGAAGGAAGGAAGCAAGCAAGCAAGCAAGCAAGCAAGCAAGCAAGCAAGGAAAGAAGGAAGGAAGGAAGGAAGCAAGCAAAAGAAGAGAGAAAAAGAAGAGAAATAAAAAAGATAAAAAGAGATGAAGGGTAAAAGTAAAGGGGTTGGAAAGAGGGCCTCGTTCCTCCTGGAAGAAAAGAATCGGAAAGAAAACTAAGCGAACGTGACCGGGATAACGCGAGCTCGATTTAGATTCGTCTCAACCTGTAGTGGTGGCGAGAAAGAATAGTAGTAGAAAATATATATATGTATATATACATATACAGAAAAAGAGTGAACGAGAGAGAGAGAGAGAGAGAGAGAGAGAGAGAGAGAGAGAGAGAGAGAGAGAGAAAGAGAGAGAGAGGATGAAAGAGGATAAGGGAGGAGGCCTTTAGCGAGGGCACGCTGACGCAGAATACAGGATTGGAATAAATTTACGGTCCTTCGTGCCGGATTAATACCGTTCCTGTCAAGCTCGACGTTGCATTCCGTACTCTCCTTTCCACCCTCAACCCTCACACCTCGTTGCTACCTTCCACTTCCTATTTGCCCTCACTACCCAACCCTTCCGTTCCCCTTCTCTCTTTCTCTCTCTCTTTCTCTCCCTCTCTCCTCATTCCTCACTTCTCGCCCTTCTCTCTCAATCCTCCATGGACTTTTCCACTCGGGGCAATCGACGATAAAAGCTTGGACGAACCGCTGCTAATCCTGTGCTCCGCCTTTTGCACTTCTACCTTCTCTATTACGCGGTCCGAGTATTATCCTTTAACGTTCTCTCCTCATTGTCCTCTACCCGAATTTGTTTCTTTCTTCCCTTTGTTATTCTCTAGGAATATTTTTATTCGAGTTAATTCGAGGAAGAACTATTTACGTATATATCAATCGTACGTGTTAATTTATTTCTATATAATTTATGTATGTATATATATATATATATATATATATATATATTTCTCTTTTACGTTTGTACAATTTTTAACATTCACGCGAGAAATAAGGGATTGAAAAAAAAAAAAGAGAAAAATGATAGATACAGATTCGTTCTCGTACGTCGTAATGGTATTCTCAAAAATCTAAGATCGTAAATATTTTATTCGATCGTTCACATATTTTCATTTACATTTTTAATTGGACGATAACGAATGTTACATAAAGATCCGATGATCTCAGTCGCAAGGAATATGTCGCAAACAATGTAAACAAATATTGTAAACAAAGCTGTCTATTACGTATTAAGACTCCATTCGAATTATATATGTATGATGTATGTGTGTATATAACAAATTGGCCTCAAGGCCAACGCTTTTATTTACATTCGTATCTCCCTTACGCGTTTACTATCTCTGTTATACGACGATAGAAGTAATTTAGGGGAACGTCGAAAAGCGTGGGAAGGCAATGTGGAATCTTAGAAAACATATTCGAAGTGTCGAGAGAAACAAAGAGCGTACCACGTGAGTGTATATAACTCGTCCATCGGTTCCATGAGGAATATTTCATGTATAGGAGGCGAAGATTTTAGTCTCGTTTTAGTTCCATTTGTTTGTTTAACTGATCGATCGAATTTAACCTACAATGGCGAACGTCGGTTAAAAGGTGGGAATGGGAAAGGGGAACGGGTTGGGCAAATTGTAAATATTTGTTTTTCAGCGGGAAATCTTGTGAGTCTTCTTCGAATGTGTTAACAATATTTCAAGTAATCGTTGAGAGAGAGAGAGAGAGAGAGAGAGAGAGAGAGAGAGAGAGAGAGTGAGGTCGTTTAAATTCGTTTATCGATTGGATTTCGAATAATCGTTATTCTTATCTAGAAATTTCTCTTCTCGTCGGATATTTCATCAATCGTTTTCTCTAATGACTTTTTATTATCATTTTTTTCTTGTTTTTTCTTATTTTTTTATTCAACACTTCTTCAACGCCCATCGTTCGAATTTAAGTTTTTATACGTTCCTTCTTCTTCTTTTCTTTTCTTTTTTTCTTTTTACGTCTTTTTACGGAACAAAAGCGAAACAATAAATTTGATACGTTTAGAACCGATTCGTTGAAAATTTATGGTGCTTCGCGACTCAGGGAGAACGTTAAACGCATTACGGAAGTAGAACTGTAGCGGTAAAACCGCGTAAGTGATTCGATTACGGTTGGCATTATGCAGTGCAGCGATGCATCCCTTTGGGACTTACGTTCCGTGCTTAATTTATAAGATTATCGAAAACCATGAGTGCATACGTACTAGAACTAGACTAATACATACGTACGACTAAACTATCGAAACGTTTGACTCCTACAAAACGATTGGCTACAAATCGTTCGTCGTAATTAGGTTACATACTCATCTAAAACGATTCCCATACAGAATGCTATTTCGCTGTTCACTATTTTCTCATGAAATAATAACGCGTAGCAAAAGTCCGATTGTTAATATTTCTTTGATATAAAACGACAAGGAGTTTAAAGAAATTTTTCTTCTAAAATTAGAACTAACGATTTATTATTGTTATCTTTTTCTTTTTTAATGCGAATTTTTATTATATATATATTCATTTTTTATTTTTAAAAAGAAATATTCTACCTTAATATATATATATATATATATATTTATTTATTTCTTTTTTACATTCGTTATAACTTTTATCATTTTTAATAATAATAAATGTACAAACACACGTATGTATAATTTCGATAGAACATAGATTATAAAGAATACAAAATTCGAAATTTTTCGTTTTGAAAGGATCGATGGTTCTAATGTTAAAAGAGAAATTCTCGAAGGTCATATTCCACGTAATTCCTTCGATCGTTCAATCTGCGCGCGCTTGAAAAAATAACGACGCGATCATACCTCCTCCTTCTTCTTCTCCTTCTCCTCCTCCTCCTCCTCCTCCTCCTCCTATTCCTCCCTCCGTCTTTTTTCTCTCGTTTCATGAAATTCCGCAAAGAGATAGCGGGTCGGTAGTTCCCCTTTTTCTCTTTACCGTGTTCGCGTTGGGAATGTGTTCGTAAAAAAATTTTTTTATACCCTGAGGAGGCACGCTCTAAAACTTAAGACTTAAGCTTCGTGCCTGTTGTATAAACGATCGTACGAGCAAAAAAGAAAGAAGATATAGCTCTACGTTTTCCACTTTAATGATAGAATTACTTATCCATAGATAAGTGTGTACAGATACATCTACGTAGATATTACTATTCAAAAAATATACATATATATTTTTATCTTTCTTTCTTTCTTTTCTCTCTTTCTCTCTCTCTCTCTCTCTCTTTTTTCCTTTCTTTTAGTTTCTCTTTAAATATGCAAGCCGTTTGTTGGATTCACGGAACATTACTTGAGAATATATCGTAGCTATATCCTAAAATAAAATTTTATAGGCATTATTTTTGACGTGTGGCTGGTAGCACGTGCGCCACGCGATGTGCGATTACTCGACAAATAATTTCTCTTTCGCGTTGTTCGTTTCTTTTTTCCTTCTCTTTTTCTTTTTTTCTATTTTTTATCTTTTTATTCAAAAAAAAAAAAAAAAAAAAAAAAAAGAGAAAAAGAGAGAGCCGAAGATCTGCGTGAACGTATATGTAGTTCTCTTTTTTAAGATAACACCGAGCTTACCTTTTTTATGCGTATCAGTTCTGAAAGCGATGCTCGCGAAACAGGAACGCGTAAAAATGCTGCTTGGATACCACTTGATGAATATTTATACCGCTATCGGATTCTTCTATCTTCCGCACGTAAATAAGGAAAGAAATCCAAAGCAGTCCCTCCTCTTTACGTTTTACTCCTCGAAGAGGTAGATTTTGATTTTTGTTCTTATTCGGTGAAGGATCTTTCTTTTTCTTCTCTATCTCTCTCTCTCTCTCTCTCTCTCTTTCTCTCTCTCTCTCTCTCGTTCTTTCTCGCTTTGGATAATTGATTTTTCTGTAACATGCAGAAATATGGATCGACGTTATCATTTTTATATTTGTTTTAATTGTTATTATTATCATTCATAGAATTTTAATTATTATTATTATTATTATTATTATTATTTAAGAAAAGAAATGTCTGAATTTTATATATATTTTATATATATATATATAATGTATATATAAATAATCCATATATGTATATATAATTATATTATTATTATATCTATATAATATATATATATATATATATATATATATATATATATATATATAGACTGAAGGAAATATAATTTCGCGATAATAACATATTTTACGTTATCCGAATTGTTAGTTTCCCCTTCCGAACAATCGATGATTCCGCATGCGATTTCGTATGGGAATAAAATAGTAGTAAAGAATTTAAGTTAATATTCCCATCACGCGTTTTCCATTCCTCCATCTCTTCGAAAGTTTTAACCGTTCATACTTTTTTCACATCCAATCCTCATCTCGTTAATTTTTCTTCATTTTTCTCCTTGCTTAAACGTCGCGTGATCCCATAAAAAAAAAAAAAAAAAAAACGAATAACAGGAAGAAAAGAATAAGAAGAAAATTAAAAAAAAAAAAAAAAGATAAAATAAATTACGAAACCAAAAAAAGGAAAACTCATGCAATTTACTTATCTTCATTGGTTCGTTCCTTAATTGACCGAAGAATAAATTAACACTGGTATGGCTTCATACGCGAGGGTCGTTCGAAATTTTATAATTTCATATGATATTTTATTAACTATAAAAACGACTAAAAATTTACGTTAATTATACGAATAAA
>NC_057685.1:1089753-1094753 GCF_014466175.1 Vespula pensylvanica | reverse complement strand
AATTTATTTTATTAATCGATTATCGACGATTATTTTTCTTCCGACATTATTTTCCCTTTTTAGTCAAGATACAATTAATTAATTATCGTTATAAGAAATCTAAGAAAATATTTCCTTTCTACATCTCAATTGTCGTTACTTCGCGTAAACGTTATTATCGTTCGTTCGTTCGTTCGTTCGTTCGTTCGTTCGTTCGTTCGTTCGTTCGTTCGTTCATTTGAAATATAATATTTTCTTCATTTTACGTAGATTCTTTCACGATGATTTTTTTCCGTGATTTATAAATTCCTATATCTCTTACGATTATTTTATTTTATCAGAATGATTAAATCTCGTTTCATATCGTAACATGTAAAAAAGTAAAACCTTTAATTTTGATTTATTTATTTATTATATTACATTATACACACGTACACACACATGTATGTATATAAACATATATATAATATGTCGTAATATAATTACCTTTTGACATTTGAAGTTTCTCATATATGATGACATATTTCACATTCCAAATGGTTGCTACATTAATGCAAAAAATGCAATATCACAACATAAGCAATTAATAAAATAATAAAATAACAAATAATAAATAACAAATAGTTGGAACACAAAATGATAATGAATTTTGTTTAATATCATTTTCATTTCTTATCCCACAAAATGTTTATGACACATCAAACATTTTACCGGTCGATATATAAGCCGATTTATATGATCTTGCGATCATAAAGTATAATAATCTTTCTTGACAATAAATTCCACGAAGCTTTCTAAGGAAAAGAATTTATATTCGCATTTTGTAGAATATAGATTCCTAAACAAAAAATGAAAACCTTGAGCAAATGACAGATAATATTAACTATCGTTAAAATCAATGAACCAATGTCAGTCTCGTTTTCGTGTTCATTGAATAATACACGTGATCTATTTAATTAAGTGATCTATTTAATTAAGAAAAAGAAAAAAAAAAGAAATAAGATAAATGTTAAAGATCTAGATATATTTATACGTGTATAACTTACATTTACAGAAATTATAGCAATTCGAACGTAGCATAACGCGTGCGTCATCATAGAAAGAACAGCCATGTCAAAAATTAGTATTAATAACATTTACATATCGAAAAAAGATATGATATCTCTTCGTATATTTAATTTTGTAACAATTTTACGTAAACGAGTTAGACGAATATCAAATGTCCTCTTTTTGTTGTTTTTCTATATATCCCTCTCGCTCTCTCTCTCTCTCTCTCTTACTGCTTTGATACATCCTTTCATAAATTTTACTCTTTGTTACGAACGTAATCGTTCGCGAATGGAATGTTTTTAACAATTTATATAAATATTTGCTTAAAGCTGAATAGTAGAATATTCATATTTTTGTATAGTTTATATTGAATTTTTATATTGGTGGGATCTAACATATATCAATAATAATGTGTGAGTAATACAATTTGAAATTATCTACTTTAGATTCTATTAACACAATATATATATATATATATATATATATATATATATATATATATACACGCACATATACGTATATATATTTGTTGTTTCTATATATTCGCAATATCGATTGCACAGAAAATTCTATATTTGTTGTCTACTCCTTCATTCCAAAATGAGTTATATATCATCAATGCACGGAATGTAGTACCATCCCATAAGAAATCGATAATCGCGTAAGCTTCAAAAAATAATCAAATAAAAAATGAGACAATATATACCTCGTGATAGATTTGTGTTATATTATATATTGTCATTTTTATTTCTTACCCCGGCAAAAAATTCGTGCGATGCCACAAACATCTGACCGATGGATACATAGTTTGGTTTATCTGCTCTGGCGATTATAAAGTATAATAATCTTTGCGTTTTCTTCGACAACAAATACCACGGAATTTCGTAATTAAAAGAATCTTTCTTTTTATCTTTTATTTATTCTTTTTTTTAAATACGTATATCGTATCTTCGTTAATCGAATAAAAATGAAATTTGTGCTTACCCTTTGTAGAATATTGCCTCGCTCAGATCGAGCAAGTGTTGTCCAACGGTACAAAAAACAAATATCCAAATCAAATGACATATCAAGAAAAATATCGGTAATGTGTATAAACCGATGTCGCTCTTCTTTACGTCTTCATTGAATAACTCCATGATCTAGTGAAAAAGAAAAAAAAAAAAAATAAGACAATTGTCGAAGAAGTTTGATGGATCATTTATGGATGGACTTGTCGTTACAACTTACGGGAATTATTGCAATTCCAATGAAACATATCGCACATATCATCGTAACGAGGAAAATTTGGTTACATTGACTATTTAAAACATCTGCATATCTACGGAGTAAATTATCTTGGTTATCTTTGCTATTAATTTATTTAATCTTTTTGCTTGTTCCCTTACTCGTAAGAAATAAATAACGATCGAAAATATATGATAAAAGAGAAGGGGATTAAAAGTCTTTTAATACGATTTTAGCAGATTGTAAATTATTATGTATTAGTTACGTGTTCGTTCAGCTACGGAAACGTTGGGAAAGAAAATCGAGAATGAATTCGAAAGAGTAGAAATACGGATTAAAAATATAATCTTATCGGGCAAATCTTTGTGATACGATGAAAAATAGGACGGATTTAATGACGTAACGTACAACGATATAAAATATTATATCATCTGTACTAACTTTATCGTCCTTCTGTGAATTTGAATTATATGGATCATCTTGGAATAAATCACTTTATCGTCGATCACTTTTAATTCTTTCTCTTTACCGTCCATTATATTATCCAAGAGATATCTGACAATGAGATGAAACGAGACCGATATATTATTGCTTGTCGTTTTATATTAAAAATAAAATTATTGCTTATAATTTTTGTATTAAACAAAAAAGAAACGAAATAAGAGAAAATAAAAGGATAACGATCGTGATACCCACCCAGTGACCTGAAACATGGCACAAATGTGTTGTAAAATAATTAAATATACCGATGAGCTACTTATCACGCACAAGCCTACTACAATACATATAAAGAATTCGAGAAGAAGAATCTTTAAGAAATATTTTTCTTCTCCGGTGTACCAACTCATTGGTATTATCAATATATGTGGTCGAGTTTTGTTTAATGGTATCACAAAATCCAAAAAAATTGGCTTGAACGATAACAGGAACATCGACAACATATAGAAGTTGTAGGTAACTGAAAAAAAGAATCGAGAAAAATTGCGTTCATTTTTCTGTGAGAACCGAAAGAATCGACTTTTTCACTTAACTTCTACAAAATTTCTTTACATATGAACATGAAGATGCACTTTCTCGATAGAAATGCGTAATCAAGTAGAATAACATATTGTTTCGTTTTTTTAATATTACTCCAATCGTTCATTATTTCCAACAGAAGTCGTAACAACTGAAAATAAATGGAAGATTGACTTCGGATGACATCGTGTATACAATTCATTTTAATTAATATTCATGAACGTACCAGCTTTTTATCACGAAGACCAGTATAATAAATGACATATATACATATCGTCGAAAACATATAGGGCGTGTAAAACATAGACGACCTCATGTTGAACTCGTTCGATAATAAATTTAAAACCTAAGTTCTCAACAATGGTTCCGTTATTTCGGAGAGATCGAAGAAAAAAAAAACAAAAAACAAAAAAGAAGAAAAGAAAAAAAAAAGAAAAAAGAAAAGAAAAACAAGACAAATAGGTGAGAATTATTTTGTCGAAACAATATTTACCTGAACGCAATATGCGAGAAATAAACAAACGCTCATAAAAAGTACACCAATACGTCTTTGAGAGGGTGTTAGTAATGGCCAAATGCCACTGATCGAACATAATTTTCGTACGAACCCAAACGGAGTCATTTCGAATTCTTCCATCGTTTCTAGAATTATCAAAAGCTAGAATGACACTTAAACCACTTACCTTTTACCTCGCTGCATTTATTTTTCGAATTTTCTTTTTTTTTTTTTTGCCATCCTTTCCGCATCGTTTTAAATAATGCATTCATAATAAAAGGATGGAAACGATAACGAATAATATCGAAATTCTCCACGACGTAATTATAGACTAGAGTAAAAGTAAACCTTATTGTAATTCGCTCTATTATTAAGAGCGTAGAACCCTTCTTGGTAAAGTTTTGCGTCCTGGTGGTGGTGGGGATCGATCGATATCATAGCAACTCGTTGAACAGTTCGTGTTCGTCTCGATCGTTGAACGGATCTCATTCGCTGTCTCTCTGTCTTTCTCTCTTTCTGTCTTTCTCTTTGATACATCGTTTGTAAATGAAAATATTTGAAATATTTTCTTTTCTTTTTTCTTTCTTTTTTTTTTTTTTTAACTTACACTAATCTTTCTACAACGCTACACCGTGAAATTTTCTGACTCATCGAATTATATTGAATTGTTATATCGGTGGCATCCAACGGATACGAATAACGTGTAAGTTACACAATTTTTTTTTTTATTTGTTATATTGAATTAATATTGTATTATATATAATTTTTCGTGAGATAACATTACATTCATTTTTATATTGCTTTCTTTTTTTTGTAAAAATATCTTTTTACAAAAACTCGAAACGAGGTTTACATCATCAGCGCAGGGAATACAGTCCAATAGCGTAAGAAACAGATGATCGAATTAGCTAGAAAAAAAGTGAAGAGATAAATGAGTAAAAATGAGCAGGAATTATTGACGCGTTTTTTAAAATATCAGTTTTCATTTCTTACCCCGGTGAAAAATTCGTTCGATGCCATTAACATTTTACCGATCGATACGTAAGCTGGTTTATACGATCTCGCGATCAAGAAGGATAATAATCTTTGCGATTGCTTCGAAAATAAATACCACGGAGTATCGTAACTAAAAGAAAATTTTATTAATCTTTGTTTCTTGAAGGATACGTATAATTTATCATGGATTCGAATGAAAACGAATTTATGCTTACGCTTTGTAAAATGTTGTCTCGCT
>NC_057685.1:1087741-1089653 GCF_014466175.1 Vespula pensylvanica | reverse complement strand
GGATTCGAATGAAAACGAATTTATGCTTACGCTTTGTAAAATGTTGTCTCGCTTATGTTTTGTAGGCATTGTTCTACGTGACAAAAGATGAAAACCCAAATCAAATGAAAGATAACGTATAATATCGGCAACGACAACTAACCGATGTCCCTCGATGAGTTTTTGAATTCGTCAAATATCTCTAAAATCTATTAGGATTTATCGAAAGAAGAAGAAAAAAAGTAATACTAATATTTATCATTTGCTTAAGCATTTTACGTTATCTACTATCACTTACAGAAATTACAGCAATTCCAAGGAAACATAAAGCGCAGCTCAGTAGAACAAGGGAAACCACGTTAAAGGTTTTATTAAATTCGTCCATATATCTAAGAGAAATGAGAAATTAATTAAATTTTTTTTTGTGTATTTATCCTTTTGTTTGTTTATCAATCTCTTTATATGATGAAATGTCGAAAGAGAATGCAATAGGAAATGAATAAAGGTATTATCTTAAAATATGTTTTTAGCAAATTGATTTTCACAAATATAACGTATCGTTGATCGATAGAAACGACAGAATCTATGAATTCAAGACAATTTGAAGCTATATTAGAAAAATGATTCTGTCGAATAAATAGTTGGGATATGATGAAAAATTGAATCGTATTAATAACAAGACATCGAAAGAGAATGTAATAGGAAGTAAATCAATGAAGTGTCTTACAATATGCTTTTAACAAATTCATTTCCATGAAGATAACGTATTGTCGATCCATAGAAACGAGAGAATCTATGAATTCAAGACAATACCATATTAGAAATATAATTTTGTCGAATAAATAATTGAGATACGATGAAAAATAAAATCGTATTAATAAGACGAGATCGAATGATCTAATAAAGTATGTTGTATTATTGATACTGACTGAATCGTTCTACTGTGAATTTTGATTACGTGGATTATCTTTTTGCAGATGACTTCATCGTCGATCGCTTTCAAGTTTTTCTCTTTAACGTCCAATATGTTATCCAAAAGACATCTGAGATAAAATCAGGCTGATGTTGACTTTATACATTTTACAATAATACAAGATAAAATGTTAGTCGTCAAAATAATCACCCGATTATATGAAACATGGCACAAACGTGTTGCAGAATTAGTATACACATCGAGAGACTACTTGTCACACACAAGCCCAGTATCATGAATACGATGAGTTGGAGAATTAGTATCTTCAAAAAATGTCTTTCTTGTCCGGTGTACCAATCCATAGGGATTACTAACGTATGTGGTCTACTTTCGTTCAATGGCACTATCAAATCCAAAAGAAGAGGTTTCAATGATGATAGAAACGTCAACGACACATACGTATTGTAAGAAACTGCAACGGTGAAGTAAATTTGTATAAATTTAAAACCCCGTTACCGCTACGTTGTCTTATTCTACGAAATTCTGCAATATTTCTTACATATGAACATGAAAATGCATTTTCTATATAAAAACGCATAATCGAGCAAAACGTCATATTGTTTCGTTCGTCTTATATCGCTCCAATCGTTCATTATTTTTACTAAGTATCCTACTATCTGGAAATGTATAAAATACCGATTTCAAATTGTCCAGTATATATAACGTAATAATCGATGTTCGACATCTTACCATGTTTTTATGGAAAAGCCCATAATGGTAAATGATACTCATAGATATCGTCGTTAACATATAAGCTATATAAAGAACGGACGACGTAATGCTGAATCGTGTCGATAACAAGTTTAAAACCTATGTTCTCAACGACCCACAACATTATTTCACAAATAATACAATCTAACGAAAATGATTGATTCGAATGAATATTTACCTGACAGGAGTATGCCATAATGAAACTGATGCTCGTAATAATTACACGAGTATATCTTTGAGAAGGTTTTA
>NC_057685.1:1086437-1087641 GCF_014466175.1 Vespula pensylvanica | reverse complement strand
AGCGAGACAACATTTTACAAAGCGTAAGCATAAATTCGTTTTCATTCGAATCCAAGATAAATTATACGTGTTATTCAAGAAACAAGGAATAATAAAATTTTCTTTTAGCTACGATACTCCATGGTATCTGTTTTCGAAGCAAACGCAAAGATTATTGTCCTTTTTGATCGCGAGATCGTATAAACCAGTTTACATATCGGTCGGTAGAATGTTTGTGGCATCGCACGAATTTTTTACCGCGGTAAGAAAATGAAAATTGATATTTAAAAAATGCGTCAATAATTCCTGCTCACTTTTATTCAATTTTAAGTTTTATTCGTTCAATTTTTTTTTTTTCTAGCTCGTTCAATCGTCCATTTCTTACGCGATTGGAATATATTCTCTTCGTTGACGAGGTAGATCTTGAATCTTTGTAATTAATTTACAAAAGAAGCAACATAGAAATGAATGTAATATCTCACGAAAAATTGTATACAATACAATATCAATTCAATATAGCGTAAATAAGACAAAATTGTATAACTTACACGTTATTGATATCACTTTGGATGCTAACAATATAAAAATTTCATATAATTCGAAGTCTCAGAAAATTTCACGATGTAGCGTGGTAGAGAGATTTACGTAAGTTTAAAAAGAAAATAGAAGGAGTATTTCAAAGATTACAATTCGCGAACGATGTATCAAAGGTGCAAGAGAAAGAGAGAGAGAGAGAGAGAGAGAGAGAGATAGAGACAGTGGATGAGATCCGGTCGACGATCGAGACGAACACCGACTGTTCATCGCGCTGCCATGATATCGATCGATCTCCCCACTACAATGAAAACATTACCACGATGGGTTTACACTTGAGGGATTTATACACCTCATAATAGAACGAATTACGATAAAGTATATTTTTGCTTTAGACTATAATTACGACATTATATCTTCCGTTACAGTTTGTACCATTGAATTAAGAATCTATCATTCAAGAGAATCAGAGAAGTATGACAGAAGAAAATTCAAAATACAAAGAGGGAAACGCCACGAGTATCATCATTCAGGTATCATTTGTTCTATGGCGATTCCGAGAAGGATGATGGAGTTCGATATCATCCCGTTCGCAATTACGCGAAAATTATTATCGATCAGTGGTCTCTGGCCTTATTTAAAACCTTCTCAAAGATATACTCGTGTAATTATTACGAGCATCAGTTTCATT
>NC_057685.1:1047131-1086337 GCF_014466175.1 Vespula pensylvanica | reverse complement strand
AATGAAACTGATGCTCGTAATAATTACACGAGTATATCTTTGAGAAGGTTTTAAGTATGGCCAGAGACCACTCATCGATAATAACTTTCGCGTGATTGCGAACTGAGTGATATCGAACTCCACCATTCTTCTCGAAATCGACATGTAACAAATGATACCTGAATAATGATTCTCGTTCCATTTGTCTCTATCTCTCTCTCTCTCTCTCTCTCTCTCTACTTTGAATTTTTTTCTAGTTTACCTCCCCTATTCTCTTGAATAATAGATTCTTAATTCAATGGTAAAAACTCTAACGGAAAATTTAATGTCGTAATTATAGGCTAAAGCAAAATATACTTCATCGTAATTCGTTCTATTATAAGATGTATAAATCCCTCAGGTGTAAACCCTTCCTGGTGATATTTTTATCGTAGTGGGGAGATCGATCGATATTGTAGCAACGCGTTGAACAGTCGGTGTTTAACTGGATCGTCGAACGGATGTCAAACTCTCTCTCTCTCTCTCTCTCTCTCTCTCTCTCTCTCTCTCTCTCTCTCTCTCTCTCTCTCTCTCTCTCTCTCTCTCTCTTTCTCTTATATCATTGATATATTTTTTCGTATAATTTTTTCGTTCATACGAATGGAATCGATTCGAAATGGGATATCGGATCATTTGAAATATTTTTTACAATTTCCATGAAATTTTGTCAAAGGTACGTTGTGAAATTTATCACTTGCCGCTGTTACGTTTTGTCTTCAATTTTTTTCTCGATGTAATCCAATGCATTACTAATAACGCGTAAGTAACATAATCCCTAATTATTAAACTTTATTCAAGGAACATTATATTATATAATATTTCGGGACACGATTAGATGTCGTTTTTGTTTTTTCTTCTTTCCATATACATATATATATATATTTTTTTTTTTCATTTTTTTTTTGTTGCTCTTTTCTATTATTTCTTATGCATATTTCTTCTAATAGTAATTTATCTATTAATTGCTGCATCTCTTTCGTAATCCCTCGGGTGGATCGTGCAACGTCAACGCAAAGAATGCAATACCATAGCGTAAGAGATCGCCGATCGTACGAGCTTTAAAAAAAAGTTTAATGATACTGATGCTTTAGAAAAATTGTAATTATGAATTTTTCCTTGGCAATTGTTATCTCTTACCGCTGTAAAAAATTCGAACGACGCAATAAACGTTTTCCCGATCCAAACGTACGATGGTTTTGCTGCTCTCGTGATCACAAAGAATAATAATCTTTGTGATTTCTTCGGCAACAAATACCAAGGGATTGCGTAACTATAAGCAATTTTTTTACTTTTATTTACTTACTTATTTATTTATTTTCTTTTTTACTTTTTTTTTTTTTAAAAACACGACGCCCTATCTCTCGTCGTCGAGTAATGAAGATAAAAAAAAAAAAAAAAAATGTAAATGAAAAAGAAGTCTATGCTCACGCTTTGCAGAATATAGCCTCGCTCACGTTCTGCAAATGTTGTCCCATGTAACAAAAGGTAAAACCCCAAACTAAATGGAAGATAATGTAAAATATCGATAGGATCAACATTACCATGTTACTCCTGTTCTCATATTCACCGAGTAGCTGAGTGATGTTACGTATCGAAAAAAGAACGAAATGTTAAAAATATTTTGAAAGTTTTGTCTTTCTTTCTCTTTTTCTTTCTTTCTTCTTCTTCTTCTTCTTCTTCTTCTTTTTTTTTTTTTTTTTTAATATGTTAATTTACTTACTTGAACGATAGTAATCCCGATGTAACATAACGCGCATGTCATTACTATAAGATAAGATGTATTAAATTTATTATTTAGACCGTCGATAAATCTAAAAGACAAGAAAAGATATTGTTCGATGAGGAATGAACAATAACTCGTTGTGTGTGTTTATATATTATTTATATAAGTATATAAGAGAAAAGCAAAAAAAAAAAAAAAAGGAATAAAAATGAAGGAATATGTAGTATAATTCGTGAATAAAAAAAAAAATCATATATTTTTGTGAAATGAATTATCGATGGAAAAAAAAAGAATGAAAATTCGACGGGATACTACAATGAATACTACAAAGTTTTCTATTATATCGAGACATAGTTTTTGTCTTTTTACGAGAAATAGAATTGATCGCATGAAGGACAATGTATAATAATCTATATTATCGATACTAACTCGATCGTTTTATTATGCATTTGTATTATACGAATAATCCTGACGTAAATCGCATCGTCTTCGATTATCTTTAATTTATTCTTCTTATCTTTCAATATGTTATCCAAAAGACATCTGAGATAAAAATAGATCGCGATGTATTATTCACGCGTTTCTTTTATATTGAAAATATGAAAAATGAAAAAAAGGAATGTATAAAAATATTTACCCGATGATTCGAAACATAGCGCAAACATATTGTAGAGCAGTCAAATACACCGAGGAGCTACTTATCGCAGCTATGCCTAATACAATCAATGAAAAGTATTGAAAAAGTAATAATTTCATAAAATATGTTTCTTGTTCGTTGTACCAATTCATTGGGAATATTAATATATGGGGTCTAGTCTCGTTCAATGGTATTATCATATCTAAAAGTAGAGGCCTGAATGATAACATGAACAGCAACGAAATGTATGAGTTATAAGAAACTGAAAAAGAAAAAAATAATAGTAATAATAACGATAAAGAATATTATGTTCGTCTTTACTATTGACTATTTAAGTTTACTTACATATGAACATGAAAATGCATTTTTTGGATAGAGAAGCGTAATTAAGTAGAAGATCGAATTCTTTTATTTGGTGTATATTACTCCAATCGTTTATTATTTGAATTAGACAGCGTATTATCTGAAGATGAATCAAAAACAAATAAATAAATAAATAAATAAATAAACCATTTGAAGTGGTGAATGAAGAGAAAAGAAAAAAAAATATGAATGTACCTACCAATTTTTTATTGAAAAAACCAGCATAATAGATGATACTCATAGATATCGTCGAAAGCATGTAAGGGATCGAATTTATAGACGACTCCATGCTGATTTCGGTCGATAGAAAATTTGCGATCTGAACTCAATCACATATATTTTTTTGTTTTTCTATTTTACACAAAAAAGAAAAAACATAAATGTTTGTCAAGCAATTAACGTTTACCTGAACGAAATACAAGTTGATTATGCAGACGTGTATAATGAATGAACGAATGAACGTTTGAAATGGCGTTTGGTATGGCCAGATACCGCTGATCAAACATATTTTGCGTAAGAATACTAACAGATTTATATCTTTCTCCTTCATCCTTCTTAGAATCCTCAGAAATGAATGACACTTGGAGCACTTCATTTTTCATTTTTCTTTTTCCAGCACCCTTGTTCTTCTTTTTCTCGTATTCTGTTGAATAATAGATTGTATCACGGAAGAAAGGAATAATATCGAAATTATGTAATGTAATTATAGTTCCGTGCGAGAAAATAATTTATTTGTTCTATTGTCGAGGGTATAGAACCCTTCTTGGAAATATTTGTATTGTAGTGGGGGTTGATCGATCGATATCTCGTCACGCATCATTGCGATGCATCGAACACAGTCGGTGTTTAGCTCTTAACGTTGCTCGTAGTGTCTCTTAATCGTTCGATTACATTAACGCTTGATGATTTCTTTTTCTTTCTTTCTTCTTTTTCTTTTTTTCTTCTTTTCTATGTGACGAGTGTAAAGTTAAAATCGTGTTTTAAAAATTGAGAGATAGAATCTAATAAACGGAAGAATAGAAATTTAATCGCGTTGATATTAAATGAAATTAATGCGAATAGATATCGTTATTCGTCGCGTTTCACATTGTTAATGGTAAGCTATCTATTACCTTCTCTATTTTCATATCTATCATTTCATATAGTTTTCGTATTCATTTATTACTCGTTTTTCTCTACAGCTTTCCGATATCTATCGAATGGCTAATGATAATTTTATTGCCAGATAAGAAAAAAAGGATCGTTCGTAACAAAATATTGAGGATAGGTGATCAGAAAAAATAGTGTAAGTTTCATTCGTTAATTTCATTCGTTAATGATCGTTGTACATTTTTATGAGAATTTTTATTTTTAATTAACAAAAATTTTTTTTTCTTCACGTTCGATTTTGATCGAGTATCTTTGTTTGTTACTTCATTCTAACACTATCGACTTATGCACTTTTTCGAATTTTTCTCCGGAAAAAAAAAAAAAAAAAAAAGCGAGAATCATTGGTTCACTATACGTAAGAGTATCGTTAAATAATTTTTCATATATTCGTTAAGTCGCAGATGATTTTTATTTCTTGATTATTTATAACGTTCTTTGTAACGAGATGAACATTTTTTTCTCTTTTTTTCTTTTTTTTTTTTTTAAGGAATAGTTTTCGTTGTAGAAATTAATAAAATATCTGTTTCTCTTCGATATTATTTTCTCTTTTCTATAGAGAAGATAATTATTTAAGATTTCATCTCTTACATTACAGTTAGATCATCTACCACGTATGTCTAACTAATTGTAATCAACGCAACACGTTTTT
The DNA here is from genome assembly GCF_014466175.1 of Vespula pensylvanica. Lineage (NCBI taxonomy): Eukaryota > Metazoa > Arthropoda > Insecta > Hymenoptera > Vespidae > Vespula > Vespula pensylvanica. Next base: position 1,081,798 of record NC_057685.1, on the reverse strand, counting down.
CGAGGTCGATAGTAGTACAGCGTTAAGAGGGACATTAAAAGGATCCTACTTAGTGAGTTTAATGCAGTTACTTTTATAGCTCGTTACATTCTACATTCTCTTCCTCCTAACGGGATCAAAATTCGTGGTTATTGCGGTGTTACGTGGCCGCGACACTTCATTAACGCGTCGAAAACTTACGTCGTTTACGTGACGTTTAAATGAAAAATGCTCAACGAAAGGGATTTTGTTTTAGTTTCGACAAAAAAAAAAGGAAGAAAAAACCAAAAAAAAAGAGAGAGAGAGAGAGAGAGAGGAACGAACTCTAATTGTTCTTGAAAAATTGACTAGTAGAGATTGATTGCTTAAAATAGAAAAAAAAATTGTTACTGAAAATAGATTGTTTATTTATTTATTTTTTTGCTTTTCTTTTTTCGTTCTTCTTCTTCTTTGCAAATTTTTTGTATATCTTCGGCAAGATGATAATCGCTATTTTCTTTTTTTTTTTTTTTTATCTCTCTAAATCTAATATCATCAGATTTGATTGAAAGCAATCGAAAACGATCGACGATAAAGCACCATTCCGGTCACTTGATCACAACGAGTCGATGCTGTCGTACTTTCGTCATGACTTCAACGAAAGTACCATTAAACTCATCTTCGTTTTTCACGTTATCTCGGCTATCATTGTATTTACCATCGTTGGTGGAAATGGAACATCATATATTACGTACGAACGCTAGAACTATTCATACATACATATATATATATATATATATATATATATATATATATGTTTATATGTATGTAGGCGTTTATGTATGTACGTACAATAGATATATGACGTAAAAGGAGAATTTAATGCGACAATTCTTGCGAATGTTTTCCGGTAACGCTCGATATACTTTTCAATAAAGAGTGGGAGTTCAATGCGATTTTATTTTTAAACAGCTATACGTTTCTTACAAAAATATATATCAAATAATGAATGCACCGACGATGAAACGTCAGATTATTTATGTGTGCACGTAACAACGTCCGATCGGCGAGTTACGTGCATTAAAATCATGAAATGTCGTTGAAACTTTTCCACCAAATCGTCTCCGAAACCAATGGTCGTTCATTTATCGTAAGAAATAAAACATTATGACATACGATATGTATGTATGTATGTATCTATGTTTGCAGAACCTTCTATATAAAAAAAAAAAAAAAAACAAAAGAAAAAAAATAATAAGAAGAAAAAGAAGGTACTAACTTGAATGTTTTCACGACGAACAATGTATTTTTTATCCTTGAAAAAAATTTCCTTTTTCGAGAGAAGCTAGAAAGAGTTTTCAAGTCGACGATTACGATGCCCTCTCAAGCCTCTCTATCAATTCTTCTCGTAATCATTTTTGGCAATAATTTTTTCTTTCTCAAAACGGTACCTACAAGATTGAATAAATGTTTTAATTATCGATTGTAGCTGTCGTATATCGATCAAAAAAAAAAAAACCAAGTTGTTGGTCGATATTAAAAAATTGATTGAAAAATATCTAAGTTAAATTGGTATATTCGTATAGCATGGAGATTAGTATCCGAATGATATTATTCCTCGCTTATCTAACTATGATATAACCAATCGAGAAAAAATCTGATTATTCTTTCTTCCTCTCTTTTTTCTTTTTTTTTTTTTTTTTTTTTCTTCTTCTTCTATAGTCAGCTACGTTGATACGTAAAGTAAGTATGTATGTGTACTCAACCCGAACGAAGCTGATACCGATCAAACCAATCTCCAATAGAAAAAATGTTCAATAGAAATCTATATATGTTACGAGACCGAGAGTTTATTATCTCCCCGAAGCTATTTTGGCGTGGAATGCATAAAAACGAACAGCCTTTGTCGAGAATACGAATTTGTATAAACCCAATAGCTTTTTTTCGTGAGATCTTATAATCCGAAAAGAGGATCGATTTATAAAGTTTCTCATCTCTCCCTTTTGAATACTTTCGTTCCCGGGTGAATAGCCTTTTCTACAATGTAACCGAGAGAAGGCCAAATTTTTTTTGAATAATTTCGAACGTCGAAAATATTTTTCAGATTCGCATTCCATTAAAAATTTTCATTCCGTCGGAGTAAACTGTATTTTCCCATTTCCATGAGTGCCTTCCTATCACGTAAATTCGTTTTGATATAACCCGATGGAAAATACAAAAAATATACTGACCCGACACAACGCTTGAACATTTTTCCTGGCGTGTTGAATTATCATTAAAATTTTGAGTAAGAGACAATTTGTGCTAACCCTCGTCATCGTCATCATCGTCGTCATTATTTTTATTATTATTATTTTTATTATTTTTATTATTATTATTATTATTATTATTATTATTATTATTATTATTATTATTATTATTATTATTATTATTATTATTATTATGCGTAGAAAAAAGATTCGTTCTTATCAACGAAACACTCCATCGAGAATTAATAATCGACGATCTCTCGTTTTATTTAATAACATTAAGATAGATACATATATCCAATATTACAGATAATCTTCGAGAAAGAAAAATCGTCATAATAAGAAAATAGAAAATTACTGAAACGAAAAATATATTTTCCTCGTAAAAATTATCCTCGTCGAAAGACGGAACGTAAAACTATATACCTTATCGAGTATATTTTTCCGTTATCATTATTTCTTCCATATCTCTTTCGTCTAATGATTATCTTGTATCATCCAGTTAGAAAACAATAGCGAATACTCGATATTAAAAAACATAATACGAGTTTTTCACTAGTTTATATAATAGCTTATATAATAGTTTATATAGAATTCGTTTTTTCACATTTAATTGATAACAACTTATATCGCGTGTCTCTTTCGCATTGCGATAACAAGAATAATGAACGATGCCGAACGTAGATGAGACAGATACGAAGTAACGTAACGATCTTCTCGATTTAAGACATCCACAAATTTGATATTTCATCGAGAAGAATTTAATCAGCTGAAACGAATTATCATTTATTCCAACGTTATTCAGTATATTAATTGCTTACGATCGATACTAATCATTGGGCAAACGATGCGTGCCAATCGATAAATTCTTTGTTGTAACGTTACCAACCGACCCTGCATTATGCAAATCCTAGAGCCTATTCGCGAATTACACGCGCTATTAATCGCAAGTAATTAGGATCCAGCTTCGTTAAGCATTACACTTTGATCGATCGTTCGGCCATATTCCCGAGAGATTAACTCGAATGATCATTGAAAGTATCAACGGATTCAAACGCACAATGATATTCCTAAATGCGTATATCTTCTGTGGTTCGATTTTACAAAAGATCAGAGTCCGATCGATATATTCGACGATAAAAATATACGTATAGCCACCCTCTGATAACGATTAATTATTTATTTATTCATCGTTCATTACTAGTCGATTACGGAAACCAATGAAATTTGAGATTTATCGATTACATACGTTCATTAATTTTATTGTGAAAATAAAAATTGATACGAATAATCACGATGAATAATAAAACAAAAAGACGATTATATTTTTAAAACGATAGTGATGTATAAGAGCAGTGAAAGAAACAGTAAAAAAGGGTTACGTGAATACGTTCAACATTTTTTTTTCTTTTTTCTTTTTTCTTTTTCTTCTTTTTCTTCCCCTTCATTTTCGACGTATCATGATATGCACACAAGGTTCGCAAGGGAGAACGTCGAAGCGATCGATATCTCGTATAATTACTAGGGATGCGTGAGACCAAAAGAAACCCTTTTATTTTCCCTCGCGTATTATCTCTGCTATTTGCTATTGACTGACGTGAAAAATTCGTCCGAATGTTTTATCGATCTATCGAGACTTGCGCACTCGACGATCGAAAGATCTCATTTTTCTTCGAAAAATCGTAACGATCGTTACTGCTTTTCGTTATTACAAATATGTTCTGGTATCTCAAATATTAACGTGAATACACTAACCCGAGAAGAAAATACAGAATATTTTTCCTCTGGTTGTACTTATTACTACTGCTACTACTACTACTGCTGCTATTACTACTACTACTACTACTACTATTACTACTACTACTACTACTACTACTACTACTACTACTACTACTACTACTACTACTATTATTATTATTATTATTGTTATTGTTGTTGTTGTATACAGTATTTTTTCTGTTATTTATAAAATACGTACCTATTATACTTAAATGAAACAAAGCAGATAATTCATGTTTTATATTAGGTGAATCTACATTTTTTATATAGGAAAATAATCAGAAAAAAATAATATATGTGGATGTATATATATATATATATATATATATATATATATATATATCTATTTATGTTTTATAAATTATATTTCATACTACCCCTAACGTTCTTTCCTTTAATACCCCTTCTCTTCGAAAACTTTCGATTGTCGAAACGAACATAATACCATGGCGTAGGAGAGTGAGCATTTAATAGACTGAAACAAATTTCTTTATTTTTTTTTTTTTTTTTTTACTTTTAATATTTACAATAATATTTATAATAAAATGTCATAATTTTTCTTTTTATCATAATACCTTGTTACTTCCTTAGTAATACTCACGATTAGAAAAAACTCATTCGTAAAAACGAACAAACCTCCTATCGATAGATAAGAAGGCTTTATACTATTCATCAGTATTATAATAAATAATTTTTGCACTTTCACAGATGCTAAATACCATGGCGTCGTTATTCTAAAAATTAATATTACGATAAATATTTACAAATAGTATAGGAGCAAAAGGGACGATATACTCACACGCTTTTAAAAACGTCGTTGCTATAATCTATAACTTTTTGACAGAGAAAAGTGATAACGAAAATTGTAAATAATTGGATGATCATCAGCGTTATCAATTTTTCATCGATTACATTTATCTATATGAAAAATAAATAAATAATAAAAGAAAAAGTGAAAGACGTTATCCGAAGATAATATCAAATATTTAATTTTTGTATTTTTTCTTATACTTTGTATTTCTTTTTCCTTCGGATACGTATTCAATTACTCACCTGTGAAATTTGAAAGGTAATCGTGATAAACCACAATGTATATGTGAAAAAATTCGATTTAGCGAAGAGTGAATTTATCTGATCGACGAAGCTACAAACAATACGTTATCTCCTTTTTCTCTTTTTATATTTTCTGAAGATTTTTTTGTTTTTTGTTTTCTTTTTTATATCTTTCCCCCTATCCTATTTTAATTTGATCATTTCTATAAGAAAACTCATACTAACTCTAACGCTCTCTTGTGACACTCGATGGCACGTATTATTCTCGCATACGCTTTGTTCTCCTGGTAGATATCGTCTAGTCTGCCTGGTTGTTCCTCCAATGAGTGCCTCATTACATACCTATGCGAGGCAAGAGGGAATTGTCAAGCTGTTAGTAAATTAACAGGTTTGGAAGTACTAACCCGGTAAGGACGAACATCGAGCAAGCGTGTTGTATGCATACTATTAACAATCCAAATGTACTTGCTATTGTTATCCCTATAGCGATCATAGTCAGATAATAGACAAATATAATCTTTAGAATACATTTTTCTCGACCTGAGAAATATTTTAATATCGGAGCAAATTTCATTTGACGAGTTTTATTCAATGGATCGATCACGTCTAATACAAGCGGATACATTGAACTAGGTAGAGTTAATCCAATGTGTATATACATGATCACTGTTACATAAAAGTATCATTTATTATTTTCTTTTTCATCTTTTTTATTTTTTTTTTTTTTTTTACTTTTTTATTTTTTTATTTTTTTTTTAAGTAAAAATATTCTTTCATCTGTTTAAGTTCTAATCATTCTCTTACGTAATATAACGATCATAACGTTACGAGTTTTAGCAGCAAATTTTCGCAAAATTTCGTATTCCTCTTGATTCTCAACTTTACGCCATTCATATTTTATACTTTCGAAAAGCTTTATCTACATGATAATACGAATTGTCGTAAGTTGTAATTTCTCGATATGAAATTTTCTAACATAATATTGATTTAATTAACGAACATACCTGATCGACGCGTTTACGAAAGAAAATTCCAAAGTAAAAGATATTTACTATCGTGCAGCTTGTAACGTACATTATATTCTCGATCATTAGATCTATATCTGTACCCGATATTATCAATCTCATAACCTAAAGATCGACTATTAACGTTTCAATCCTTTAGAATATATTTTCAAAGGGATGAATTATTTTACCTCGATTATAATGGCACATATGATGCCTAATTGAATGAAAAATGTACGAATAAACGTTTTCCGTCGATCCATGTAAGGCCAAAGTCCTATCAACGATAATAAAGAACGATTGATCGTATAAAATCCTTTCTCGAACACGCTCATATTTGTGGCTGGAGCAAGACTATCGTCTGTTTCGATAAATTTATAATATTTTTTTCTCTTTTTCTTTTTCTTTTCTTGACACCCTTGACAAGTTATTACGATGTATTAGTTATGACGAAAGTAATCGATAATAATTACGGATAATAACGCAATAGCATATGCCCTTGTCTGATAGTATGTAAAAATAAAAAAGAAAGAAAGAAACGCTTACATACATATATACACACACATACGCATATATACACACACACGTTGCGTGCATCCACATGTACAAACATTTCAAAGAAATATGCGATGGCGAATGATATCGATCTTATCCGACATCGAAGTCATTCCTTACATATAATTATCGAAATTGTCTCGCATGAAATTTCTTTCCCCCCTTCGTACTATCGGCTATACTTTATCTTTATTTTCTCGATCGAAAGAGACATGCGCGGTTTCACGTCGACGCGACAGAGAATAGCGTCATTTCTTTACCGTTCGTCCTCGTGACATGTCGTTTCAATATTTTACCCCTTATATTGCAAGTTCCTCCGTGAGGATCCTCGTCCCGTTGAAAGGTGCTCAAATTAATCCCAAGTTTTACGTCGTTCTAACGGTAAAATTAATTTTAATACTTCAGATAGTACTCTCTTTCTCTCTCTCTCTCTCTCTCTCTCTCTCTCTCTCTCTCTTTCTCTCTTTCTCTATCTCTGTCTTTGTCTCTATTTATATCTCTAGAAAAACGTGTCTCGTTTGATCGAAGTGTGTTAAAAGGTAATCAATGAATTGTTACTATGTACATATATACGCACATACATACACGTGTCTGTAAAATAAAAAAAAAATACAAGCATAAACAAACGACAATTAAAAAAGAATATATATATATATATATATATATATATATATATACACGTGTATATAGAGGGAGTAACGAAGGGAAGATTCATTATTTTTTTATTTTACGTTTGAGCTCGACATATGAATGAAATCTTTATAATCCGAGTTAATCCATTTACAATCTCGAAAGCATCGGTTCACGTTAATCAGGATGTAATTAAATTGTATATCGATATCGGATATCGGAAATCGGCTTTACTTCTGCCGACCCTTCCCGATTGTCATCCAGTTTGTGAATAATGAAGCACAATTATTTCGATATCGTGCAATAATACACGATCGGATATATGTATGTACGTCATTTTAATTCCTCGTACGTCGATATACGATGTAAGTTGTTTCAATGCCTACGATATACGATAAGTGTAAATTCTTTTTTTTTTTTTTTTTTCATTTCCCTTTGTTAAGTTCGTTTTATTTATTTTTCTTTTTCTTTTTCTTTTTCGTTTTCTTCTCTCGTTTTCACTTCGTCGTCGAAATGATTTCATCTAAATTTGGACGCCGTTTGTTTCTATTACAGCACGCGAGAAATACACTTATTCATCTAAACGCATATGGGTACTTACATACATACGCGTTACGGTTATATACGTGTACACACGTATCCCTTCGAATGTCATAAATAGTTCCGCGAGATGTGCACTTGGATCTCGTTAATCTGCACTCACCTTGACTGCATCTTTTGGCACGACTGCATCTCTCTGGCAATATCACGCAATATTTACTACCGAACAAGTCAAATCGTGTGATCCGTTTATCTTGTAAAAGCAGTGCACAAAAGACGTTGGTTAAATAATATCCTATGGAAAATTTTCATCCGTTCCCATTCCCATCGTCATCTCGTTTTTATAACTTTTATTTTTATTCTTTTTAATTTATTTGTTTTTTTTTTTTTTTTTTTTCAATTGATTCGAAATCGAACAAAATATATATATATAAATATCTTTTTTTTTTACATTGATTCGAAATTGAACAAAAAATATATATATACACGTAGGCGTGTGTGTGTGTTTGCGTAAAAAAAGAAAAAAGAGAAAAAGAAAAGAGGAGAATAATTTTCATCGTCAGCCTTTAAATAATTATTCCCATCGTATTATAACGTTTGGCATCGAGCCTTAAAATTTTCATCATTCGACCTTTCGTTGATCCATTTTCGTACAATTATTTCATTCTATTATATAGATTAGCTCGAAGAAAACACGTGGAAGGGATAGAGAGAGAAAGGAATAATATCAACGAATGCACAAGCTATCTATGAGTTGGAGCATAACGTTAGGTCGAACGATGTACCTAGCTAAGCTCGTTTCTAATGTAAGACGATTACTCGGAGGAATGCGTTTAATGGTCACGCCCATGTCGTTCGCTACATTTCATCCGACTTGATCCTCGAACTCGAGTTACTTGGGTAAATGCGATTCGTTTGGCAAGAATTAACCAACTTCGAACTACTCGATAATAAGGATTCCTAATACGAAGATGGTTATTATCAAAGCAGATTAGAGATTGATCAAATGTAATCCATTTCGTTAAACTTTGATTAAAATGGATGGTATTAATCGAACTTTGATTTTTCATCGACTTTATTCGCAAAAACGTTCGACGATACATCGATCGATATAATTCTTATGTAAACCTATGTTATTTGATTAAATACAATTTGTAGTACGGATAAACGATAGGAGAGATAATATCCTTGAAACTATCCGATGCATTTCAATTACCTCGAAGAAGTATAGCGTAGGAAAACTATATCTTTTAGTTTTAATTTCCTTGAGACAATGCTCCGGAGTGTACATATTACTCCGGTTGACTCGGATTACGTACGTCTTACGTTCGTTGTTAATAATGCTAGAGGATCGTTGTTTCCCTAACTAACACTTTCTACAACGACGGACTGTATAAAGCGACTTTACAAAACTGTCTCTATTGTTTCATAAAACGTGTATCGCGAGCGATGTTAAATATTACTTCTTATAAGTAATATAGTTTAGAAAAAAAGAATTTAAAAAATTATGAAAAATTAATTGGTAAGAAAAGAAAAAAGAATTAATACTCGTAGAAGAAAAACATTTTATATAACAATTTTCTGAAAGATATCTTCTCTGCAATAACGATTAGGTAATAGGAATATTGGTGTGAGAGAATACGTATACGTACGTACGTGTGTGTGTGTGTACGTTCGAGAAATATAACGAAATTTTATCGGCAATGTAATGCAGCCACCGGATTTTACGACATAGAAGGATCACGATGGCCAAGAGGAGAGAAATGTTGGAGAGTTCGCCATCGTAAACAGCAGAAGATTTCTTGAAGAGGATCTTCGAGGGATCACGAGAGAAGGTTTCCTTCGATGCTTCTCGCTTTTACCATGTTTCTCTCGTTTATTCGATGCATCTCGCTTTCCGATGGTTCGTCTCCTCTCTCCTTCTTCCTTCCTCCTTCCTCCTTCTTCCTTTCTCGTCCCACTCCAACCTAAGAACTCTCTAATCGTTTTATCGAGCTTTCGTACTTTGCGAGCTTACCTCCGTGTGAAATATGGAAGACTGGGGAGACAGGGAATTAAAAGCTAACTTTAACGCCAACTACAACGATTCGATAATCTTTCGATACTTTTCGATCGTTTTGATATATCGAACGATCTTATATCTTTGGATATATATATACATATATATTATTATATTATATTATTATGTATCTATATAAATACATATATTTTAATATAAATACATACATATATATGTATATGTATATGTATATATATATATATGTATATTTTTAAAAAATTTCATTCACTTCATTTCTATTGATCCTACGCATAACACTATCGAATAATATAATATAATACAATGGAGGAAGATTAGAAAGATTTTAAAGGATTAGACGTGGAAGTGTTCAATGAATATTCAAAAAAATATTATGTTAATGTTAATTTGTTTCTTGTTAAATAATATTCGATCGATTCGTTATAAAAAAAAAAAATGTTCGATTTAACGTTCTTTATTAGCTTCTCTAAGAAGCGTTTCCAATGGCAACCGGAGCTCTAGCCCGAGATCGAGGCTAATTATTTTCAAGGTCAGCGGAGCCTGAAATTCGTTGTACTTTGCCGCGAAACGAATCTATCTTTACCCGGCCGTTGGATGGCATGTTCCGACAAAGGCCGACGAATATAGACCGACCGTTTCTCGAGATGTTAATTTGAACACACGACCGTAGAGAGTTCCCATTCTATAATACTTGGACCAAGAGCAAAATTCGAAACTGTTACGGGAGAATCATGGAGCTTCTACGATCGCGATAAAAAGATATTACATTTTCTCTTTCTTTTTCTTTTTCTTCTTTTTTTTTTTTTTCTTTTACATTTTTTTCTCTTTCATTCCTTTTAACAAAGTTCATTCGAACAAAACCAATGAATACGAGTCGTATACACGAATAAAATTGGACGAAGCGGTGGGAGAATATTAGAATCAACCTTGAAGAAACCTGTGCAGACGGATGTTACGTAAGCAAACTGAAAGTCAAGTCTCTGTACGATCTCTTAAAAAGAATTCTTGAAAAACGAGGAAATCAAAGTATGTAACAGCGTCTTTCTTCCTTCGGCTAATCTCTTTCAATCCCTTGATCGAAGTTAGAGCGATAGAGAGATATAGATTGATAAATAGATAGATAGACAGACAGACAGACAGACAGACAGACAGACAAATCAGATAGATAGATAGATAGATAGACAGACCAGATAGATAGATAGATAGATAGATAGATAGATAGATAGATAGATAGAGAAAGAGAGCTAGTTATTTCAGCCACTCGAAATATGTCGGGTCGGTGTGTTCGTTTCGTAGACGCGTGCCGCGAATGTATTTTCACAGTCAGTTGGAAATAGCCGTCGACCGATCTAATATTATAATAGCGATGACTGTGGTGGTGGGTTTATAGAACGATGCTTGAGTCTTCTTCTCTTGGAGAAGAACAAGAACAAGAACAAGAACAAGAAGAACAAGAATAAGAAAACGAAAACGAAGTAAACGACGACGAGGAAGAAGAAGAAGAAGAAGAAGAAGAAGAAGAAGAAGAAGAAGAAGATTAGAAACGCACGCGCGTGCCTTTTAGCGAGTTGCTGGTCGTGTTTGTAACGCTCCGCTAGTGCAAAGCGAGAACGAAAGCGTCTAACGTTACTTCTTCTTCTTCTTCTTCTTCTTCTTCTTCTTCTTCGTTGTCGTTGTCATTGTAGTCGTAGTTGTCGTTTCGTCGTCGTTCTTACGGAAGACTTTTGCCGTGACAGAAAAGACCTTCCTATCTCTCTCTCTCTCTCTCTCTCTCTCTCTCTCTCTCTCTCTCTCTCTCTCTCTCTTTCTCGCTCTCCATCTGGTCGCTTTTCGTCGAGCACAGTTTCATCTTTTCCTGCCAACAGAATGGCTCGTGACCGGTGCGCGGCTCCTCCTTCGAATCTGACGAAAATTTGACGTTAACTTGCTTAAACCTCGAAACGTTTCATTTCGCGAAACGTTAAATTTTATATTAAAAGATCCGTGTATTAAACGAATGAAAATAGAAGAAATTTCGTTAATATAAATTCAATGATATTTTGCCGGTTTTATGGCGAGACCCCACGTGGTGGTGTGACAATAAATGAAAGGGTATTAGTGGATAATGGTCTTCGTTTTTAATGGGGAATGACGGGGATTCGTATTAGTATCGAATGGAGGGGCAACGGAGAGCGAGCGATCATTCCAATAACGTGGGCTCGTAAATTCCTCGGAGTAAAAAAATAACCGTGTGTCGTTTATAAATTGAACGGAAACGTTTCGTTGCGTTTGAAACGAGAAAGAATAAAAGCAGAAAAAAGAAGAAGTAGGAAGAAAATAGGAAAAACTAGAAAAAAAAGAAGAAAATCAAACATATATATATATATATATATATATATATATATATATATATATATTCGTGATATTTCATGGAAGATGTACATTTGTATATTTTTATATGTCTACTGATGTACTTCCTGTTAAATATCGTGAAAACACTTGTTATCATTTGGTTGAAATCGTAAAGAAAAAGAAGAAGAAGAAGAAAAAGAGAAGGAGGAGAAGACGAAGGGAACAAACGAAGGAATTTTTATGAATTTCTGTGCGTTCAAGATCGTAAGATCGAATTACGATAGATACTTTCGTATTCGTTTGATAAGATCTTTTTAGTGTACTAACGTAAGTGTCCTTCTCTATGGTGAATAATAGTTTTATTGGCCGTCGTACCCTTCCGATCGAGATCGGAACGCATCGGTTAGAAATAATTTCGCCTCGTTGAACGAAAGTGCCACTACGACGGGCGTTGTTCGTGCTCGTGCATCGTTAGTCTCGCCGTCGTCCATTTGCAGTCTTCACAACGATGCAATTGTGACCCTACTTCACCTCCTCTTCCAACATCGTAACTATCGGGGAACGTCATGGCCGACAGGTTTCGTAAAATGGTAATTCGATACGATTCGATTGAATAATTCAAAAATCGTTTCTTTTTTTCTCTTCTTTTTTTTTTTAACATTTAAATATCATCGACCAATGAATTATTTAAAAAAAGTTATATATATATATGTATATTGAAATTAATCGTCGAAATGAAAAAAATAATTTTGTTTTATCAAGCAACAACAATACGATAGTAATAAACCCGATAGCGTATTAACGCATCGAGAATAATTGCGAGCGTTGAACGCTTCCTCGACAAGGGGTGGGAGAGAAAAGAGAGGGAAGGGGAGGGTGTTGGGGGAGGTTGGGCCGGGACCCTTCCCACGCGAATTTTCTATAAATATTTCGTTACTCTCGATAAATCAACGGTTGCAAGCTCTCTACGACACGTGCTGCTGCGCCGACGCACGTGTATAATGTAGAGCTTCTTGCGTTCGTAAATAGTCAGAAATATAAACAAAAAAAGAAGGATCGTACGAATACCTACGAGAAACGTACGACGTTCGCTTAAGGAATCTCCATCGAAACAAAAAGAAGAATTAAAACTATTCAACTCGTTAATAGATCAAATCGAATTATTGAATTCATTGACAAATCAATTTATAACAAGTCGATATCGACTCGATCAGGTTTCTTATCTTTAGAAATCATGGAACGAACCAAGCGAACTCTCAACGTTTAATGTTTTCCGTTAGGATAAGCAATTCTATCTAGCAGGATCGTAACTAGCTAGGTAGGTAGGAGGGTAGATAGGTAGGTTAACTCATTGTTAAGCTTCCTATGGGGTAAAGGGTTTGATATAGAGTGAACGAAAGAGAAGAGAAGAGAGAGAGAGAGAGAGAGAAGAGTGTAACTAGTTAATTGATTTTGAGACCTCAAGCAGACTAGATTAGCACGCGTGATACATACCCTCCTTCGACGGTGGTTGTTTATGCGAGATGTCGCTCGTTTAATAACGTTATACCCTATTATAAAGCCACATATAAGGAAGAAGGGTGGTAGAGGAAGAGAAAGAGGAGGAGGAAAAGGAGAGAAACTTGTCCTCTTTTCGAACGCGGTATCGAACAGCTTATTATCGTTACTTCGTCCTCGTAAAGAGAATCTCTCTCCGTTGGAAAGTCTTTAAAAGACTTCTACTACGAAACATTCGCCGGTAATCTTCTTAATAACATTTCGATAACATCTTCCATTCTACAACTTTCTCGTCATTTAATTTGTGCCCATCCATAATTCGAGCTCATCGACATTACGATCTGTATGTGCTGTTGGGAATTGGAAGAGGGAAGGGGAAATTAAAAAAGATCACAAAGAGAAGATTGAAAAACAGGACAAAATATTATCCATCTCTTTTTTCGACAAAATTCTCTATCGAAACAAATTGAATCGTACCTCGAATGTTTTTATTATTCATTTATCGAGTACGTCCGTTATTTTTGTTTTTCTCTCTATCTCTGTCGTGGAACGACGTTGAAAAAAAAAAAAAAAAAAAAAAAAAGAGGAAAAAAACAGGAAAAAGAAAAAAATAAGATAAACATTGTACGTCCTTGCTCGATATAAATACTAATTTGAGTTGTTTGTTTCAGGTAAACGGCGACGATGATTGGGAGTACGAGGAGATCGTTTTGGAAAGAGGTGGGGCAGGTTTGGGCTTTAGTATCGCCGGAGGTACCGACAATCCACACTTTGGTAACGACACGGCAATTTACATCACCAAACTTATACCGGGTGGGGCAGCATCCGCGGACGGACGTCTTCGTGTTAACGATACGATCCTTCAGGTGAATGATGTCTCCGTCGTCGACGTACCGCATGCGGCCGCCGTAGATGCCCTTAAACGTGCTGGCAATACCGTCAAATTGGTACGTTCTTTTTTGGTATCTGTAAATTTCTTTTTCTATCTTTTTTTCGTTTTTCTTCTTTCTTTCTTTTTTTTTGTTTTGTTTTGTCCCTATTTTCGAGAAATTTCGGAAAATAATAATTATGTTGTTATATATATATATATATATATATATATATATATATATATATATAACGATATCATTGGATACTCATCGAATTTCTTTCTTCAAAATTACGAGTATTCTTTCTTCGTCGTCTCAACAAAAAAAAAGGAGTAAAAAGAAGAAGGGAAAGAAAAAAAGAAAATAAAATTTGAGATAGTAAGCTATGAAACGATACATCCGGTCGACGTTATAACGAACGAGATCTTCGAAAGTTTAGTACGCTTCTTAAGACGAAATGGTAGAAGGAATCTTTGAGAGCAGGTAAACGATCGTCGCTTCAAAACTTTTTAAAGGTGAAAAGAAAAAAAGAAGTGAGAGAGAGAGAGAGAGAGAGAGAGAGAGAGAGAGAGAGAGAGAGAGAGAGGATATATTCGGGAAATCCTTATGACAAATAGATATAGGACCCGTGCAAGTTATCTTCCTTCTTCCTCGTTCTCGAAAAGTTGTTGGAAAACTTCTCGATCGTTTTCGTGAAAGAAAAGAAAGAAAAAGGAGAATGTATTTATGGGTGAAGCGATAACGATCTTGTACTACGAACTTTTGTTTATGAAACGTTCAAAAGAAGAAGCATCGTCTCTCGTTAGTAAATAAAAATCGAAACCCATCGATTTATATACGTCGGACTTTTAACGATCGAAATTTTCGAGTAAATTATTTTCACGCTTATTATTAATGTCGTATATTTTGTATTTATATCGTTATCACGAAGAAACGATACAGAGAGAGAGAGAGAGAGAGAGAGAGAGAGAGAGAGAGAGAGAGAGAGGGGGGAAAATACTTTCGTATCGTTGTACCTGAATCTGACATCGAACGTGACGTTTAATTACGCGGATAAATTATCGCGGTTCGAGCTTGGGAATAAAAAGCAAAAAGTAAAAAATACAAAAAAAAAAAAAAATTAAATAAAAAGAGGAAAGAAACAAAATGAAAGGAGAAAGGACGAAAATAAAGAAAAAAAGAAAAAAAAAGGGAGAGAGAGAATTACACGTTAATCTCGAGTCCTGAATCGTTTCGACGATCGTCGCGCTTTGTTTCGCGTTCGTGATCGTTCTCGCGATTCGTTTCGGTAACGTCATCGAAAGGAGGAAAGGGAAGAGGAGGAATTCGTGGATGGGAATCGATGGTCGGTGAAAAATAAAATGGAATTTCTGTAATTAATTTTCCTACGTGAACTTTTTTGTTTCCGATAGCGAGAGAAGTTACATGCATATGAACGAAAGCGCAAAAAGAAGAGAAAAAAAAGTAAAAAGAAGGGGGGAAAAAAAAAAAAGAGAAAAAGGAAAAATGAAAAAAAGAATCGAACGATGTCGTTCAAAACGAGAAATGGGGGAAAAAAGCACGGTTAACTAAACAATAAAAAGGAAATCGAACGAAAAGGAAAAATATTCGAAAGGAAAATATATTGTCCTTTCGTTGCAACTCCGTGTAAAATTGCATGTTCATGACACATTTTATTTTATTTTTCTTGTATATTTTTCTTTCTTTTGTTTCTTCTTTTTTCTTCTTTCTTTTTTAATTTTTATTTGTTTGTTTTCTCTCGTTGCAGTACGTTCGCCGACGGAGACACACGCAGCTGATCGAAATCGAATTGATCAAAGGCAATAAAGGTCTTGGATTTAGTATCGCTGGTGGTATTGGCAATCAGCATATACCTGGTGACAATGGGATATACGTTACGAAGATCATGGAAGGTGGAGCTGCACAGGTCGATGGTCGTCTCGTTGTTGGAGACAAATTGGTAGCGGTTAGAAACGCCATGGTAAATAGACGCTTTTACTTTTTATTTTTTCTTTTCCCTATAAATTTAATCGTATGCGATGAAACTATAACCGAACTTAAACGTATACGTGATATATGTAATATAAGTAAGTACATAGATACGATAAAGAAAAAGAAGAAGTTTCTCGTAAGAATATAAAGGCGATTTCTTTTTCGAAAGAATATTCCAAGAATTTCATATTACGTTCCCCTATAAAAAAGAATATTAGCTGATAAGTATAATACTATAATATCATAGTATCTATGTACTTAGTTAGTTCTGAACGAGTCGGTGCCTTCTAGAAAAATGAAGTCGTGATCATTTTTCATTCTAAAAGGGCAGGGTTACTACTAGCACCACACTTTTCTAGATTTTCGCGATAGAACTACCAATGGAATGGCCGGTTAAGTATAGATGAGAAAAATAGATTAGGGCGGTCCGAAACTCGTGCGAGTAGATAATTGATAGCTCCTTTCCCTCAATGATATATATATATATATATATATATATATATATGTATATGTATATGTATACATACATACATACATACATACATACATATATACATGCATACATACACATATATATATATTCTTTCGTTAATTCCCCATCACTAGCACCACCATCATCTCCATTTTGCCTCGGTAGATGCGAATCTCTCGTCATTTCGAAACTTCCTACGATCTTTCGTTTCAACGTTCCTCTACCTCCTCTTTCTTTCTCTCAGTTTTTCTCTTCAATCTCCTTTTTCTTTTCCCTCGTTTACGGTCTTCACTTCCGAATCGACGAAGAAAAAGCAGCGATTAAAGCGACCAGCTCCACTGTTCCCTTGATTTATGACCATAGGAAAAATGTAAAGCTCGCTTGAAGCGCCGATCTACTACGTTCTTTTCTCTTTCTTTTCTTTTCTTTTCTTTTCTTTTTTTTTTTTTTTTTGTTCATTTTTATTTTCTTTTCTTTCTTGTTTTTTTTTTTTTTTTTTTTTAACTCAAGTAAACCTATTACATATAACAGGTGATATCGATCGTTCGATATCTACGTCGTCTATGGTATATACATGGGTAACTTTCTTTACGAACTATGAATTACTTCGTACGTTATCGAAGCATCCACGGAATCTTAATTAACCGTTGGTACGTACTCGATCGACGTTCTGTGGCCGTCTCATCGAACGAAAAAGCTAGCAAACGTGCTATATATATATATATATATATATACATATACATATATTATATAGGTATATGTATATATACATATATACACGTGAGAGGTCCAAGTGGTAGATCCCGAAGTCGATTTAACTTTGCGCATGATTACGTGCCACTAAGCTTGCTCCGTGTCCGTGGAAAGTTCGTCAGATGTTCGCGACAGTGTTACCAAAACTTTCCAACCCGTAGCTTTTTCCCATGTGGCACAACAATCGCTCTTCTGTAATTACCTTCTACTAGTCAAAGAAGAAAATGAAGAGAGGAGGGATCCATTCGTCTTTGCTTCTTATCGGATTATAATATAATATCGCATAATACCTAGTTATTATTCGAATTAGAAAATATTTTGTATTTTCTCATTTTAATATTTTCTTTATTGTTTAACGCGTTGAATACGATGGAAGATGTAACATCGATGATTGTCCAAATTATTAAAAACACATATATATAATAAACGTCAATATTTACACGATTTTTTAATACTATCGTTGTTGCTAAAGTGATATGAAAACATCGTACTCTGTTCGTAAAATAAATTCGTTAAACACGATTGTACATCTCTGTGATCGATAGCAATGACTCGTTATATTATTACTATGGATCGTAATATCACCTTCAAACTTATGCTTGTAAATATTATTTGTAAATAATATGTATCGCATAATGGTGATTGAGATTGAAGCTGTGAATCAATTATTTAGTATTAGCGTGGCATTCAACGTGATTAACACGTCAGGAATTAGAAAATTTAATAATCCGATAAGAACAACAATATACATATACAATATATATATATATATATATATATATATATATACAGACATATATATATATATATATATATATATATATAGATTGGATATATTTAAGATTATTCTATTGGTTTCAGCAGGGCGACAAGAACCTCGAGAATGTTACACACGAGGAAGCTGTGGCAACATTGAAGGCAACTCAAGACCGTGTAGTACTTTTGGTGGCTAAACCCGAAGGCACCTTACCTCCACCGCCACCGGCTTCGGATCGTTCGGTATCACCGCAACCACGTGAGTATATCTTTGTTCGAGCATTAGAGACCAACTAGATTATTGTTTTAACATGATATGATAACGAGAGAGAAAGAAAGGGAGATAGTGGAGGGGAGAAAAAAATGTCTAATACATTTTGAACCGACGAGTTACCACTATCCCACGATACGATGTTTATCATATTCAACATGGACATTTTAAGATGTCTAACTTTCTTTTCCCTACTCTTTCTCACAAGAAGAAGAAGAAGAAAGCAGAAAAAGATACGAGTATAGCGTTGAAATTTAAATGAGAAGCATAACATCCCAAACGTGCCGCTTCTACTGTGGATAAACAAGGGAAAAAAAAGAGAGAAAGAGAGAAAGAGAGAGAGAGAGAGAGAAAGAGAGAGAGAGAGCAAAAAAAAAAAGGAAAAAAGGGGAAGGGATGCGAAGAAATGATAAAAATGAATTTTTGATCCGTGGATATTTTCAGAGAGGGATATATACACCTTCTCTATCTCTCGAGTCTCGTGATCGGACGTAAACGTAACTTATTCATCGTCTTCATAAAGCAGCCTCGTAAACTCTCTCGTCTCGAGTCATCTCGAGCCGAGAATGCGTTTCTTCGACTCCTCCTACTAGTCCTTAGTTCAGGACTCGTGACAGAAAGGATGAGTTGGAGTAAGAGGAAGAATAAGACGTTGGAGAAACACCAAAGAAAGAAAGAGAGAGAGAGAGAGAGAAAGAGAGATAGACAGACAGATAGAGAAAGAGAGAGAGAGAGAGAGAAGTGTGGGTTTATCGTGGCTGAATTCAAATTGCTCCTTTAAAACAACGACGTGGAAGTATCAAGACAGAGGAGAAAGGAGGAAGAAGAGGAGGTTAAGGAGGAGGATCGGTGCTCTCGCCTTCGAGCAAGATTATCCGAATATTTGCCTTAATCTTTGTAGAAACGGCCGGAGGACGTGCTAAATTTCATGGATAGAGAAAATGAGGGGGTGGAGGGTGATGAGAAGAAGAGGTCGAACAAGTCGTTCGCCTCTCCTCGTCTCGTTTTGCGAGACGAAGGTAACGAAAATTTTATCGTCGATGCTCTTGCTTTTTGATGGTTCAATGCTTTCTCTCTTTCTCTGTCTATCTGTCTCTCTCTCTCTCTCTCTCTCTCTCTCTCTCTCTCTCTCTCTCTCTCTCTCCCCCTCTCGCACTTTTTCTTTCACGAGAACGAGCAAACACGTCGAACTTTTTATTATTCCTTCTTTAGCCTGGCGGAACGTTAAAGCGTTGGTGCGTTCTCTCGTATATTGCGAATAAAAAGAGGGATAACAAAAAGCTCCAGTGATGTCTTTCGAGTGGCTCGTTTTTGTCGACTTTAATCGGATACCACAGCGGTTCTACTACTTTTAATTCCCCTTTATATGACAAGTTTTATGAGCGATAGAACACTCGATAAAATCACTCGGGTCTTCTCTTTTCCTTTGGTTTTCGACCTGTGCCCGGCTTTTGAGTCGTATTTATTAACGTAGCGTTAAAGCTTTTCTTTCTTTTTTTTTTTTTTTTTATTTCTTTTTTTTTTTTTTTTTTGTATTCACTTTTTGTGACGATAAACTCGTCCGATTGAAAGATTCAAAGAAAACACGATTAAAAACATTAAAAATTTTTTTTTTAATGTCTTGTTAATCGGATAAGTCGTCTCTCTCCCTCTCTCTCTCTCTCTCTCTCTCTCTCTTTCTCTATTCGTCGATTAATCTCTCTTATCTCTGTGATTAATTTATCTTTAACAGGCAAGCAAAATGGAGCAGTGTCAGCGTTGGAGAATAATTCGACGCTACCGTATACGCAAGAATCTCGTCATGCGTCGTCTCTAGCGCTTCACGGCGTCGCGACGCCTCGCGCCGTTTCACAGGAAGACGTCTCTCGGTGAGTCACGCTATGAATTTATTTTCTTAAAGTTAACGATACCGCACATCATTCCTTCGAGATGTATCCTTTATCAAATTGGATGGAATATAAAGATCCTCTTTGTCCTGTTTATTGACACGTTGGTCTAACGTTAATAGATAGCAATTTTGCTCGGTCATCGTCGCTTATGTTCATTCGTGATGTCTCTGATAAATATGAGTTGTATCTTGCTTATCAGAGCATATCTTTCTTCTTCCTGTCTCTTTCTCTTTCTCTCTCTCTCTCTCTCTCTCTCTCTCTCTCTCTCTCTCTCTTTCTCTCTCTAATGATATCAGAATTTGCACATCAGCTCGTACGAGTAAAAGATAGAGCTAGCTAGTTCGTGTTAAAATAGCGCGAGGAGAAGTTAATTATGCAACAACGGAACGTGATCGTAGAAAGACGATAACATTCGGAAACGTTAAAACTGTCATAACATTTTTTTATTATTGGCAACTTGGAAAACATTAAAAGTTAAAGTTGGATCCTGGACGTATCCTGTACAAATATATCCCCTTTTCCAGAGATCATAAAATGAAAGTAGAATGTGTGTCGAGAGCCGTGCAAGAGTTAATTTCCAATGTATCGGGAACTTATCGAATCGGTTTGTTCGACAGGGTGGATCGATCGAGAACGCGTTGTGTAATGTACGAAAGGTAGATGTACTACCATTCCATTGGTCTCTTCTATTGACCTACCGATCGATGTTGACCTCGTAGTATCCTCTCTATAAACGTTCTACGAACGAGAGGTATCGCTTTTACGTACTTATCTCACGAATTAGAACCTTTTAGATATGTCCGAGTACCTTTCGTGATTTCTACTTCGTTACGTCGTAATCCGAAAGGAGTACGTATTCACGAAGTTTAGAAATCCATTCATCGAGTATTTCTGAGCAACTCATGAAAGTTTAGAGACTACGAAGACGACGTCGTCGTCGTCGTCGTCTACAGGCTTCTATTAAAGACAAGGAACTACATCTGAGAGCTAGCAGCTGTTGAGAAGATTCGCGAACCACAAATAATGAAATATTCCATTCATAGTAACTCTTAATAGCAAGTTCCGGCGGGATTGGAATAGTCGAAAGTGCAATTAATCCTTCCTTCCATCCTACCATCCTTCCTCTTCATTTCCTACTTCCCACCTTCATCTAGTCGCGTTCAACCGACTATCTACGTTAGTCGTCCCTCTTGAAATCTTTAAAGTTTTGCGACCTTACCTTACCATCCCTTTACCTTTTCAAAGATTCCACCTTCGCCGGAAGGGATTTGGCGAGTTGTACAACGAGAGGGAAACGAGAAAGAGAAAAGTTATAGTCGTAGAAAATGCTTTGAAAGTGGATGGGTAGCCAACTGAAGCTTGAGAGAAGAAAACGATGAGTTATTACGGTACTCGAGCATCAACCTAAATGCAACGCAAAGGAAAAAAAAAAGCAAAGGGAGAAAAAGAAAAAAAAAAAAGATGTAGAAGAAGAAAAAGAAGTAGGGAAAAAAAAAGAAAACTTTAATTTCTCCCCTTCGTAAATTAGCCAGAACCATTATTCCCGTCACTGTAATTTACTCCTATACCATCTTCGACCACGTCCTCACCCCTCCAATGACTCTCACCCCTCTTTTTCCATTCCTTTCCCTCTTCTTTTATACTTTTCTTTTTCTTTTCGGCCGGAGATACGAGCAACCGGTGAAGAAGTTTAAGGGAAAATTAGGGTAATTATTTAGTAGTCTCGTTCTCGTTAAATCTCGTTCGTAACCTCTGGGACATCCTTAAACTAGCCTTAGAATAACCTTTGGACGACGGTCCTTCCGTCCTCCTGAATGTCCTCCTGAAACTCGTAAACTCTCGAGTGATTGCCAGCTCTGATCCTTTCACGCACGGAACTTTACGTGGAATTGCAAAAGTTTTCATTCGTTGCTGCAACGCGCAGGCCCAACGAGAATTGCTTTTACAAATTCAAGATCCCAAGCAACGTTATAGTCTTTAATCGAATTTTATTGAGTGAATAACTAAAATTCGATCAAGTTGGGTATAAGTAATCGTTGGAATAAAAAAGAAATTAATACGAACGAGATGTATGAAAGTATTTGCATAGATTTATTTGTCGTTTATTCGATAATATCGGCTTCTCGTTTATTTTAGTTTTATTGTAGTTAGTTTCACGATATTTCAATTCTCTCTCTTTCTCTCTCTCTCTCAATCGACGCGCACCGTTCAACTTCTTGACACGTCGTTAGATTCCCGCAGAAAAGTCATAACTCGTAACTTTGACGGATTTATCGAAATTATAAAAAATTTTCCGATTGCTTATTACGACACGAAATTCTCTCGGATCTTAAATGGCTTCCAGTTATAGAACTCAGGTGTATTCCAAATTTATGAGTGGGGTTAATAGCTCAGGTTATGCCTCAAATCCTTCACTGATATTACGAAGGATTAGAAAACCGTAATGCTTGATGATTAAACGCAAGTTATTTCTATATGAAGAATTTACTTTGACATGTGATATGTATCTTACGTACATACGTATGTACGTACAAATAGAAGAGAGAATTCTCTCTCGTAAAAATGTTTATCTTTCATAACGTATCGAATTTTTCAATGCTTTTTCATTCATTAAATATCATACTAGTATAAAGAGTGGAATCCATTTACGCGAGAGCGTTCGCGTTATACACGTTTTCAACGACAACGAAATATATTCGATAATAGTACTTAAATAAATATTTCCAAATGTTTCGTGTAATGTGTAGCACATGTGTATGTATATATAAATTTTTTACATTACATACATACGTGTATTGTATATACATATATAAATACATGTATGTATGTATGTATGTATGTATGTATGTATGTATGTATACGTTTCATCGCTAATATCAAAAAATCTTTGGATTCTAAAAATCTTGAAAAATCTCCCGAGCGATTATTTGACGAGTAATTAATTATCTTTCTCTCGCGAGTCTCTAAAAATGGGAAAAAGAAGAAGGAACAAAAAAAAAAGTATACTAAAAGTTCCTCGAAACAAAAACATAAGGATGAAAGATATCATCGTAGTATAGATAGCGTCTGTGTAAACATACGTACGCGTAAACACGAATGTATATCGTCGTAGTGGATATACATAGAGACACGTTTGTTTGTGTTTATATATGTATATATGTATATATATATATATTTGTATATACGCTTCTCGGATGCGGGCCAGGGTCAGAGCTGACTCAGGTCACGAGCGTGTCGGTACCACCTCTGTGTCGCTGTTTAACTATCGTTCGGTCTCGACGCTTTCGCTTACGTAATTCCGTTCTATCGCATAGAATCTACCGTTTCCTCGTTTTCCCTTGTAGAGATAATGTTGGATTTTCAACTTGCACCTTATCCCACGTATTTCGAATTTATCTGGCAACCCATCATTAAACTTTCGGCCTGTGTTCTATTCTCTTTAAATCGTTGTATATATATTTCGATTTTTTCTTTATAGAACACATCCCTACAATTTCAGAGAATACGATAGAGAGAAATAAAAAGAAATTGAAAGAGAGAGAGAGAGAGAGAGATTTTTCAATGTTCATATTTTCAGTTTATTTTTTTTTATATATATTTCTGTATATTTTTTCTTTCTCTTTCCCTTACTCTCTCTCTCTCTCTCTCTTTTTCTTTCTATATAAAGTAACGATAGTGAAAAGCCTAATTAACATATTAGAACAATAGGTAAAAAGAAGGGACATGAGATAAACATCGTTAGGCGAAAATAAGAGTAGTACGACACTAATTTTGAGACCCTTCATCCGGCTCATTGTAATCTGCCCTCGTACGAAGCAGGACTAATTTAATTTCTCTCTCTTTCTCTCTCTCTTTCTCTCTCTCTCTCTCTCTCTCTCTCTTCTCTCTTTCTCTTCTTCGTTCTCTTCTGTCTGTCTGTCCGCCCAGAGATGTCTACTGCACGATGAGGAAACCACAGGAGAATCGTCGGCTGACACGAACAATGGTAGATTGCACGTAGTAGTTCGATGAGAAAACGAAAATAAAAATTTTCTTCCATCGAATTCCATTGAATTCCATCGAAATATTCCGTTTGAAAATAGAAAACATACTTTGCGTTTAATCTTTTCTTCTTCTTCTTCTTCTTCTTCTTCTTCTTCTTCTTCTTTTCTCCTTTTCTTCTTTCTTTTCCTTTTTTTGATTTTCTTTTTCTTCCTTAATGAGAGACATCGTTCAAGTACAAGTAAAATATATAAAAATACAATACGCGTAAAATATGTTTATCTATTCTTTTAGATAAAAGATCTATCTTTTACCTCGTTACCATTGGAATAATATTAAACGAAAGAAAACACTTGTTTTATTACGAAGCATCAAAGCCGATTTCCAGCGTTTATGCAGAAAAGGAAAAAGAGAGAAAAAACGAACGAAAGAAAGAAAGAAATGTAAAGAAGTAAAGGATACCGAGAAGTAGTTTCGCATCGAAGAATAATGGCTTATTCCGGCCGTGAAATGATCCTGTATTATACAGACGAGTTGAACGAAGTCGAGATTTTCCGGAGGACTCACGGAATAGAAAGGCCGTATGCATTTTTATCCTTTTTCATTTTCCTCCTAGACAGCAGGACACTGGGATTCGTTCCATTGTTCCCAGGACTTTCCTCCTGCGAGAGGTTTCACTCTCCCTCACACCCCTCGTATCCTGTTCTCCCACCTCCACCTCTCTCTCATTTTCCCCTTTCTCCTTTACCCTCCTCCTCGCTCTTCTTCTTTCATTTTAGGGCCAAGAGAAATTAAATTTGTTCCAACATCCGGCTAAAAATACGAGCTCCGCGCTAGAATGTTGTAGTAGTAAAATGGCGACACGGTTGAGAAAGGACGAGAAGAAAACGAGAACGGGATGAGAGGAGAGAGAAAAGAGGTGGGGTAGGGGGTAGCAGGAGGGAGAAAAAAGAGGAGGAGTGAAGGGTAAAAAGAGAAGGGTACGATGGAGGATCCAGCAGATTTTCCTATGGGATTAGAATTTTGTTGCATCGACGTGAACGTTTACGCCAACACGATGAAATTCAGTTTCTTGTTGTTGTGCATTGCTGCTAGCGTTGCATTTGGGGCACGTATTAAGCGGCCGTACGAGACCAACCGATATTACCCCAATCGTTTTCTATTCGTTGAACTATACGTTTATGATCGGCCATAAGGGATTCAAGATCGGCTGGTAGCGTTTGATATTAAATGTCTACTATAAATACCCGCGATATAATACTAGAAAATCGTGCTTCGTTTAACGAAAGAGAGAGAGAGAGAGAGAGAGAGAGAGAGAGAGAATCTAAACAATTGAAAGAATCATTCGACTCGATTTTTCATTCGTCCCCGATCGAAGAAAAATAAAATAAAAATTCTCTTGGCGTCGAATTTTCGGAGGAGTCCATTCCGCACGGTTTGTTTCATTCAAGATAGACCGGATCAATTTCACGAGCACGTTGTATAATGTACCTACCAATTCGCCGAGCCAGAAATTGCGATCTACTTGGAATAAGAGAGAGGGGGGGAGAGGGAGAGGGCAGTACCTTAGACGTTATTGCATAGGAAACGACGAGACACGTATTGTTACCGATTGTATTGTAATATACAACGGGTCCTTTAGTAATTCACTTCGAACGAGCCCCGCCTGCCTGTTTCTCGACGTTTACTTACCTACTTACTTGCTTACTTGCAATTTCTAATAGAAGATATAAACATGATTTTCTCTTGTGCATTATAATAACGATAGGTAAGGTAACATCGAGAAGAGTTGATCGTCAAATTTAGACGAGCTCGAGTACAAACGAACGACGTTGGTTAAATATTTCATTCACGTCGATCAATCCTAATTGAATACGTCCCATTTATGCACCCAACTCAATTCGACTCAACCCAACTAACCAACCAACCAACCAACCATCCAACCAACCAACCAACCAACCAACCAACCAACCAACCAACCAACCAACCAACCAAGCTCATCGAAGATCACGATTGCTATCATTCTCGATCGATAAGAGTTCGAATGACAATACGAAGATAACATTCTGAATTATCGAGGGATCGAGAATCTTCGAAAGATATTCGCTGAGTCATTAGTTAAGATCCCAAAGGGAAGAGAATATTAGGAGCATCGAATCCTAACCAATAAGGCTCCCTTTGCGGTAGGATTCGGTTCTATGTAGAGAGAGAGAGAGAGAGAGATAGGGATAGAGAGGATATATCGCTAGGTCAGCCATCCTGCCATCGGCGTCGCGACGCCAACGTCGTAGCTGAAAGGGTATCCGGCAAGCGACCACACGACGTCCGAAGAAGCCGATGGCTTTACTGCTGATGCTGGTGATGCTGTTGGTGACGGTCGCCTCGTTTAACCTCCGTTTTGCAAACGACAGATTTAGAGTATAACCTATGTCAGCCCTTCTCGCCTCTGAATATTGCTGATTCTGCTCGATATTAACAAAATGGGATCGTCCTAGACATTGTTGAAATTTCATGAAAATTCATTCAAATATCCTTAAGATTATTATTCCAAATCAAATTGAATTGGTCTACGTATCTCTCTCTCTCTCTCTCTCTCTCTCTCTTTCTCTCTTTCTTTCTCTCTCTTTTTCTTTTTAAAATTCCTAATACATTTATCGAAATTCATTCGTTGTTACGTATGAACGATAGAAAAAAAAAAAATAATGAATAAAATATTCATTCGGATATCGTATGCTTAAGTTTTCTACGATAGACGTACCGAGAGAGACAAAAAAGAGAGAGAGAAAGGTTGGGTAGGGAGAGTGTATTGATAAGTTGGTCGTAAAGGCGTGACATTGCCGGTAGAGTTTTAGTCTCTTACAAACCGTCCGGATAGTAACATCGGTGACTGAATTTTCGTATAGTACAAGTATTTTTTTTTTTTTTTTTTTTTTTTTTTTAATCTTTTATTCGATCTCGAAGAATGGAACGCGAAAGCTAACCCTTCGAAATAAAGAAAGGTAGTCACATTCGCGCGAACTATCACCCCATACCCTTACAACTATTATTATTATCATTATAATAATTATTACTGTTTATCATTATTATTACTATTATTATTAAAATTAAACATTATATTTGAAACTTTATCATCTTCTTTCTGGATGCTACAGTATTATCAAATCGATAATTAAATACATAATATCGCTGGACCGTTCGTTCATTCGGGAGAAGAAAAAAAAAAAGCGCGTGTTGCAAGCACGCGTCGAAGAAAGAAACATTTTCGCGCTATCGACTATAATCTCGTTCGATTATAGAACAGGGAGAGGATAGGTGAACATCGTATCTTCGATATAAATTGTGACAAAGCGTTTAACGTGGTCGGGGAGTTGTGCTCGTCGATATCCATGGTACATCGAGATCAAGATTTATCGTTCCTCTTCATAAAGGTGCTGCAGGCAACGGTGTTTGCCTCGTACGAAATATTGATCTCGATGATGCTAGGAGTAGTAAACAGAGAGAGGAGGAGGAGGAGAAGAGAAGAGAAGAGAGAAGGAGAGAGGATCATGAAGAGAAGTGAGAGGGAGGAGAAGGGGAAGGCTCGAAGGAAGATACGCGTTCAAACGGATATGCTACATAGATATCTAGCTAACAGAGAAATGTGCGTATATACAATTTCTATGTGCGATCGTTGGTTAGCATAGGCTTACATGTAAGTACTTACGTCGATCGTATGTCGGAAATGAATTAAAGGGGAAATAAGAGTACCGTTTGTTTCTATTCGGATCCCTCGTAAACAAATTTGTTGTTGCGTAGCACGAACGAAGAATTTCACGGGTCACTCGTTGTAAAACGTTATTATCATAAATTATTAGATTTTTTTCTTTATTTCTCTCTCTCTCTCTATCTCTCTCTCTCTCTCTTTTTCTTTCTTTCTTTCTTTCTCTTTTTTCAACGCTCTTAGATATTACATCTTAATTCTCGAAGCAAAGAAAGTTGAATGGATGTAATAAGTGAGGAAGAGAAAAGTAGAAAAAATAAACGGAAAGATAATCAGTAAGAAATAATTATTTTATTTTATCGAATAAATGCATTTGAATTCGTTCGAAAGGTGCGCAAGGCTTTCCTAGAAAAATACATTAGAAAAGTACTATTGAATCATTCGGTTAAAATAAACGAACGCCTTGAATCGAAACTTTTTTCTCTTTTCTTGTTTTTTCTTTTCTTTTCTTTTCTTTTCTTTTCTTTTTCTGCTTTCCCCTTCTTTTTTTAAACCTGCAAAGATAGCAACTTCGTATCTTGCATATTTCATGCGGAACAACGCGAAAGCGCTTGTAAGTAAGTAAGTAAGTAAGTAAGTAAGTAAGTAAGTAAGTAAGTACGAGTTTGGTACTATCGATCGATTTTGACTCGAGACAATACGCCCATCCTCCCGAAGATAAAATAAAACGTGTCGTATAAAATAAACCGTGGAATAAAAAAAAAAATAAAAATAAAAATAAAATTCATATCCGTCGATTCGATCTTTTTCATTCGATTCGTTTATATCCGTGGATCGAATTTATATCGAGAAGAGATTGGAGGATCATACGAAAGGAGAATTTGATTTATCGACTTCCTCGTAGTTCGTTCGACTGATTTACAGCTTCTAAATACGAGCACGTCGTATCTTTCTCTGTATATATGTACTTATTTATGTACGTACGTACGTACGTACGTACGTACGTATGTATGCACGCGTATCCGTGAGATCCATTAAATGTATTTCCAAGTGTAACGCGGTTACTTTTACGGTGCTTCTACGGAGTTCGCGTAGATTCTCTCATCGTGCCGACAGGGTCAAAGTTCGTCCGTTAACGCGTTACGTACTGACGGCCACTTTATTAACCGTTGAAAGTTATATCGGGATCGTGATGAAGTATAGAAATAGAAGAAAAGAAGGAGATAGATAGTACGATCCTTTAAAGAAACACACAAGAGCTTTTAGAATTATTACCGTTGTAATCGGTTTTACGTGAAACACGTTTCATTCATAATTCAAAATAACTCGAGAGTTTTTACAATTATCGGGATGGTTAATCGGTTTCGTAAATAGGTTTCATCGATAATTTGTCGTTTTAACGATCCGACGGTTTTAAAATCGAAACGTTCGTTCGAGATTTAATTAAAGGCGAAACTCGACGTTAACGTCAAACGTTATCTTTGTTTTGCTCATTTCCAAGCATTTTTCGTCGGACGCGATCCACACGAACGATTTAATCTTCCAGCCGAAAAAACATTTTCCGAGGGGACTATCCCCGGACAGCTTTGCGAGTATCCTCTTTAACGAGCGGATCGACTCGATCGTAAAACTCTGTTACAGCATGAAAAGATAGAGACGACGAGGGTAGCAAGAAAAGAGAGATAGATAGATGGAGAGAGAGAGAGAGAGAGAGAGAGAGAGAGAAAGAAAGAGAGAGAGAGGTATAGAAATAGACGGAGATAGAATACTTGGTAGGTGGAATGCAACGTGTCGTCGAGAATCGAAAAAAAAGGAAAGGAAGAAATGGGTGAGCGATAGAGAGAGAGAGAGAGAGAGAGAGAGAGAGAGAGAGAGAGTATAAGGGAAGCGAGAAAGATGAACTCGAAGATCCAATTAACTTAGCCCGAGTTGCACGCTCTCGCCTTTTCAACCATTTCGAAAGGATCCTTTCGTTCATCGAAATCGTTCGTGAAGAAAAAAGATAAAAAAGATTGAAAAAAAAAAAGAAAAAGAAAAAAAGAGAGGAGAGAGAGAGAGAGAGAGAGAGAGAATGAAAAAAAAAAGAACGGAAAAAAAAGAAAGTCTATTTTACGACTCGTCTGCTGTGAAAATGTCGTCTAATCGTTTTTCCTCGCGATAAGAGTTTAATCAGAGGTTAATAAACCGCCGAGACAAGAAAGAGTTTTCTTTTCTTTTATGACGTTGCCGGCAGAATTTTATTTCGGATCCCATTCCACTTGTCTTTCTTTTCTTCTTTTTTCTCTCTTACTTTCTTTCTTTCTTTCTTTCTTCCTTTCTTTCTTTCTTACTTTCTTTTCTCTCTTCACTCCGGCATTCGTTCGGTCCGACGGACAGGACGTAGTTGCAATTAAATCATGAACCGAGCCGTGCATTAATCCTGAACTTTTTCACACCGTCGGAAGCTTGCAATCCAGTTTAATTTTATTTCATGCAAGATACTCGTATCAAACGAGAACAAATCTCACGAAAAGGATATCAAGTATTCTTATGCCGTTTTAATCTAGATTAAATATATAAATACCTATGTACGTAGATCGAAGAAATATATTCGTATCGTTTTTGAAAAACGATAGATCGCATACCTTTTCTCTCCTTATAAATCATAATCCGTTAGATATGTATCTTTTACGGAATTTTATTTATCGAAAAATGTCATCGCGAGATTACTTATCGCATGTTACGATTTATACATACATACATACATACATACATACATACATACATACATACATATATGTATATTTGATGATTCTCTATGTTCGCACAAATTTTACATACACCTTTTGAAAACCATCGATCCCCTTTGTTAGTAATTTTATAAACGCGAACATAATAAAAATTGACGTTTCCTCGACGTTATCCGCGATCTCTTCTGCGTTTATACGACGTCTACGTAACGATACTTTATTTTATAATAGACGTAAGATAGATACCTGGCTATATTTTCTAACAAAAGATATGGCTAAGATCTTGCAATAACAGCCGCGTGTATCTTCTTCTACCTTACTTCGTTACTTTCTATGGCCGTTTAAACGACACGATCCAATATCAACGAGAAGTTTTCTTAAGATCATCATCCTCGTTTTATATTTTCTTCCTTAAACTATGAAAGAAGGAAAATTATACACCTAACTCACGATCATCCTCGTTCGTTAATTCCTTTTCTAAGATAACCTTTACGTTCGAAAATAATCTAACAAAATGACATTAAGCGATAGTTTCCTTACTATTTCCTTAAAATCAACGAAGGATTAACGCGAGATCCATCCAACCGTTTCATGATTAAATAGATCCCTGAACGATTCAGCGAACTTTTCAACATTATTTCTTTACGAAATTCTAACTGCCGACATCCTGACGGACCTACTCGTATTCGTTTCATTCGGTTGTTAAACGAGTTGTTCTCTTCTTACATCTTTTAAAATAATGACGTTTATTTCATTATCGTTTCGCTTCTTGAATTAAAGATTACGAAATTAGTTTATTAATCGAGTAACAACACTCTCGTTCTCTGTACTTCCTTTATGCTAATGACTCTTTCTCCTTCTTTCTCTTTCCATTTATCTATCTATCTATCTATCTATCTATCTATCTATCTATCTATCTATCTCTCTCTCTCTTCGTCTTGAAAACTTTACTTTTCAATTAAAATTCTCGTCCTTTATCGATAATCGATAAACCTCGATGTCGACTATTCTTCTTCCTTCTCTTTATTTTATAATATTATTTGTACACTAGTATCGTACTAATTGGTCATTAACGATTATTACAAGTATCTCGTTTCTATAAGGTTCGTTGACTTTCCAAATGAAATCTCGACGACGACAACGACAACGACGACAACGGCGATGACAACGACGACGACTCGTTTATTTTTAGCAAAGTTTCTCGTCGCCAAATTTTCCAAAGGACGGGAGAGGAGAAAGAGGGAGGATAGAGAATTAGGATAACGAATCCTCTCGACGCGTCCAGAAAAGGAGGGTTCTCCACTTACGGTCGAATTCACTGCGAATCAGGATCTCCTCTTTCTCATCCTCTCGAATGAAGAGAGAAAAAGAAAAAGAGTGAAAGAGAGAGAGAGAGAGTTCATTCTGTTGTCCTCTCCGTCGAAGATGTTGTTTGTTGGAACTAGTTTGAGTTTGCTGCGAAATTTCTCTCCATCCGAAAAGATTAAAGGAGAACGAAAGATAGAGAGAGAGAGAGAGAGAAAGAGAGAGAGAGAGAGAGAGAGAGAGAGAGAGAGAGAAGGGAAGACGCATGGATAGAAAATAACGTGATATTAACCTAGGGTGCTTCCGTTTCTTAAGATTTATCACGAGGATCGGTCGAGGCTAATGTTCCATAAAAGATGTCTTACTAGGAGGATATGAAATTCTCTTTAAAT
This sequence comes from Vespula pensylvanica, assembly GCF_014466175.1. NCBI lineage: Eukaryota > Metazoa > Arthropoda > Insecta > Hymenoptera > Vespidae > Vespula > Vespula pensylvanica. The sequence continues at coordinate 1,049,055 of NC_057685.1, read as the reverse complement.
AGCAATTCCCATTATTTTTGGCGATAATGCAGCAAAAATAATGGGAATTGAGAGTAAATTCTTAGACTGAGAATAATTGTTGAGAATTAAAAAAAAAAAAAGAAATTAAAAAAGATATCAAGAAAAAGAAGAAAAGAGAGAAAGAAAGAAGGAAACTAAATAATAAACGTGTGAACGATATGTCGTTAGGGAAAGAAATAAAGAGAGAGAGAGAGAGAGAGAGAGAGAGAGAGAGAGAGAGAGAGAGAAGAAAAAAAAATCGACGTTAAAAAAATCAATTCTCTCGTGTACAGGTTCGGTACGCTTCGATCGAGTTTCGAGTGAAAAATTTGCAATATCGAAAAAAAGAAAAAAGAAAAAGAAAAAAAGAAAAACATTTTTTGGAGAAAGATCGACGCGAAAATTCGCGATAGTACTATTCGAGTTAGATCGTAGAGAGAATCTACAATAGTATTGACTCACGGCCTTACTCTGATTCATCGGGCCTCGCGACATAAATACCGAGTGTGATAGTTAGAAATTGATTGCTCATTAGCGTATATAACGCGTTCAGCATGGTACCTCGTTTAGCATCGATACGGTAATAAACGTCACTAGGGATTTATGCGACTATCTAGATCGTAACTACACGAGGCTACTAACATCGTTTTTGTCGATCCGGGCGATCCAGTTTGACGTTCATTTACGTTTCCTTCAGATTTTTCTTTTCCTACTTTCTCTTTCTCTCTTTTTATTCCTTCTTCCATCTTCTTGATGATCGTTCGCCGTTAAAATCAGGTATGAACGGGGACAGGGTGAGAGGAAGAGAGTGAGAAGGGTAATATCGCGAATTAAATTCCACTTATGAAAAACGACGTGGGAGACACGACGTATGAAGAATTCTCTCAGGCATTGTCGTACATCGTGAGAAACGTGAGAAAGAAAAGATAGAAGAAGAAGAAAAGAAAAAGAAAGAAAGAAAAAGAGAAAAGAGTGGGAGAAACAAAATAAAAGACGAAGCACAAAGTCAATGGCGCGAAGCAGCCCTACGTGTCTTCATTACTCGATTGAAAAGTACGCGGAGGAATGTCTATCGCGTTTATATACATTTCTTTGGGCTCTCATTTGACCGTCTTCGCGAGATGGTGGGGACGATATGGGATGGGAGGAAGATGGTGGCGACGGCAGGGGTGTGAAGAGGGAGACTACGATTTCCTGTCTCTCCTCCATCATCGATATAATATCACACGTGCACGCAGCGCGCGCACGCGCATATATAAAATATTACAGCGATGCAAGTGTACACTTACCTACCTATACCTATACCATACATGGTGAAACATTGAGCGAGACCAAAACTCTCGTCGTAACTTCCACCGTGTGTATTTTCGTGTCACGACGTTCTCGTACCGATACCGTTATCGTTAAGAGGAGAAAGGAAATGGTAGAAATTTTCCTATCTCCAGTATTTACCAGTATATGTATATTGTAATAATTACATTATCGTTAACCATCCAAACGACTTTGTATCGTAGTAGGAAATATATCGCCTATTGGTATTTCTCTTCAATGAGAATTTCCATCGTCCATTTCTACGGATTCGTTCGACGCCTATGCGCAACGCGCGACAACCTCCATTCAATCACGTCCATATTCATTGAACGAAAGCTCGCCAATAAATCTTTCGCATTAAATTCTCACCGACTTGCTGTCTCTCCATCTTTCTCTCTCGTTCTATCTGTCTATCTTCCTCTCTCTCTCTCTCTCTCTCTCTTTCTCTATTTTCACAAATAGAAAAGCCCGTGTACGATAAATTCTAAAGCAGCTTTTCCGCATTTCGTAAAACTTTTTTCCAATCGTGGTAAAGCAGCTACTCTCTCACTTATCACTCCGAAAAATACTTTAACGGAACACGAAATTGGAATGAACGAACGAAGAGGAGGAG
>NC_057685.1:1041272-1047031 GCF_014466175.1 Vespula pensylvanica | reverse complement strand
CTCTCTCTCTCTCTCTCTCTCTCTCTCTCTCTTACACACACACACACACATACATATTATATATATATACATATTATATGCATATTATATACATATATATATATACATATACATATCTTCTTTTTTACTCCCCACTTCACGTTCTTCTTTCGCGTTCACAGAGTCGAGTCATAGTCGAAGACGTGAGTCAGAGAACGTTAGGGTGAGACGGTGTGAGGAGGAGGAGGAGGAGGAAAGGTGTTACATGCCGGAAAGGAATGGTATCTCTCTCTCTCTCTCTCTCTCTTTCTCTCTCTCTCTCTCTTTTACCTTCGACACTTTTCACGATTCGTTCCACCTTCAAGACGTCTCGAGTCCTCCTCGTGCATTCCGTTTCTGTCGATCGCGTATTTTCCACGGCACTTCGGAGTCTCGCGTTCTCGAAACGATTTCATCGCATAGATAACGAGCCTTGGCATCGAACGATTCACATTTTATCCATTACGAGTTCCTCCCGCGTTCCTCTTACGTCGTTGGTACTTCTCAAGTGAAAGAAAGAATTTTTGTGTGAAAGTTTTCGTTCGAGAAAAAGTTAACACTTACGTATATACCTAGTTCATGAATTTTTACGAAGATTTTTTTCTTTTTCTTTTCTTTTCTTTTATTTATTTACTTATTTGTTTATTTATTTATTTTTTGATTTTCTAATAATACATTGTTGATTTTTTGACATTGAGATTTTATTATAAAAGAAAAAAAAAAGAGAGAAAAGAAATAAGGAAGTGTACGGGGTATAGTGATTAAACCACGTGGACTCAGAGACATACAAGTAGTGATCGAGCGATAGTCGATATTCCTATCGAATAGTGTACCATTGCGATAGTGCAATCGATTCATCGTTTAGTGATTTATAAAGAATTCTGATTCCCAAGCAACAATCAATTTCTTCAAATATCACGTCGAGGTATGCCGCTCTAATACGAACTATTATAATTACAACGTTACTGCGTTTGTAAGAGGATCGCGTTGATTCCAACAGTGATCACGTTGTACGAAAGAAATACAAAAAAAAAAGAATAAATCGAAGCATATTTTTTTCGTTTTGAATTTCAAAAATGAAATTCAAAAAAAAAAAAAAAGAAAAAGAGAAAGAAAAAAGAAAAAAGGAAAAAGTAAATAAAGAGAAACGAATAAAAAAAAAAATAATAGAGGGTTCTCCTCTAGCATCGTATAGGAACAAATTTCATTCGTTCGAAACGAGCATTGTACGCGAGTAACTCTCGATCGTACACCACTGTTCTTTAATAAACTACCCCTCTGGACTATTTTATTGCGGTAGAAAGAGAGGGTATCCAGGCACGAAAAGTTTCCTGTAACACGTGGAATGAATCACCAGTTCGACGCGTGTTACCGGAAAAACAGAAGCGCGTTTAATCCGTCGTAAAACAAGGCAATGGATATATTTGGACATTCGTCGTCGTCGTCGTCGTGGTCGTCGTCGTCGTCGTCGTCGTGGTCGTGGTCGTGGTCATCGTCGTTGTTGTTGTTGTTGTTTCTGTTGTTGTTGTTGTTGCTATTGTTGTTATTGTCGTGGTTGTTGTTATTATTGTTGTTGTTGTGTTGCGTTGTGTTGTTGTTGGGCGTGAGCGTGAACGGCAAAAAAACGACTGGTTAACGAACGAGGAAAAGGCAATGTTTTTTTTTCTCTTTTTTCTTTTTTTTTTTTTTGTACATTCCACCATTCGAGGCCGCTACACCTGACACGCGTCGTTCGATATTCGAATTTGCATTTTGGGCTTCCAGCCAGCGGAGCTTCTATAAACGTACGCCGCTTCCCGTTGATTCTTTCATTCTCATTCGTCCCGTCGAACAAATTCGTTAGGAGGAAAATATTATTTATTTATTTATTTATTTATTTATTTTTTTATTTTTTTATTTAGATACTTATTTATTGATTCTCTCTCTCTCTCTCTCTCTTTTCTTCTTTTATACAAAATCTAACTCGCGAAATCTCTATTCGTCGGATTTCAATCTCGTACGTTTATAAAAATAAAAATTTTTCAAAGTTATTCGGTCTTCGTACGTTTAAATGTCAAAGATAAGAACGAGATATATATTTGGAACTATGTTAGTATCTTATTGTGAGCGACACCCTTTATATCGCTTACTCCTAGAAAATCGCTTTTCCATGTCAGAAAATTCCCCTAGCATCACGTTTTTCTCATTGACCGTTTCACGCTGAAAGCCATCGTCGAATGGTAGCGACCGTCCTCTCCTAGAGAGAAACGTTTCCCCATTACTCTTGCTTTTCTTTTCGACGAAAGGAAATTCTTTTCTTTTCTTTTCTTTTCTTTTCTTTTCTTTCTTTTCTTTTCTTTTCTTTTCTCTTCTTTTCTTTTCTTTTCTTCGCCCGTCGAATCCCTTTTTTCCTATCCCTTCTTTCATTATCAGAAAATTCGTAGTCGACACGATTATATACAATCGTATCTATGTACTTACCTCCCTAACAATCTAAGAATAGAAATCAACTACGAGGCGTTAGCCAGTGCCAACTTGACAAATAAGATACAATCGAATAAATAGACTCGGGGGAATTACGTAAGAGAATCTCGAGGTTACTCGTCGCGATCAACTAGATCGATTAGAGGGATAATTCGGAAAAATTCTCGATTATATCTTGTAAAATGATTTACGTCAAACCGCGCCATGGAGCACAATATTTCTGTTTCAACGTTTCGAAATGACGAAATCGGAAGTTCCTTGATAGGAATTGATAGGCCATTGAATAAATCAATGAAAGAGATCGCATCGATACGGCGATTTATTTTTCAAGAGAGAAATAGTAATGATGAATAAAATTTACGTCAAAGCGAATGTAGAAAGAGAGGACGAAAAAGAAAAAATATGGGATGAAAAAAAAAAGAAAAGTATAAAACAGGAGAAAAAAAATAGAAAGAATTGATACGGTCATAGGTGCTATCATTGCTTCTCATTCTAAAGGGGGAAAAAAAAGTATCGTTCTTCGATATTTTTCGACCTATCTCTCTCTCTCTCTCTCTCTCTCTCTCTCTCTCTCTCTCTCTCTCTCTCTCTCTCTCTCTTATTCTCACTCTTTTTATCGTTTCCACATGTATCTATCTCTCTTCGTGTTTACTCTTTTTCCCAAACATTCATAACTCCATCGGTACATTTCGCGGTCGCATTTATCTATTTTCCAAGCGTCCTATCGCGTAGCCTCGATATTTCGCGGTTTTCATGAACGATATGGATATTCGTTTGAATAATGTTTCGACGTTTATACCATAGGTGTAGGTGAATGCGCGTGTATACTTGCGTTCGTGTATAATGCATGCGCAGTTTAACTAGATAGGTAGGTAGGTGTGCGAAGGAATAAGAAAGGAAAAAGAAAAAGAAAAAGGAAAAAGAAAAGAAGAAAGGGAAAAGAAACAGAAGAAGAAAAAGAAGAAGAAAATACGCAGAAAAGAAGAAAGAGAAGATCGCGCGAATGGAAAAAGGATTTGGTTGACCCGCTTTTAAAGTCTACCCACACAGCATCCTTGGCAACGGAACCGAAACTTTTTACCGAGAACTTTGGCGCTGTGCAAGCCGCGAAGCGAGAGAAGGTCAAGGCCGAACGAAGGAAGAGAAGGAAGGAGTAAGAGGAAGAGGAGGAGGAGGAGAGAAGGAGGGACGAGAGAGGTACTCGAGAGATCTCATTTTTAGGGGTGTAGCACCGTAGCGCGTTGAAGCTGAATCGATTTTAGTTCGGGCCACGTTCTCGTGACGTACGTTCTCTTTCATAATCGTTATAAAATTTAGTTCTTCGGTAGTTATGGAGAGAATTGTCGTCGTCGTCATCCTCATCGAGAGAAAAGCATACGGAGAATAGAGAAACGAGAGAATTTGCGATAAAGCTCGCAATTGGAAGGTCCATTTATTTCAAAATGTTCGACTGTTTCTCTCCCACTCTCTTCCTCTCTCTCTCTCTCTCTCTCTCTCTCTCTCTCTCTCTCTCTCTCTCTCTCTCTCTTTTGGTCGCACTGGGACTATCTAGCAGAAGTGTCGTTTCTGTTTAATTCGCCGCTCGCTCGATTAGTTTCTATCCTATTATCTCACTGCGAAAAGTACAACAGCAGAGCGATCGGGGCCACGTCTGTTACCGAGGGAAATTAGTTTTATTTTTCGAAACTCAGTGCGTTTCTCTGCTACCTGCCGTGACCAAACATCGATTTTACCAACCTCCCTTTCTCTCTTACCATTTTTCCACCACTACCCTTCCGCTTGTCCACTCCATTCCCCTCCTTTGTTATTCTCTAATAAATCGACCCTCTTTTTTTTCCTTTTATCGCTAGCTCATTTTTTTCTTTTCTTTTCTTTTTCCTTTTCTGAAAACCCTTCGAACAGGCCAGAAACTCGAAAATAATATCCCGAATTATATCCCGTTGAAAGCGAATTAAAATGTCGATTGTAACTCGATTCTCAAATTTATTATCGATTCTTTTTTTCCGTTTTTATTTTATGTATATATATATATATATTTTTTTTTTTTTACTTTATTTTATTTCATTTCTTTTTTTTCTTCTTTTTTTTAACCTCCTTCGGGGGGAAAACCGACTGTGCTTTTAACGATGCGTTTTATTACGAACAATTTCCCGAGGAAAATATTCCAAATACGATGATATCGTAATACTGAATAATTTCCGATGCTTTTAACGTCCATATTTGTCGTGGATATGGGAGAAACATCAAAATTGTGATAAGAGAGAACGAGGGATAGAAATTGAAAGAATAAATCGTTTATATTAAATATCGAGGATCGGATAAACGCGATCGTTCGAAATTAGTGAGATAGCCGATGATTACGCGGCGTTAATGCGACACACGAAAATAATACGCGAATTTCGAATTTTTTCATTGTGCTTTTTCGAGCATATTCATCTTTCTCTTTCTCTCTCGTCTCTCTCCTCTATTATTAAATACATTTTACGTTATCGAGGCCAAGTATCACGATATTTCTCAGTTTACGAGGTCAAACTGATGAAAGAAGAAAAATAAAGAGGAATATTAACGATTAACCACTTCGTTATTTATTCTGAAAAATTTGTAAGACAAAGAAAAAAATAAAAGGGATCGTAAATACAAACAACCTCGTTAAATCGAAACTCTTGTCTTCGTGGTTTCAAGTATAGCGATTTCTGGTATTATACTCGAGACGAGAGAGATAGAGAGAGAGAGAGAGAGAGAGAGAGAGATATGAAGAGTTTCGTAGTGGGGGTTGAAACGAGATATTCCGTACATAGGACACGTAGTACATAGGTACGCGTTGTTCAGGAGCGCGTTATTACCGTTAACGACGGACGAAAACAACGACTCGTCGTAATCGTGGCCGTATGCAACGGAGTTACCTCCGATGCATGGCAGTGTGTCGTTACGTACGCTTCATAAAACGGACCTCGTGAGTCCTCGTTAATACCGAATACCACCGGCTGTTAGTTTCAATAGCGTGCTATGCCGAGGATCGACCGAAAGGACGAGCATTGCTTGCTACAAGTCTCATCCTGATTTCCACTTACCTTCTCTCTCTCTCTCTCTCTCTGTCTCTGTCTCTGTCTCTGTCTCTCTTACTTCCTCGATATCTCTGCTTTATGAACGACGCCGTTGAATTTTCTTAAAATACATTCTATATTAATTCGTAAACGAAATAATAAAATATTTGAAACGAAACGATGATTAATATCCACATTGTAACATGGTTGTATTAAATTCTCTAACGATCGAAT
>NC_057685.1:1018772-1036272 GCF_014466175.1 Vespula pensylvanica | reverse complement strand
TTTAACTCGTAGCTAAAAGTGCACGCACGTACGTATGCACGCACGCACGCACGCACGCACGCATGCATGCATCCACTCATCCGTGCAGGAACACGAGCGAGCGCGCTTGGGTTGGGTCGAGAGTTATTAAAACTTCGAAAGTTTTAAATATAATCTCGAGTGGAGATGTTTGAAGCAGAAAAAGAACGATATGAAAACAAAAAAAATAAATAGATAAATAAATAAATAAAAAGAGGGACAGTTAGAGATTATTAAAAGGTAAAAAATGAAAACAAGAAAGAAATAATAATAATAATAATAATAATAATAATAAATCTTGAATAAATTCATTCAACCATCTATTCGCTTCGCCATCTTTTTTACGTTTACTATTGCACATGTGTGAGTAACATATAGTACACAAGGAACGAATATGAGGTGCGAGAGAAAAAGAGAGAGAGAGAGAGAGAAAGAAAGAGAGAGAGAAAGAGAGAAGCACTTGCGCGTCTCTTTGAGCAACCTCATTAAGAGAGTTACGACTGACGTTTCTTAAAGACTTACCCTCCGCGTCTAGTAGCGAAGGATTTTCTTTATTAAATTTAGCCCGTGGCAACGAGCGAACCATCTTCTCGAGCCAGGATCGCGAAACCTTCTCGCGACATTTTGAGCGGAGCAATACCGATGCCAAAAGTGTGAGAAATTAACATCGGACACTTAATTTACAATATTAATGCGAATTCTACGAATAGACGCAATACGTTCTCCTTTGTTTGATAGAGAATTTAAACGATTTTGTTATAATATTATTATTTGTATTATTATCATCGTCGTCGTCATTATTACTGTTAGTATTAATTGTATCGTTATTATCATTATTTATTATTATTATTATTATTATTATTATTATTATTATTATTATTATTATTATTATTATTATTATTAGGTAAATCTTAAGCAACTTCTAGCTCGTAGTTATTATTTGTTGGAAGAAACGTGTAGCCCGAAGCATGTGTCATACTTAACGAAGAAATTCAATGAGCTTGTTATGCACATAACGAAGAGACAACGATTTTAATCAGTAGTACAAATTCGTATTAAAATTATTCAAAGCTAAGGAATATTAAATTCCTACGTTCCTGTTGCATTTCGTTCTCAACACTCTTTGCGGACACTTAATCTCTTTCTTTCTTGTTCCTCTTTATTTTTCTTTTCTTTTCTATTCTTTTCTTTCTCTTTCTTTTTTTTTTTTTTTTTACATATATATATACTAACAAAACGAGAGTTCTTCTTAAATTAAATTTAATACAAGAAAAAGACCTATCGACGAGTTGATACAGTCGGCGTCGAGACTTTGATATCAAAGAAAGAAAAAATTACAAAGGGCGAATCGTGTAAAGTAAACTAGTCCGTTCTTTCTTTTCATTTGACTCGGCTCGAACGACAAATTGAAGCACAAAGAAGTTGAATTATGACTACATAATGCATCGCGTAACTTTTCCATTTGGTTTTTTTTTTTTTTTGTTTCTATTTTTATCTTTTATCTCCTATATGTCTATTATTTCGAGAATTTCTAAGAAATCATGTTAGACGTTTAGATTCATGTTAGACGCTTTATATCGGATATGTTTCGTTCGAATAATTTTATATGTTACGACCAATGAAACTCCACTTGCGATAATATCTGTACTCTTTGAAACGTTTTAGTTTTATTTTTATTTTTCATATTTTTACGGTTTATCGTCCAAAAGAAATTTACAATCAATTCTTTGTCTCTACGTACATATACACAAGGATTATAAATGGCTATGTATAGATATTTTATTTTACGATCCCTTCGAAACTCCTAGATTATATATACATATATATATATATGTGTGTGTGTATGTATGTATATAAAATTATATACAGTGGCCCAACGAAAAGTGTCCACCAGGTTTATTACAAAATCTAATAATTTTTTCTGAAAAATACTGAGACAGGTCAATTTTATTCTCGAAGGATACAGATCCTTAACATAAATTCACCTACTTTAGAGCAACACTCTAAGAGGGGTGACGACCCTCTTAAAAATCTTAAATGACAACAGGGATCAAATGGTATATCATTTGAAAGGTTTTTTAATTCTCTTTACAATATTACTCCATTCTTTCTTTTTTTATTTTCAGGTCAGTATTTTCTGAGAAAATGCCTTTTTCCATCTCAGGTTGAAAACAATTAAAAAAAAAAAAAAAAAAGAAGGAAAAGAATATATTAAATATTGAAAATATATATCGTCGATATCCATATCAATAAAATCTTTGCTCAGTGTTACATCCGATGTAATCCGGCTGCATTCTTCGTATTATGCGCTGTTAAATTTTTCTCTATTAAAGATGCTCGGATGGTATATATTCTGAATTTTAAATATTCCTATAGAAAAAAATCAAAGGGTGTAAATGATCGATAAAATGGTGATTTTTAAAAACTACCATATTGAGAAGTTGCATGAAGTATTGAAAAAATACTTGTTCGATATATTCAGGTCATGATTTCTATGATCAAATTTAACCCTGAAATAAATCGAATTATGACTTTCCGGTCAAATTATTTGATAAAAAGATTGGATCAATAATTTTGTTATTCAATATAACATCCCACCCGAGTTAGAACGGTGATGTGCTGTAGTATGCTTGACGTATCACGTAGCAATGATTTTATTACTAAATGTAGGTCGACGAAGATTTACTAAAATAAAAAGATTTTTTCAATCTGAAAGTCAAAACGCATTTTATCGATAATTATTGATTCGAAGAAAGGTTAAATAAATAATAAAACACAATTTTAAAGAGAATTAAAAGATTTTCCAAACGAAATGAAGCTTGATCTCCGTTGACATTTAACATTTTGAAAAAGGTTATCATCAATCTTAAGGGTTTAGATCAAAGTAGATGAATATATGACAAGGACTTGTCTGTCCGTAATTCGAAAATAAAATTGACCTGTCTTGGGATTTTTCGAAAAAAAATCACTAGATTTCATAATAATCCCTGGTGGATACTTTTCGTTGGGATATCATATATATGTGTGTATATACATATATATATATATATATATACACATGTAGGTCAGTCTCTGGACCAGCCTATTTCCTAGAATCAATGTAAGCAGCGACGGATATCTTACACAAACAAAGCTTTGTGTACGTGCCACTATGTCTCCTGGCTTTCTCTACGAATCTGTATTGGTCACCACGCACGTCAGTGTCTCTCTGCTTCGAAAGTAATCGAAACAGACATTCAAATTTCCAGACAACGCTTACCAGTCAGAGAGAATAGAATTAGATTAGTAGATCGTATTTCACTAGATCTTTTTATTTTTATTTTCTTACAAAACTTAATAAATGGATCACAGTTTACATGTTCTTATTAATAAATAAAAAAAAAAAGAGAGAGAAAGAGAAGGAAAATTCGTCATTACGTCATTCGTTGTGCAATTAAATAAAAAAAAAAAGAAAACTTTGAAAATTATGAAAAGGCATAGGCATATCAATCAACTTTGACATTTTATATATATATATATATACATATACATATGTATACACACATTGCAATTAGCAGGTATCTCTTTTATCGTAGATCGGAAGCAGGAAAGGCAAAGAGATGACTGAAATCCGAGTCGTTAATCGGCATACTACGAAATGAGCAATTCATTTGAGTGCGTTTAACGTTCCGCAACTATAGACGACGCCCACACATTTATCGTATCGTAGATTGATCGCCGGTGAATGTAATCGAGCTGACGCGTTATCGAAACCGACCTTTCGATCCTTTCGTCGAGCCCTTCCGGTATCGTGCAAAGTGCTTATTACGACCGTGACAGGACAAATGTAAATTGGTTGGAAGTAGACCGTATACACACACATATATATATATATATATGTGCATACATACCTACATACATATATACCGAGTATCTCACTTGACGATATAACTTTAATTTTATAATTTTATATTCCTAAGAGACCTAAGTAAATCATTCGTATTATTTTTCTAATAAGACGCCATGTTTTTCTGATATTAATCGTGGAAATAATTCTTTTTGTCTATTATTTTATTTCTTTCTATTTATTTATTTATTTATTTTTTTTTTCAATGACCGTTCCTATCTTTTCGTTAATTAACGTTTAGTACTTGGAAATTTCGTATTCTCTCGTATACAATTTACTAAAATTATTTGGATTCATTCGATTTTTCTTCCAGTTATAACGAGTCATCGTTAACCGGGCGAAACTTCCTGTCGAAAGAAATCGAGAAAAGAGAAATCGTTGGCTCCGATCGAACGCGAATGTAAATTTAATGAACGAAACAAAGTACCTTCGTTTCCAACGATTTCTCGTCACCACCTAGCGCGATCATTAAGTGCACGTACGTACGTACGTACGTACGTCGTACAAATTCGCTTCCTCTATCGACGATTTTTCTCTTTTCTTTTTCTTCTTTTTTTCTTTTAATGATTCGAACGTAATAAAAAGAGGTCAGAAGATACGTGAAGGGGATATAACGTAGAATTAACTCGAGGATGACTCGAGGTCATCGTTATTATTACATTTCCGTTATTTCTTAAGATGCATCCAGAAAAGTCTTTCATGATAATACTTGGCATATACATATGTATACATGCAATACATATATATATATACAACATAGATATTCATACGTTTGAGAATTTCTCGCTGAAGATGTTTTCATTCAAGATTGAGATAGGATTGAGAAGTTTCCATGTTCCGTCAGGTCGTAAGAAGAAAATTTCTTGAGACACGTGTGTGCACTTTGCATACCTTGCTGACGTATATCACCACTGAGACACCCTTTTCCTCCTCTCCCTCTTCCTTTTCCTCTTCCTCTTTTCCTCCCCTCCTTACCACTAGGGAATTTAATTATTAGTTTCATAGCTTGGTTTGTAGCCCGATCTCTCGATCCTTTCCCCTGCTCTTCTACCTTCATTCTTCCTCTTCTTCCTTCCTCTTTCCTTCATAGCGTACGAAAACTCCATCTTTCTTCATTTCGAACCATTCCGTTCATGTATATGCATACGAGTACATATACAACGTCGTTTTCGACGTTTCCATCATACTGAAGTAACTAACTACGATATTTCTTTCCCTTTTTTCGATTATATAGTAGGAAGCAAATGAAATTAAGGTTTTCTCTTACATGAGCGATGTAAAATAGTAAGAGAGAGAGAGAGAGAGAGAGAGAATGAGAATATATCTCTCCTTTCGAACAAGTTCTCATCTTAATTAGATAAGTGTCATCTAAATCAACGATAGATGAATTTAACGATCTTACTCATACATCGTAAAATCCATTTTATATTACCCGATTCCTCTTAGAGTCTCCTCGATATTTGCATCAAGAATAAGATAGTACCTAGGAGACTAGAACCGGCTAGTTTGATTCATGAAAATAATTGGGAAAATTTGATCGAGGTAGAACGTGGCAAATCGTTTTAGAAGTTGGATATTAGAAGGGACATCGAACTGGGGTGTTGGGAGACACGATGCTAGTAGCCTCGAGCTAGATATAAGTTTGTTCAACTGAATTCCCCACCGAAAATTTTCGATGTATCGGTCATTTGAATTGTAAATTTCTCAGCTAGCCTCCTCCTCCTTTCTCCTTCTACTTTCTAGTCTCTCAATGGTCTCGTCGTTGCATTTAAAAGCATTTATAAAAGTTTCGTCATTCGACGAAAGCGCATTGAAGGAAAGAATGAAAGAGAGTAAGGAAGGAAAGAAGAAACGAAGAAACGAAGGGCTATGCTAAAGGACGAAGGATACGGAAAATACGAAGAATACGGAGGAAGGAGATGGAAAGAGAGGATTTAACGAACGAAACAAAAAGATCGAAACAAAAAGTCGAAGAGGAAGATGGCGTTGTTCTCGTTGGCGCCGACGTATAATCGGTTATGAAAATTCAGATCGAGGGAAATATATTTATAAACTCTCCCAGCTTTTTCTTCTCCTCCCTATAATCAACGTGTCGTTCTATTATTTTCTTCTTTTCGAATATATAAATCGTATTACAGAGAAAAGTCGAATCGGTATAATCATCGTGATGCGAATCTTTACTGGATGGAATTTTTCTCTCTCTCTCTCTCTCTCTCTCTCTCTCTCTCTCTTTCTTCTTTTCTCTTTCTATTTCTTTCTTTCTTTCTTTCTTTTTTCTTCAATACATTTTTGTTCCTCTTTTTCGAAAATAAATAAAGTAGGATATATAACTATGCAATTGGAAGTTATTGTTAGAAATAAGATCGATAAATATACAGGTCAGAAGGAGTGTGAGGCAACAGATGTGGTGCATTTGAGTCACAAGCTACGGGCAACCCGCAGAAATAATTCTCTCGGAGGTCGGGGAGCCTCGGAGAACCTTGGACGTGTGTATACGTTCTTCGTCTCGCCACGAGGACGTATTTTTTTTTTTTCTTCTTCTTTTTCTTCTTCTTCTTCTTTTTCTTCCTCTTTCTTTTTCTCTTTCTTTTACAATACTCACACTACTCCTGTCCTCTTCTATCTCTCTTATTGCCGGCGCTTCGTCCGGGTCGTAGAACGTACAACGTTCCTACAGCAAACGTGGTATTTGAGAAAACCAGTTGTACGGCTTTGTCGGAGACCTTCGAGTAACAATGTCTGGCATACCGGAGCTACTAGGAACGACGAGAGAGCGCCCGTAGAAGCGCACCGGTGCATGCGGGATTCCAATACCGACGCTAAAAGACGCGACGCTAGGCGACATTATGCACGCGGTGTCAACCATGCGATCTCTCCTAACTATCGACTATCTCCTTCTCTCTCTCTCTCTCTCTCTCTCTCTCTCTCTCTCTCTCTCTCTCTCTCTCTCTCTCTCTCTTTCTTTTTTCCTCTCTGCGATTCTTCTCACACTATTTTTTCTCCCCTCCGATAAAAAAGTATCCCATGGCATTTGCTCGTATATTTCGATTTTATTTCCTTATAACTTTGATATATCACTTCATATATTTTATTGCTTCTTTTTTATTTGTTTCTTCTTCTTCTTCTTCTTCTTCTTCTTCTTCTTCTTCGTTTGGTTTTCTACAGGATTAAATTATCATCGTTCGTATCGTGCTTTTTTTTTTCTTTTCTTTTCTTTTCTTTTCTTTAGATAGGATGAACAAAAATGATGCTTGCGGAGTTCAAAGAAGACTTACGATTTCGATGCGGCTCGCAATTATTTTTTAGTTTTTATTTCTTTTTCTTTTCTTCTTTTTTTTCTTTTTTTTTGCCCTTTTGAATTTAAATGACATTAAGAGAAAAAGTCAGATCACGTAGAGTTACTAGGTCTTCCTACGGTTACGAAACGTCAATAAATCATATATATATATATATATGTATATATATATGTATGTAGGTATACATTGCAAACTGTCGACTTCTTCGTAGTCATTCCGTTTATCGACCAACATCGAGGGAGTGACAGGGAGCGACAGTCATGCCGATTGGCGAGGGTTCACAATGGTGAAAAGTACATCCCTCTCTTATTCCAAAAGAAGGGTAGAAATCCCCCTCGAGTCCATCGGTTCAGTGGGGTGCGTGCATCTTTCGAACGAACGTATACGTTAGTATTACTCGACGCGTTGTCTAAGCCTACAACGAACGATAAAATTCGTACGATCGTATATATTTTTCTATTACGAACATATAAAACTATATCAATTCGACTAGAGCATATATATATATATATAATTTTTTACAAAATAATTCCAATTAATTATGGCAAGTTCATCGAAGTGTTAAAAGTGATTAATTAATAAGATATATAGGAGCAAGTGTAATTTAATAAGTATTAATTTAATGTTTCTACGCTGATACCGTTTAATATCGTCGTTTATGATATATAAATTACTTTGATATTACTTTCATTTATTTATTTATTTATTTATTTTGTTGTCTTTAAACGTATAAAAAGAAAAACGTACGATATAAATATTTGTATCAGTTGGAATAAATCGTAAACAATATAGGTTCGATTCTTAGAGTAAGATTTGTTGAATGATCCGTTAGTCGTGTTTGTTCGTTATCTCTTGGATTACATCGCTATAATATTATCTATATGGTATAGTGTGCGGTGCGAATCGGTCTTTAGCAAAGTCCGATCGCCTCGGAGGTAGAAAGTGTTCGTTGCTACCGCAACTCGAAGGCTACTCTACCAATTGTCGGGCTCTTTCGTCCACACACGCACGCACGCACGCAGTCTTGCCACGGAAAGTGTCACGCGTGTTTCGTTCGTTCGTTCGTTCGTTCGTTCGTTCGTTCGTTCGTTCGTTCGTTCGTTCGTTCATTCGTTCGTTCTTTAGTTCGTTTATTCGTTCATTTTGTTCGTTCGAATCGTATATCTACTTTACGAAAGAAAATCCATGTAAAAGTTGTTAAGTGATTTAGAAAACTTCGTTTTACGAGGGGATTTAAAAAACAAAAAAGAAATAAAGAAAGAAAGAAAGAAAATATCGAAACATTATCATAACGTGATAGTGTTTCAAAAGTGTAATTAACAAGTTTCTCTTTCTTTTCCTCTGTTTTTCTTTTTTTTTTTTTTTTTTTATTTTATTTTTATTTTATTTTGCATGATGAAACGAAAAAAGAAGGAATCGTTTTCCAATAAACTGAGATTCTCTTTGGAAGCATCGCGTTATCCCGACTCGATCGTATTCCGAATTAGAATTTCAAAAGTCGTTTAAAACTAGACACACCGTTTTTGTTTCAAAGGAGTACGATAAACTCTCCTCCTCGCAGTTAAATTTCCTTCCCTTCGGTCTCGACTTCGTCTCGTTTCGTTACGACTTTTTTACGTTCGTCGTAAGACACTTATTGTTAAAACGAAACGGTATTATGGAAAAGAGGAGATATCATTTTTCTTCCTTATTTTCTTCATCTCTTTATCTCTATCTCTCTCTCTCTCTCTCTCTCTCTCTCTTTCTTTCTTGTGCATCGACTCCATAAAACTTCCTTCCTCGTTCAAAATAATCGTCGTTCCTTTCTTTCTTTTCTTATTCCGCGAGATTCTTGATTACTTCCTTCTTTTTCTTTTCTCTCTCATTTCTCTCTCTCTCTCTCTCTCTCTCTATATATATATATATATATATATATATCCCATTATCTCACCGGTAAAATAATTATAGAAACCATATACGCTTTCGAGTTTCGAGTACGTACCCGAGATAAGTATTACGTAAGTTCGTCGTATCGGTTTTGAAAAAGTCTATAAATATACGAAATCGAGAGAAACGATCTTTTCGAGATATTACGTGTATAATACGTACGTCATGCTGGTTCCACGAACTAGTTCTTTTCTCTTTTAGATTTAACAATTTTAACGTCATCGTTCTAATGACGTTGATGATCGATAATAATCGCGAATATCGGAGGTACGAGTTTCTATTTATTTCTAATTTTTCTTTTTTTTTTTTTTTTTTCGTGATAATTGAAAATGTGTGGTCATTGGATTTTTTTTTTCTTTCTCTCTCCCCCCTCTTTGTTTCTTTTTCTCTTTGGAGGACTCTCTTACGAACCGTGAAAACTGCGCTCGGGGAAACATTATCAATTATTACGTCGTAAAAGAGAAAGAGAGAGAAAATGAATTATTTATGCTCATCGAGCGTGACAAAGCTCCTTCGCGATTCATCCTTTTTTACCACGCGTTTCGTGCTCGCCTCCTACGCTTTCACTTTCATTGGCGTGCACTCTCCACGCCATGAAAACCAACGTGAAAAATAATTTTATCGTTTGCGTCTACGTGCAGTTAGAAAACGACATATAATAAAAGGAATAAACATCCGTTTCGAATTTGAATTCTACGGTATCCAAATCATCCGTAACAATCTTCTAACATCGTTTCTGATGATGTAAAAAAAAGAAAAAATAATAAAAAAGAAGAAAGAAAAGAAATATTTTGCTTCTCTTCAATTTCGCCAAATTGATCGTAAGATTATTAAAAATAATATTGATAATGTTAATATTAATTAATATTGTCTGTGTAATAACTTAATTAACATTTCCATCGATCATACGGTAATGAATTAACATGAATAATTGATCGATCTGTATTAATTAATTAGTTAATTGATGAATAATTGATTGATTTTTACACAGAAAAGAAAATATTTTTGTTATCAGTACATTAAATCCTAAAATTGAAATCAGAAAGATGATGATCGATCGTCGTCGACACGTTTAAATGATATTATTTAAAAATAGTGACCGTAATAGATCGTTAAAGGTGATCAAGAAACGTGGGTGGAGATATCGGCGTTCGGCCGCGATGACGCATAAGAAAGTCGTTCGAAACAACCAATAAGAAAAAGAATTGAAAATGTACTCTCACCGAATAGATGACAAGGAACAAGGAGAGGAAGAGTAGAAGTGTAGTGGGATAGGATAATGTGGGGGATAGTCAGAGGGCATTAGACCTCTAGATCTGTCATTCGAACGACGACCGACGCGCGGTAAAGATCTTTCGTAGAGATCCACGGTCGATTCTTCTTCGTCTCGATCTTTCATCGGTTCGTAAACGCGACGCGTTACTACGTCAAATTAATCGAGTTTAAATAATGTTAATTACGATTTATTGAAAATCGTAAAAAGAAAAAAAAACAGTGACTTAATCCTCGAGCAATCATTTATAATCGAAAGGAACGAACGATCTCATCGATCTCATCAACTTGTATTATAATTTGTATTCAACGTGAAAAACAATTCCAAATGAAAAACACGATAATTTTGTAAAATTAAAACGTGATAGTTCGAGATTGAAAATTATCGTGGAACTTCTCGTTCAAATAATATCCCGTTAATTTCGATTCTATTAAAATTATAAAAAAAAAAAAATCGGATTAATCTTCGAACAATTATCTGTAATTGAAAGGAACGAACGAACGTACGAAAGAACGAACGATCGATCGATCGATCGATCGATCGATCAATATTATCGACTTGTATTAATTTGTATTCAACGTGAAAAACAATTTGAAATGATAAATAGGATAATTTAGTAAAATTATAAAACGGGATGGTTCGAGATTGAAAATTATCGCGAGGAAATGAAATATTCGAAAGATCCTGATTACTTTCGTCGTTAATTAATCGATTTGCATAAGAAGGGAGGCGCGAGATTTTGAAAACAATGCATCGTTCCTGTCGTGAAACTCTCACGAATTCTTATACGAACTTTTCCAACGATTTTCAACGATATTTGCATATAAAAGCGAGCAGCAAGAGGATGGTGGTGACGAAGGAGAATGGGGGTCCAGAGCTTATGCGTATTCATAAATTTCCACGTTAGAAGATCCCGCAATTTCCATTAATAATTGCTCGTCGTTAATTGAATTTAGAGCTGTGGAAAAGGCCTTCGCGGAAATTCCGTGTTCGCGACACGTCTTCCAAGTGATTTTTTTTTTTTCCAATCTACTTTTCTTTTTCATTTCTTTATTTCTTTCTTTCTTTCTTTCGTTCGTTCGTTCGTTCGTTCGTTCGTTCGTTCAATTCCTTTTATATATCCGTTTGTAAGAATTTTTCGATTAGAAGATTTCACGATTATTTCTTCTTGGAAAAGAAAAAAGAGAAGAAAAAGAAAGGAAACTCGACAAAAAAGATCGAGCAGAGTCGATCGTTAACGATAATTGCTACGTCCACAATCCAGAAACTCGCATTTCGATCGGCTCTCCCACTTATTCTGTCTTCTTTTTTTTTTGTTTGTTCTTTTTTTTTTTTGTTTTTTTTTTTTTTTTACCTACCTACATACCGTCCAACGAATCATCAAGATTTTCTCACGATCGTTCCATGCGACAACATTCACCGTAAATTCTACGGAAAAATCTTTCGAAAGCGTACCGCTGCCACCGGATTCTCTCTCTTTTCATATTTTTCCGTTAACGGTAATAGTAGTCAACGTCGCTTTCGACAATAACGTGGTATTAGAATTGAAATACGCGGAAGTAACGTTAAATTATCAGAACGAATTTTATGGGTTGTTTGTTCGAACATATTACCACTGGTTTGTCATATAAATTTCTAATAAACGATTTCCGTTTTGATATATGCAACAAATTCGAGTGTTATCGTGAAATATATAAAAGTCCAAATAAATAAATAAATAAATAAATATATATATATATATTTAGTTTGATAAAAAAGAAAAACGTGATATTTCCGAGTTTATAATAACGATATAGATATATATATATATATAGATCGAGTTTAATCCTTTGAAGAAATAAATAAATAAATAGAAATAATAGTCAAACCCGCAAATACATTTTATTTTTCTTTTTATCGTTTTTTTAATCGCTCGACCGAGTGTGGTAAGTAAGTAAATAGTGAACATTGGCGATAATAACTTCGAGATTTTAAAAGTTTGCGCGCGTTGACCTCGAAGAAGGTGGAGTTAGGGTGGAGAGGGGAGTGAACTGGTGAATGGGTCACGTCGTAATTGATATATTTCTTTTTCTTTTATTTTAACTTTCGAGTCAGTCAATCCATACGTGCACGCTTTTATACATGTAACTCACTCGGAGATCATAAAGACCGACAGTTTTGCACGGTCGAATTACTTTCGTTTTGTCTTCCCTTTGAGGATGGAAAAGTCCGTGAAACGAAAGTGTATCGCGCACTCGACCGTACGTATAGTGTTCCTTGAAAGGCTTTCGATTCGGTGCATCTATCGGACGCGATGTATCGACAGGCGTATCGAGTGTGAAGCTTCTCAAATTCAACGGCAACGGAATCGAAAAGTCCAAAGGGAGTTCGGGATTTAAGTTTGAATTCGATTCGATTCGATTCGATTTGATCTATTTTCTTTCTTCCTCTCTCTTTCTCTCTCTCTCTCTCTCTCTCTCTCTCTCTTTCTCTTTCTCTATCTATCTCTCTCCCTTTTTTTCTTCTTTCTTTTCCTTCTAAAAATTCGTCAACGTTAATATCCATCGATAACGTCGAATGAAGCTCATATCTTTCTTATCTTCCCCGTCATTCTTCTTTCGTGTGTCTTTTCTTTTCCATATTATTATCGTGAGTTCCAACGCGCTTCTAAAATATTTACAGATGAGATCTTTTCGACGATCGCCGTACATAGATATATTTACATTGACGTGAAAAATTAACTCGTGCATATACATCGAGCGTCGATAACGGTCGTTACAAAATATATAAATAATACAGTGTATCGAATCAATCAGATTAAATGGTTGCTTCTTGTACTATGAACTTTATGTCATCGTGTGTTGTCCATCGAACTTCACGAATGGAATTTACCGTCGATCGAGAAGGGGATTATTGATTCGTTTTTGTAACTTTCGTAAACTTTTCATCTTTGAAATTTTATCTCGAGATAAATTGATTTTATGAAGTGATAATTACGTTTATGGGAAGGACGACGAATGTGTTATCTTTTGAAAAATATATATACACATACACACACACACGCATATAGAAAAAGAGAAAAGAGAGAGAAAGAGAGAGAGAGAGATAAAGCGTAGGTGTATTGCTTAGAGAGAGAAAGAAAAAGAGAAAGAAAAAGAAAAAGAAAGAGAGAGAGAGAGAGAGAGAGGAAGGAAGATGAGAAGAGACAACGCATAGGCAGGCACACGCGCCTATGGTGGTGATGTTGACCCCGTAAGTAGCCTCGGCACGCTGGGAGGCTAAAAATAACAGATTCCGGCCGGACCAGTTTGACTGAGAAAAGGAATAAGAGAGAAGAAGAAGAAGAAGAAGAAAGAGGAGGAAGAAGAAGAGGAGTAGTAGAGTCGTGTGTAGTAGTAATAGTAGTAATAGTGTAGTGGTAATAGTAGTAGTAATAGGACGAACTAAGAGAGGGAGAAAAAGAGAGAAATTCAAACGTACGCTCTCTACTATAGTCGATGGATCAGCGGAAGGGACAAAGAGTAAGAAAGTTCAATGTCGTCGTCGTCGTCGTCGTCGTCGTCGTCGTCGTCGTCGTCGTCGTCGTCGTGGTCGTGTGACAGTTATATGCACCGTGCGAAAGGAGCCAAACGTTATACGAATAAAAACTTCATCGTCGTCTATTGCGATTATATTATCGTTGAGAAAAGAACTCTTACGCCATCCGAGTTAATGGAACTTTTTATGAAAAGAAGGAACTGAGAGAAATAAGAAAAAAATAAAAAAAATAAAAAAGGGAGAAATAAATTTCTCGTTCATCGATGACTCCAAAAGAAACTTTATATACGTTCGATTGTTCGATGTGAAAAAAAAAAAAGAAGAAAGTAAAATAAAGAAAAGAAAGAAGGAAGAAGTAAAGTGGAAGAAGAGGAAGAAGAAGGAAAGAGAAAAGGAAAAAGAAAACGTTGAGAAACCTTGGAATTAGGAATAAAGGTGTATGTGTGTGCGTGTCCTATGGGTGGATATGTGTGTTTATGTGTTTTTACGTGGAAAGGAAAAGAATATCTAGGTATCGAATAATATCGATATATTCCTCACGTTCGTGGCAAGTGTTACGTGAGTCGAACGGCGATCTGTTTTATATATATATATATTTTTTTTTATTCGTCTTGTCGTACGAAGAAAGAAAGAGAAACAGAGAGACAGAGAGACAGAAAGAGAGAGAGAGAGAGAGAGAGAGAGAAATGTATCGATTGTGATATCGTAGGATTCCTCTTCTATGGAAGAAGTTTGTTGTAAAATGACACGAAACAGGCAACAGATATTCCCGCTTCGTCCGTTCGCAACTTTAGGCCGGCGACTTTTGAGAGACAAGCTGAACAGAAGGTATGTTAATTCCGAACACGTGTGGCGCACGTGCTTTCCTCGCGCTGGTATCGCGAAGGTACTTACTTACTTACTTACTTACGACGGCCATTACAAAAATAACTTAGTGCCGTTCTCCAGGATTTATTGTTTCTTCAAAATCGCACGGCTCTTTCATTTTATTTTTATTTTTGTCCTGTAATTTTCTCTCTTTCCTTTCTTTTTTCATTGCGTTGATATTCTTAGTTTCGTTTCACGTTGAAGAATATAATACTCTACGTTAGGCGATACCATAATAACTAAGAAGACGTTATACGATAGCGTTGTGGTGAATATCAGATCTCATTGAGATCATGTCTTCTTTTGTCCTTTATCGTCACAAAACAAATCTCGAGTAAGTAAGTACCTTGATGATTCTCTTTGCGCTTGAACGATTTTTGAGAATATTGAAATTTATTTCATCGTTCTTACGTTAATCGAAGTGTCCGCTGCAATAAGGGAGAATTGTAAAACAAAACAAAACAAAAAAAAAAAGAAAGAAAGAAAGAAGAAAAAGAAAAAAAGGTATTGAAAATTGTGACAAAAAAATAAATTTCAACGAATGAAATTTTTATTACACTCCCTGGACAACAAAATATCTCTCCTGGCGTTCAATCGTTATTTCTCAATTTATAACTACGTAACGAAATTCCTGTCATCTAAATAAAATATTTTCGAATAGGTTCTGCTTCCGTGAAGCTTCCTTTTTCTTTTTTTCATTTCGAATTAAATTTTCAGATTTAAGCGTAGGGAAAGCAGAATAAAAAGGAATAGAACGTTAAAGTATATAAGCTAGTATTCGCGTTAATAAATTCAAAGAGAAATAAATAAATAAAAAAATATTAATCGTGCAATTTCTATTGAAACGCTACATCTCGTATCTCGCAATGATACGAGATTACGGTATATAGCTTTTTCTTTGCGGTGAATTTCTAAATTGTAACATCAAAATTATTCGATTAATATAATCCAGATTAATATAATCCGTTTTAATCAATATAGAACAGTAAGCCCCAGTAATATGTTCATGTAATATTCTGTTCTCGGAAAATGAGACGATTATCCTTGTACGTATATGTATGACAGGTATGATATATAATAATAAAAATAAAAATAAAATAATAAATAAATAAATAAATAATTAATTAATTGATTAATTAATATTAAAAGAAAGAAGAAAGTCCAAAATAGTTGCTGACAATCATTTATTTCGTTACGACGTTCGCTATGGGGAAATCGCGAAACGATCGTTCTTCGCGAAATAGAAGGAAGAGGATTTAATCGAGGCCGAGCAACAAACAGCCTCGAGCTAAGATTGTACGAGGAACGTTTTTTTTTTTTTCTTCAAAAAATTTTTAATCGTACAAACGTCTTTTTCTCCTTGCTCGATGACGAACGTACGCCTTATTTCTTTCTTAAACGTTTCTACCATCTTTGGAATTTGGGTTAGATGATTATCCGTGTCGCTGAGGAACGATTATTTTATAGGGCGGCTCGTTCGTTTGACTTCTGTTGCACCAACAACTGTCTACTGGTCGGCAATGCAACTTTTTTATCGCACTTAACCTTTAACCTCGTCGTACGTGTTACAAACTTCTTTATAAAACGATCGAACGAATGACGGGATCATTAAATATAGAAGAATCGTTGGAATATATAGTTTGTAGGATAAAAATGTAGAGGAGGTCACTCCGACGTAGCTGTGAAAGCCAAGAAATCGACCAGTTTCTTAGAAAGAGAGAGGTAGTATAAGGGAAAGGAGGGAGAGAGAGAGAGAGAGAGAGAGAGAGAAAGAAAAAGAGAAAGAAAGAAAGAGGAAAGATGGGTTGTGGTTTAGATCGTAATGACTCATTTGAGAGATATTTCTTTTTTAACGGCTCGAGCGTTACACCAGTGGAAGAAATGGGATAAATGTAGGATAAAGTTGACGAATCGAGCAAAAAAAGACAATGAGAAAGAGAGAGAGAGAAATATTAAAAAGAAGGGAGACTATTAAAGAAGAAAAGGATTAATAGCCATCACTTGACAAGGCCAAAATGGCGATGTAATTGTGACGAATGAGCTACCGAATCCCGTATACCATCCTACCGGTTTATTCGTTACTGTTTGGATAGATAAATTAAATGTTTCATTTAAACATATCATTTTGTCTGTGGAAAAAAGAAAGAAATACAATAGAAATGGCATACGCGTGATTATTGAAAAGTTGTGATTGACGTATGAATGAACGAATTAATTTAGTGATGGCGATGGGGGCGGGGGGAGAAATGGGATAGAAAAAATCGATAGAGAAATGGAGATTTAATATATAAATGAATTGAGATATAAGTGAGATAAATGAAGAAGTCAAATTGTAATTTGTACTCGTGTAGTAAGTTCACTCGATTTGGATTCGATAATTGGGATGAGTCTGTGGAAATTTTGGAATGTATGTAATTCGAAGAAACGGAGATTTTATGAAAGGTTAATGGGCGTGGTCGCGTCCGATTGAGAAATGGGAAACACCTGAGAACTCTGTTAGGGCTCGGTCCAAATTAATTTACGAAATTAATACTATATTAATAGAAATGACATTAATAATATAAATAAATAATGTGTAGTGATATAACGATACGTAACGTAACATAATGTAATAAAATATACAATATCGTGAAATGCGATATAATTTGAGAAATAATAACGACGTTGATCGTGTTCACAATGGTAACTGTAGCTTTTACAGTAATATCCGTGTACGGA
>NC_057685.1:986272-1016272 GCF_014466175.1 Vespula pensylvanica | reverse complement strand
AAAAAAGAAAGAACAGGAAGAAACAAAAAATTAAACTAAAGAAAAAAAAAATGAAAGAAAATAAATAAAACGAGCTTTAAAAGTTTTCAATTTCCTCGAGGAAAAGAAAAAGAGATCCGTCTTCCGTTCGCCTAACCCCTCCTCCTGCCCACCCTTTTCGCGATGCTTCACAAGTTTCCCTTCGTACCACTCGAGATTGAAATCTCAAGGTTTCTGTCGCTTTGATGAAATCTTCGACGTCTCTCTTGGCACGGATCATCCGCAGTGGAGTTATCTCTGGTGATCGAAGGGTTCCGTACTCCCTCGAGTACGAGAGAAAGAAATATGTGTGTGTATATATTCTTATAAAAAATCGTACGTGACATTACGTGGAATGGCGTAATCATCTCGTTATTTGCATCATAAAAGATCTTTTCGGGTCAGCCTGTACTTACCTGTATTACATATATTCTACGAAACTCTTTAATAATAATCTTATCGAATGAACTTTTATTAAAATTAAATTCAAAGTATCAACGACTATAAAAAAAAAAAAGATTTTCATTATAATTTCTTCTCCTCGATTAGAGTTCCCGAAGGATACGAAATCCTATCTTTTAAAAAGTAAGAAAAAATTCAATGATAAGAATCGGTCAAGAGTAAGTAGGGAGAAATTGAACTACGTGTCCTAGTTTCGTTACTAGTTTCCTTTTCTCTTGAAAGAGGTGGGAGAGAAGTTGTGGAGAAAGAGGGAGGAAGGAGAGAGATAGAAAGAGAAACAGAGAGAGATAGAGAGAGAGAGAGAGGGAGAGAGAGGGAGTCTAGGTCGGTAGCGTGCGAGAGTCAGCTTATTTCTATCGATCTGATGATAGCTCGCTCGCTCGCTTGCTCGCTCTCTCGTTCGCTTGCTCGGTCTCTCTCTGTCTCTCTCTCTCTCTCTCTCTTTTTGCTTAAGGGATGGGGAGGGGGTAGAAACGTAGAGGCGGTGCGGCGCATGGCGACACGGCGGCCACCTATGCGGCATTTAATCCGTCGCGACGCCCTCGACGACGTACGCGAGATGTGGCTCCGTGTTCTATCCCTTCGAAAGATTTCTTCTTATCCTTCGAGAGAATCAGACCTTTGGTAGTTACTTACTTACTTGTACGGCGAGATTACGAAGATAAAAGGAAAAAAAAAAAAAAACGAAAAAAGAAGAAGAAGGAAAAGAAAGAAAAGAGATAAAAAGGAAACAACAGGAAGTTCGAAACTAAGTTTCTTTGATATCTATCCTTATCCTCTTCCTCCTCTTTCTCTTCTTATTCTTCTTCTTCTTCTTCTTCTTTTACCTCTTAATTTCCTTTTCCTCCGATGCACGAGAAAAAGAAACAATCTTCGTTAACGCGTGTTCGCGGTGAGAAACGTGGGGAGTCTCGCGAGTGAATCCTATTCGAATGTCGCCTTCAACGAGGAAACTTTCCAATCGTTTGAGAGGGTGCCACCGTGTTTCTTCCTTCCTGGCCGCCACCTGCTGCTGCTCCTGCTATTGCCACCACTACCAGAACAGCTATAACTGTGGTTGTTGTTCGATTGTAGCGAGAAGAGGAGGTGGAAGAGCCAAAGGTGGTGGCAGCGGGGAGAGATTGGTGGTGCTAACGCGGCGCGAGTACCTGCGTGAAGCGTGACGGAAGGTGCGTAAGAAGGAGAGAGAAAGAGAGAGAGAAAGAGAGAGAGAGAGAGAGAGAGAGAGAGAGAGAGAGAGAGAAAGGACAACGTGGCCTCCTACTCTCCCTCTTCCTCTTTCTCCTCTTCACCCTCCTCCCACCTCGTTGATACACACACTCAATGCGTATGACGGTGTCACCTGTGCGCTGACCAACACTGCGCAGACTGGAAAGAGAGAAAGAGAAAGAGATACACGAGTGAGTGTGACGTGTCCTTTCGTGAAACTCCCAACGTGAAATGTGTATTTCCATAACTATGTGAATGCGATGACGTGTATGTAGTCTGTGTGTGTGTGTGTATGTGTGTATACATATGTATCATGTATACATGTATGTATGATGTATGACATGTATGTATGTTCCTCTCTCTCTCTCTCTCTTTTTCTCTCTTTCTTTTTACGACAAGTAGTTTTGAACTCGCCATTTGGACACGTAGACTTCCCGCCAAACAGGTTCACAATTCTCTTTTCACCGCATTTTCTCTCTCTCTCTCTCTCTCTCTCTCTCTCTCTCTCTCTCTCTCTCTCTCTCTCTCTCTTTTGTCGAGAGCTTTTCACTCGACCCGACCTCGTTTCTCTCTTTTTTTTTTCTCAGGTATAGAAGAGCTTTCGATGCGCTTTCTCATCGCTACCGATTTTTTTATCGTCTTCTTTGTTTTATTCCAGATAAAATTATACATGTGTAAAATTGATTTGATCAATGATGAAAATGATTTGACGTGTTAATGGAAAAGGTCTCGAAATATCTCATTTTGTGCTCTCCTTCCCTTTTTCCCCCTTCTTCCTTTTCCTTTCCCTCTCTCATATCCCTCGTGTTCCCTTCATTGACAACGTTCAGCACGTTCGAACGCCTGGTGATCCGTTTAATGTGAATGGACGTTATGCAGATGCATGGAAATGACGTCAAGCGTTCGAGGTGACGACGGAGAAACGACGCTTATAGTTCGCTTACGTACATACATACATGCATACATGCATACACACATCATACATATATACGTACGTACTTACACGGGTCTCCTGTGTCTGTGCTACTTCGTGAAACGTTTCCAATAGTTCATTACACTGTCTCGATGTCGTGTTCTTTGTTTTCCATTTCGTGTCATTTAGAAAGAAATAAAAAAGAAAAATAGAAAAGATAAAAAAGAAAAACAAATTTCCTTTTAAATAAAAATACATGCTTGTCGGATTTCGAAATACGGCTTCAATTGAAATACATCTATATAATCGAAGAACTTTTTAATTCGTATTAAAAATAAATTTTATTTGTTTCAAGAAAAAAGAAAAAAAGAAAAGAGAAGAGAAGAGAAGAGAGAAGAGCCTGAACATTCGTTTTATTATTTCTATTCTCTCCTGTAATATAATGTAATATTTATTTTCAATTCATTCTATGTATTTATAAATACGTACTTGCACAGTTCTGTGCTTTAATCGACCATCCGGTCTAGCATGACGTAATACTTCCCTGAATTTGAGTTGTACGAAGGGAAGAAGGGTATTTGGTTCAAGAGCACTGCGCTAATTAACACGCCCCTTTTATTTTTACGTTACACGCCTGCTGACACATGTATACCTGCTACTTACATATACTCAACGACCTATTCTACCCTATTCTGGATAAAGCTTATCACGTGTTATCCGTCGAACTACTTACGCAACGTGATTTAACTCGATTACGTTTGCCATTTAATTAACCCGTCGAAATGCTCGTTAGTTCGCATTTTTTTTTTCTTCTTCGTTTTTTCCTATTCTGTTTTTGTTTTCTTTGATTAATAGAAAAAAAAAAGAAAGAAAGAAAAGAAAAGAAAAATCTCGATATTTTTCATAACAACGAAGAGAGAAAGAAAAAAGGGTTGTATTGTTTGTTGAGAACGTAATAAGAGTTGGTACACGTTGATGACCTTAATAGAGCTCTAAAAACATAGTTGCAGTAATCGAGCGACCGCTAATTTGAGGTCTTTGTTAACGCGAGCCAGATATAGTTGGGTATAGCAGTGCCTACTCGCTCGCCGAGTGCTTTCCATAAAATGGGGTTGAGGTTGATAGTAACTTCCGGAAAACCACATCGAAGTATTCCGCGTCATATATAGAAGCTACTCCTACTCATTCTCATCCTTCTTCGAATTTTTCGAATTCTTCGAAAACTTTAATATAAAGTTCGAACGATAACACATCGATTCTTGCCTCTCGCGTCTTCTTCCTCGTCACGTCTAACGTTAATTTTTATTTCGAACTGTCGTACAGTCGACTTTGTATAATGACAAAAAGAGAATTTATTTGGAATTAATTAAATTCGATTAAAATCAAATTAATTAGAATTATTTAAAATTGCTAAATTAAATATTTATCCGTTGCGTAATTTATAAAACAATAATTATTAATCTCATACTCGACAATTTCGATTTGATCAATGCAGTTAACGTTACTAAAATTACACTGATGCATTATAAGCTGATTAAGACGAGAAATAAGCGATCGAGAGAGACAAACAGATACACACAGCAGATATATATATATATATAGACAGAGAGAGAGAGAGAGAAATACGAATTCTGCGCATAGAAGAAGGTACATCGAAATTGGGACGAAGAGGCAGGAAGATAAATTCAGTTTTGAGTCCATGCATTACACTAGTATGCTTGCTTCGTGTACGATGAAGAGCGCTCGAGGTCATACAGCGAACCTCGAAGCAGTCGAATTTCAATGGGAACCTTAATTAACGTGCTAATTTCGTTGTGACTATGATTTTGCCGCAGTGCGCCATTGCAGCTTCCTACTACGATCGCTTTGGAAGTGTCGCTTGATATGCGGTCAGATATCTCGCGATTAATCAATCGATCGATCGATCGATCTATCGAACAAACGATCGTACGATCGATCTCCGAATCGATTTAATTTCTTCTTCGAACTAATACGATTTGATTTTTCTTATACTACTTTTCTTTCTCTTTTTTGAGATTTTTGTTTGTTTTTGTTTGTTTGTTTGTTTGTTCGTTCGTTCGTTCGTTCATTCGTTTGTTTTTTCTTGGAAAAAGATAGATGACACAGCGCAAGAGTTTACGAGTTTAATTAAAGCATCATGGGAAGTGGAGCAATTAATGACCAACAACATAGTTTAGAAACTCGCTTGCAAACCACCTCGTGCCGTTAATGAAAAAACTTTATATCTCGGTAGAAGAACGAGGGAGAATGATGTATATCAAGAGGGGAAAAAAAAAAAAAAAGAAAATAAAAGTTAAAAAAGGAGATCGAAGAAGACTGAGATTTATCTGACTTTATTTCTCTTTCTCTTTCTCTTTCTCTTTCTCATTTCTAACGGTCGACAGCCGTTCGGTACGATTATTAGTCGTTGTTAAACGGAGGAGACAATTTCCACGCCTGAATAGACTCACCCGGAAACGATTATAGAAGCGTGTATAGAAGCGACTTCGACGTTTTATCTCTTATAAATTTTTTCTAGTTGCTTTCTAAACGATAACGATAACCGATATCAAAAACAACGTTTTTCTCGTTGGACAGGTTTCTTTCTAAAACGATAAAAAAGACAACAAAGAAACAAGAGAAATATCGAATTACGTCGAAGAACTAGGTCTGGTGTTTAGAAAATTAGAAGAACTTTGAATTAAGGAATCGATGATCGAATTTAATTAAAATAAAAAGAAAAGAATAAGAAAAAAAAGAAAAGAAAAATTATAATTCATTAATTTAACTCTTAATATAACCACAAATTTTATTTTCTTTGAATAAACATATATTTATCGTTTTATTAAGATTAGTACTATATAGCATTAAATATAAATTAACTTATCCGATCATTGATCATTGATATCGATATATTATCAATTTATTATTATTATATATATATATATTAAATAAATAAAAATGTATTATTTATCGTATCACAACTTCATCTCGTATCGTTTCATTTTACAGAGAAGTCCGTACGGTCGTATTGAACAAAGGCTCCTCGGGTCTGGGCTTTAATATCGTAGGAGGTGAAGATGGCGAGGGTATCTTCATCTCCTTCATCCTAGCCGGTGGACCAGCCGATTTAAGTGGTGAACTTCGTCGCGGCGATCAAATCTTAAGCGTCAATGGCATCAATCTACGAACAGCCACCCACGAGGAGGCTGCAGCGGCCCTTAAGGTATTACATCATGCTTATATATACATATATAGATGCTAAAATTTCAAATGAATCATTCGAGTCTTTTCCATTTTCTTTTCTTTTTTTTTTTTTATATATATATCTTTAGGGCACCGGTCAAACAGTGACGATCGTTGTACAGTACAAGCCCGAGGATTACAACAGATTCGAGGCAAAGATCCATGATCTCAAACAACAAATTTCTCAACAGAATATGATGACAGGTACCCTCATGAGGACCTCGCAGAAGAAATCCCTTTACGTAAGGTAAAGTTTAAACTTTTAAAAAGAAAATAATAATAATAATAATAATAATAATAATAAAAAAAGGAAGAAAGCTTCTTTGAATTGTTTTAACACGTTGAATGCCCTGTTAATGCCTACATAACTGAAACGTGAATTTTTTATTATATGAATTTTTATTATACATTATTTCGAAATATTATCTAGAGTAGATAAATCTAGATGTAAAACCGTGTTTAACGAATATTATTACGGGGGTGGATCTTCACAACAGTCGTAATAAAAATATACATAATATTGAAAACACAATAATTTATAAAATTTATAAAAATTCACAACATGAATAAATTTGTAAGAACGATAACATTTAAAAATTAATTAATTTATTTACTCTAATTATGTGTTTTTACTAATATCGATTATCGGTGTACTCTTTGGCATTCAACGTATTAAAAATATTTAAAAAAGAAAAAAAATACATATACAGAGAGAGAGAGAGAGAGAGAGAGAGAGAGAGAGAGAGAGAGAGAGAGAGAGAGAGAGAGAGAGAGAAAATTAGAAATATTCTTTCTACAAATATTTTTTACGACAAAATAAATATTACGATAAAATATTTTGTTTACATCAAAATATTATTCTTACCATTTTGATGAAAACTTGTTGAAAAAAAAAAAAGAAAAAAGAAAGAAAAAGAAAAAGAAAAAAAGAAAAGAAAAGAATAGAAATCGATAACGAAACCATAACGAATCTTGTTTAATTATTTTTTCAAGAGCCCTATT
Source organism: Vespula pensylvanica (assembly GCF_014466175.1). Lineage (NCBI taxonomy): Eukaryota > Metazoa > Arthropoda > Insecta > Hymenoptera > Vespidae > Vespula > Vespula pensylvanica. The sequence goes on along the minus strand of NC_057685.1, from coordinate 1,009,422 downwards.
CGATTACGATCCTAATAAGGACGATGGATTGCCAAGTCGTGGATTGGCATTCCGTTATGGGGAGATCCTACACGTGACGAATGCGAGCGACGACGAATGGTGGCAAGCACGAAGAGTAACTCCTCAAGGTGATGAGGAAGGGCTTGGTATAATTCCGTCGCGTAGGCGATGGGAGCGTAAGCAACGTGCCAGGGATCGTTCGGTCAAGTTTCAAGGTCACATGCCGGTCATTCTCGACAAGGTAAAGACCCCGCCTTAAACTACTTTTAATTATGGACTAAGCAATGAAAAAGAAAAAAAAAAAAAAGAAAAAAAAGAAAAGAAAGGAACGAGCTCTAATTATATTTGCACGTTCAATTGTAATCGTTTCTAATGCTTTTCGATTGATATGTATTATGCGTTTTTATAAGTAATATCGAGAAGTAAGAGAAAAAAGATGATTATTATTAGAAAGTTATATCGAAAAATATTAACGATAATCGATTTAAAATTCATCGTAATTTATTTTATCTCATTTATTAGCAATCGACGTTGGATAGGAAAAAGAAGAATTTCTCGTTCAGCAGGAAGTTCCCTTTCATGAAGAGCAAGGACGACAAGTCCGAGGATGGTTCGGATCAAGAACGTGAGTATTGGAAAGAAAAGAATTCTTTATGGACTTGTCCTGCACGTTCTGTGCATGTACCAATCCTATATAATCATTGTGTTTTAAGTGTTCTTCTCGTGGTATGTATCTTCTCTCTCTCCACTGGTATCTCGTTCGTTGATTATACTTCACTATCGTATATATATATATATTTATTGTGACATAATACAAAAACGGAATGATACACTGAATCGATGTACTACCGATCTATCTTGTTTGCATCTTGTTTGAGTATCTTGTAAACTTGAACGTTATTTTCTCGAATTTCTTTTATCTTCCCCCTTTTTAAATGAATTAACGAGCAAATGACAAAAGTCAATTTTGCAGAATGTATATCCTTCCTGTAACAATAAATTAATTCCTGATATACGTATATGGAATAGAGTTAAGGAAAAAAAGAAAAGGAAAAGGAAAAGAAAAGAAATGATCTTATGTAAGAACAGACTCGACGATACTCTACTATTCACCTAACTCCAGAATGTGCTTTTGTGTTTTGACGATGTGAAAAACGTGACATGTGTTTTGTTTTTGCCTGCTTATGTAGGGTCGCCCACAACACCTGAGAATGAAACCGATCCTACGCGTAAGTATCTTCAATGAGTTTAAAGGAAAAAAAAAAATAAATAAATAAATAAATAAATAAATAAAAACAAGAAAATAATAATAATAATAATAAAGAAAAAAAAATCCAATTCACTCTCATATCCTAACTTTTTTTTTATCTCTCTGTTTGACTCACTTTTTTTTTTTTTTTATAATCTATCCACATGTACATAGTTGTGTAAATTTTGTGTTTAAAACTTTCCATCTATCATCGACAAAAACAATAGATGATTTAGTCTTTGCCTGTAGTAGAGTTAGCTGCACAAAACTTTATCGTTGTATGCTGCATACCTCTAAAGCACAAACTCGCTTTTAATTGGCTAACTTTAAATATATCTAGTACATAGTACCTAGTCCTATGTACACATGTGTGTATATATATTATATATATATATATGTGTGTGTGGACATACATACATACATTTGCGCGCATGCTCATGTGGTAATTGCTTTTCTCGTTGCTTTTAGTAATCCAACATTTTCGTCTACAATCAAAATTATAATTTTTATTAGAATTAAATCGAAACGAAATGAAATTTACATTTTTTTCTACTTTTTTTTCTCTTTGAAATAACATTACAAATTTGTATCGTATTTTCGTTTCCTTTTTAAAGATATCTGGATAGATAAGAAAAAGGAAAAGAAACAAAAAGAAATGTCGACTAATTTTCCGAAGAAAATAAAATACTCGAGTTTATAGATTCTTTATCACGGACACAACGAGTTAATTAAGATAGCTCGTTCTTTTGGCGTAATCAAACGATCAATCGATTAAAAAAAAAAAAAAAAAAAAAAAAAAAGAAAAAGAAAACAAAGAAAAAAAACGATTGATTATAGAAAGACTAGAATGGAGAATTTGGTGCTTTAACGCTTAATTAACCTTAGTTATAATTAACGGCAGCTTATTAGTACGCAATGTATACTGAAATATTCAACTTGTTATGTTCTAGCATTCATGCTGTGCTACACCCAGGACGACACTAACACTGAAGGTAATCACGTCTCTCTTGGTCCTCTGTGTGTTGTTTCTCTCTATATCTTTTCCTCCTCCTTCTCTCATTCACTTTTATTTATATTCCTCACTTATTCTCTGTCTTCTTTTCCTTTATCTATCTATCTCTTATTCCCACTTCTATTATCCTTTATTTCACGTTTACTCGTTTACCATTGATTAACAAGAACATAACACACATTCATTGGCGCGTTAACCGTTCTATAAAATATAAACGATTTATATTTTTACAAAAAATTTATATCGACGATATATATTATCATTAAAATGTTCTACATTATTATTTATCGAAAAAATATCGCGATCATAAAAATCGATAGTTTTATATTCGATTTAGATCATCATTCGATGATTCTAAGTTACGTCATCGTCCTCGTCATCGTCCTCGTTGGATATCGTTTCGTCATCATCCATTCATCCGCATCTTATTCTCATTCATAAAAATGTTTCCCATTCTGTTTTATTCATTCAAGATTTGTCTTGCGTCGCAGGGAGTAGAGAAATTTTGTATCGCGTTGAACTGCCCTATATGGAAGAACTGACATTAGTTTATCTGGAAAAGGAGTACGTTGATGATGAAAATTGTGACGAACTTTGTAAGTTGAGAAAGAAAATTGAGAGGGGAAAGTTTTCTTGAGAAATTTCGAAGGGAAAAAACAAAAGCAAAAGAAAAAAAAAAAAAAGAAAAGAAAGAAAAAAAAAAAAGAACGAAAACAAGAGTAAGAAAAAAAGTGTGAGCAGGAGTGTAAAACTTTAGAACCATAGATCGTAGGACGACTAATTCGAAATTTGGAATTGATTTTGATCCCTTTGTTTTTTTTTGTTCTCTCACTCTCCTCCGGATACCTTCTAATAACTGAACCGTAATATAATAAATACTGCCTTCTAAAACGACGATACGCTTCGCGCAATTACGACAGTCGCGACACGTGTGCTTTTTTGTTATTATCCTTAGTCTTCGTTTCTTTTTTTATTTTTATTTTTTTTTTTTTATTTTTTTTAACGCTGCAACTAATTCTCTCACATGGAAAAATTTTAGGGGCAAGATCGTTGGCTACCGAAATTATGTGAAAGACGTCATTTCGTGAGGTGAGGTTCGTTGAACCTTTTCTAATTTTATACTATTTCCCAAGATACATCGTATCCTTCTGCGAATTCATTTGAAATTCTTACTCACCAAGAAGTGACGTCAATCTTACAATTAGATTGAAAGCAAACGTACAATGTAGACACGAACATATATACAAATAGCAAATGTAAATCCTATTTAGAAATAGAGCTATTAGATGTATATGTATATATAAATAAATAAATAAATAGATATATATATATATATACACATACACAAATTTATACATTATATACTAACTCATCCTTGACGCGTTATTCCGATTGTAGCTATTTTTAAAATAGTTTTCTAAGCTGGCTTAGCTCTTTTTTCCGCTTTCTGTATTATTCAGTTGCCGAAGCATGGACTTGGCCCGTTTATTAGAAAAGAAAGTAAATGAAATATATATATATATATATAAAAAAAAAAAAAAAAAAAAAAAAAAAAAAAAGAATTGACGCTAGCGCGCAGCTGTGCAATTAAAAATAACGAGTATCCGTAATGAACGAAATAATGATCAAAATAAAATAAATAAATATAAAAGTAGAAAGATAAAAATGAAGAGATATTCGTATGATGAACGGCTTTCAACGCTTATACACACACGGACACACGGTTTGTTTTACGTTTCGTTTCGTTTCTTTTTTGTCTCCATTTTTGTTGTTTTGTTTTCTTTTTCCCCCTGAAAAATCGGATTTAACGAGGAAGCGAGGTTTGGCTAACAGAATTAATTCTGCTTCGGTTTTGATCGTCCCTGTCGAGAATTTAGATTGACAGGAGCCACTTGCAATTACAGGCAGCGAAGAGAACGTACTCTCGTACGAGGCTGTCCAACAACTCACCATTCAGTACACACGTCCGGTCATCATCCTGGGACCTCTTAAGGATCGTATCAACGATGATCTCATCTCCGAGTTTCCTGATAAATTTGGTAGCTGCGTACCTCGTGAGTAAAAAGAAAAAAAGAAATTTTTCTTTTTAAACAAAAAAAATATCAAAATTTAAACAAGGAAAAAAAAAAAAAGAAAATCCTTAGCATATCGCATTGATATATCAAATTTAACGATTATATATCTGTGAAATATACAATTCGTAGACACGACGAGGAGTAGAAGAGAATACGAGGTGGACGGACGAGACTATCATTTCGTAGCATCTAGAGAGCAAATGGAAAGAGATATTCAAAATCACCTATTTATAGAAGCGGGACAATACAATGACAATCTTTATGGAACGTCCGTTGCATCTGTTCGAGAGGTCGCCGAGAAGGTACTATTATATCGAATGATTCCTTTTATTATTTCTTGCCGTAACAAGGTCAATGACACGTCGACTAATTCTGATATTACTATTATTATCATCATTATCATTACTATTATTATTTCTTTTTTTCTCTATCTTTCTTTTCCCAGGGAAAGCACTGTATTCTTGATGTCAGCGGAAATGCTATCAAGAGGTTACAAGTAGCACAACTTTATCCTATTGCCATATTCATAAAGCCGAAGTCCGTCGAGTCCGTTAAGTTAGTAGTAAAGAAATTTCGTTTGAATGGAATATCGATTTTCTATCAAAATAGATAGATAGATCACATACGGAGGAGTATTTATTCTTTTTTTTTTTTTTTCTTTTTTTCATTCACAGGGAAATGAATAAGAGAATGAACGACGAACAAGCTAAGAAGACTTACGAACGTGCTCTAAAGATGGAGCAAGAATTTGGAGAATACTTTACTGGTAGGAAACTTATTTCATATTTTTCTATATCCAATATATTTATATTATATTATAATATAAATAATTATAATAATTTATTATAATTTGAATTATATTTATTACAGCCGTAGTACAAGGAGACACGCCAGAAGAGATCTACGTTAAAGTAAAGGAAGTAATCGCCGAACAATCAGGACCCAACATTTGGGTACCTTGTAGGGATCAGCAACTGTGACGTCCTGCCCCCCACGCCCTCCCTGGCCCCAATGCTTGGACCCTACCTCCAAGGCGTCAAGCTTAATTCATCTTGATAAAATAATTAAGTAACAACACTCTAACGCCTTTCCCCTCATCTCCACGATCCTCCACCCACCTAAGTAGCACAATGTTGTAACTAATGGAGAAAAAGAAAGCGAGATAGAGAGTAATAAATGTGAATCAAGCTGAACTGACTGAAGAAGAAGAAGAAGAAGAAGAAGAAGAAGAAGAAGAAGAAAAAGCCAAGGAATAAAAAAAATTTTTTCGACAAATCATTGATTTAAAGAATTTTAAAGAACGAATAGCAAAAAAAGGAAAAAAAAAAAGGAGAAAGAAGAAAAAATAAGTCATATAATACACGTTCAATCTATTTGTATAAATTGACTTAGAATAGAAGAAGGACTTGGCTCAAATTTTCACGGTCAATATCGACGTCCTGTCTCGGTTTGGAACGAACGAAGAATAAAATGAGAGAGATCGTGTGCGCGTGTGTATGTATATGACAAAGAGCGTACGTTGTTATTGTTGCTGTTATGTCTCTTGTATGAGAACTAGTAAAAAAAGGAAGGAAATATGTATCGTAACATTTCAATCGATTGACCGCGTATTGTTGTTGTTGCGGTAAAACTCGGCTCGATCGATATTTACGAATACTATTCAAGTGCAACATAGGACGATTAATATTAATCTTATCGATCTTGAAAACAAAACGTACACGTGCACGCACGCACACGCATACGCACGCACACATACACATACACACACACACAGTTAAATATCTAACACACATACACAAATATAGCAGACACAGACAAAAACAAATGATGATTCGCAATAAAGCGCAAATGAGTACGCTTTTCTAAGCGACGAAATCGAACGAAACAATTTTTTTCTTCTCTCGCTATTAAAAGAAAAACAAATAAATAAATAAGAAAAAAAGAAAAAAAAGCGTCACACGATCGTTCAAAAAATACGCACAGCATTGTCGTATAGTAGGGGTTTCTGCTTTAAAAAAATAAAGGAAAAAAAAAAAAATGAATATAACAATAAGAGGAGGAGGAAAAGGAGGTCTAAATAAATATATCTTCGAAACGAATAGTGTATAAAAAAGATGAGACGGATGCGAAGCATCATCGATATGAGGAAAATTATATACGAGTGGTGGTGGGAGGAGGAGGGGGAGAGGAGGGAAAGTGCATCGACTTTCCGATCGACCACACGCAAACTATGTAAGCTTCACCGATTATATTCGAGCGATGTAGCGGTATTTTTTAATGTACTTAATCGCGATAGAGCGAAAATCGAAGAGGAAAAGAAGAAAGGAGGAAGAGGAGGAGAAGAAGAAAAGAAAAGGAGAGATGAGAAGTTAAAAAAAAAAAAAAAGAAGAAAATAATTGCTTCTTATTATAGAGAGACGTGAAAATACGTCAAAACGATAGAGAGAAAGAGAGAGAAAGAGAGAGAAAAGGAGTGAGAGAGAGAGAGAGAGAGAGAGAGAGAAGAAATAAAAAAAATAGTAATGAGAAACGCAGCTGATTGGTCTCTCTCTCTCTCTCTCTCTCTCTTTCTTTTTCTCTGTCTCTTTCTCTCTCGATAGGGATACGCGAGGCAATCGTTTTTCGATTGTCGAGAATTCGATGCGTGTAGATTGAGAAATATATTAAATGAGACTGCGTATTTGACGATTTTGACGATTTGACGAATTGTATCGACTTCTCTTCCGTCGATCATTTGTCCATGAATAATAATGTATTACATACGTGAGTGAATAATTATAATATCGTAGTGTACGAATGGAAATAATGAAATTATAAAAGGCAAAATCTGATTTTAGAAATTGATATATCGAATTGACGAATGATCGGGAGGAAGAAAGCGTATAATTTATATTCGTGACTCGTCTCTAAGTAAGAATATTACAGGATCTACGCGTATCTCTAAAGTCGAAAGAAAACAGAAAAAGAAAAAGGAAAAAAAAAAAAAAAAGGGAAACTAAACCTCACAAGACAAATCTTATAGATGCTAGAATAGCGATATATAATGTTTTGTACAGCTAGATGACTAAGCCAGTATTGGGTTATGTGCAACATTATATAGATGGAAGAAGAGGACGACGAGATGACGAGATGAATTTATGAGAAGAAAATACTATTGTAATTTAAAATGCCACACTAAATTATTATTATTACGATAGTAGGTATGTATTATTGTAAATACCTATACCGGACGAGAATGAGATCGAGAGAGAAATACATAAACGATGGGAAGGATTTTATCCATCTACGCGAAAACTCTCGATCGTTAAATACGTTCAGAATGAACCGTTGGAATTTGTGTAATGTAACTTGCAAACAAGAAGAGGAGAAGAAGAGAAGAATGGCGCGAAGTGATTAATAGGGAAAATATTAAGAGAAAGAGAGAGAGACAGAGAGAGAGAGAGAGAGAGAGAGAGAGAGAGGAAAGAGAGTAAAGTTTTAACAGTTTTAAAAGATCGACGCGTCGATTTATCTTTACCAACGCTTCTCGGTGTATGATTAAGTTCCTGCCGATTGCCTCGGATATTATCGTGTACGTTCGAATGATCGATCGGTAATCGTGTTAACGATTGTACTGATAAATAGAATGGATTTATTAGAGACGAATAGAATGGGAAGAAAAGAGAAAAGGAGAAGCGAAATAAGAACGAACGAAAGAGATAATAAACGCGTAAAAAGAGAAAAAGAAATAGAGAGAGAGAGAGAGAGAGAGAGAGAGAGAGAGAGAGAGAGAGAGAGAGAGAGAGAGAGATAAAGAGAGGGTGGAGAGGAAGAGAGATGAAGCAGGATATATTCGATCGCGAACTGTACTTACGTCGCTAAAAAAAATTCCGATATAATTAAGAAAATGGGTGAGGGTGTAGTAGAACATTAGGAAGGATCGAAAGCAGCGTGATCGAGTCGTTAGACAAGCTATTAAAAAAAAAAAATAATAAAAAAATAAAAATAAAAAAGTAATACAAAAAAAAAAAAAAGCAAGGCGAAGTTCGTCGATCTAAGTGTAATATAACTATTAATCGTGTAACGTTATAATTTGTATCGACTATGCACGGTGATTACACGTCGGTCCTTTTCCATTCGACCATATTAAAATCGTCGTGAAGCGGGAACGGTAGAACGCGCCGATCGTTAGAAAGAGAACACAATTAGCCTTTGTTATCGCGTAGAGATGAAAAGAAAAAAAAAAAAAAAACAAAAAGAAAAGATGAAATAAAATAAAATAAAATAAAATAATGTAATAAGGGGCGACTGATTTTCGTTCGCTTTTCTTTTTTACACGCGCGAACGGAGATTTGGTATCGAGCTATGTGCGTTTATCGCGAGAGTATTATTATTAATTATTAATTATTATTATTGTTAAGAAGAGTGTCGCGAACATGTTGAAACGGTGGGAGGGAAGAGCTAGCAAGAGTTAAAGAGATAGATAGATAGATAGATAGATAAAGTGAGAAAGAGAAAAAGAGGGAGAGGATGAGAAAAAGAAAGTACTAGGTCGAGGAGAAAAGTATCACTGTATTCCGTGCTGGTTGTGTCCGAAGATATTGCAGAGCCAGGCTTCAATCGAGTAAAGTTGTCTGCCTCCATGTAAAGGAACGTATTAAGAGAATAATCACTACCGACACTTATTATACACCTCTATAGTCTATTTAATAATATTACTTATTGAATTGTCAATCTCATGTTCACCTTGTTTCATCGTTTTTAAATAGTTAATAAACGTTTTACCAATTTTAACGATCCGTCTTATTCATTTTCACTTGTTGTTGCGCTTCTCCTCATCGTCTTTATCCATTCGTTCCCAAAACTTACCGAATCCTGTTGAAGAATCTTGCCTAATTTCTAGTTTTCTCCTTTCTCTGTTTCTATTGTTATTATTATTATTATTTAATTATCCTAAGCGATACCTAAAACGGGACAACGGAATGAAACCACACATCGGTAAAAATACTTGCTTTTATTACATCGATAGGATAAGATGTTACTGTTTATTAGCGAAAAAAATCACAAGTTTTATCTGCTCTTTATGTTTTCTTTCATTCATTCATTCTTTCTTTCTTTCTTGGTTTTTTTTTTTCTTCTTTTTTCTTTCTCTTTTCCTAAGAAAGTCGTCAGTCGATTCGTCACGAATTTTCTCAAGACGACAACGACGAAACAACGAACAAATTCAGTGTAGTGGCAAATAGTACTCGTATTTTTCTTTCTCCAATTTTTCTTTTTTTTGTTTTTTTTTTTTTTTTTTTTCATTTTTACACGAATCACAGAGAAACTCTAATTTACACCTCTCGCGTTAATTGGGAACTAAAAGTTTAGAAATAAAATATCTATATGTATATATATACATATATATGTATATATATATATATTCATACACGTGTTTGTTTTCATGTATATATATACATATATAATCATCATTTTTGTATTTTTCTTCTTTCTTCGCGAAGCAGCAGCGTTAATACATTCAGAAAATTTGCCAAATATATATATATATATATATGTATATATGTATATATATGTGTGTGTATGTGTATGTATATATAAATTACAAGGGGAAACGTTACGACTAAAAAAATGTACATCAATAGTTAACTATTTTTATGTATATATAATACAATAAAAAAGCGAATAGTCTGTAGTTATAGAAGTTAATAGTAGTAATCGCGGTGTATTTCTTTTTTTTTTTTTTGTTGTTTTTCAATCATTTACGTACGTATGCATATGCGCGAGCGTGCGTACATATCGCTGTTTATGTGTGAGTGTGACACCTCTATGTATGTGTGTTACGTGAGCGTGTGTATATATATGTCGGTATATGTATGTGTATGTGGATACGTATATGCGTGTGTGTGTCGTGTACATGCGTATACGAAGTTATGTACATACGCAGATTGTCGAGACACTGCGTATTATATCATTATTAATAGTATTATTAATATTACTATTATTATTATTATTTTTATTATCATTATCATCATCATTATTACTATTATTATTTATTATTTATTATTATTATTTATTAATTATTATTATTATTATTATTATTATTATTAATTATTATTATTATTATTCGCTTTGAGTTTGTGTTCATTTCTTTACGATTATAAACTACATAACACAGGGTATGCTTTTATTACATACACGAGAGCACGTAACTATATTATAAACAATTATCATGACTACTTACAATTGTCGCTTCTACTTACATTAAAAAGATACATATACATTACGTACACGACTTCCTCTTTATCCTTCCTTCGATTTTACAGAATTGCAAGTCGACGCGAAGAAGAGGTTCGAAGAATGGAGTAGTGTAGAAGATGGAGATGGAGATGGAGGTGAAATAGGAGAAAGAGGAGGTTAGGGGGTAGGAGGAAAAAGGCTATTATAGATCTTGAGTGTGCGAGGATGATGAGAAAGAGTGAAGAGGGATGGTTGGCTGGGATCCTACACGTTCCGAAAGATAGTTTATTGAAAATAGTCGATTATTTACAAATATCGATCGTACCATTCATATGTGTGTGTGTGTGTGTGTAGTGTGGGTGGGTGGGTGTGGGTGTACGTATATGTGTTTGTGTGTGAACGTGTGTATATGTTTTATTTCTATTTCCTTCTTTTTCTCCTCTCTTTCTTTCTCTCTCTCTCTTTCTCTCCTCTCTATCTTTAATTCTTATCCTTGAGAGATATTCTTCGACTAAGAATTAACTAAAATTAAAAGAGACCCGTCGTCATTTTAAATCGATTAAATCGGCCAAATTTTGTATGTCTTACCGATTAAATTTAAAACGATTATTATAATTTATTAATTTCTTTTGCCAAATAATTAATTATTATATTCATATAGGACACGTTTATGCGCGGAGGAGATCCATTCGATCGTTTCACTGTGCTTTCTCGCTCTATCTGCCTCTCTCTCTCTCTCTCTCTCTCTCTCTCTCATTCTATATGCTATCCGTTCATTTGTCTAATTTAGTCTCGTCCAGTCTTTATCCTGTCTCTTGTTAGTAACTGACAGAATACGTGCATCCTCCGTTGCTATGATTTTCCCTGAGACTGATTCATAAACGATTGACATCCGTATACAATGACGAAAACGCAACAAAGGACGTAGCTCGATGATTGATTTATGCGTCCGAAAAAAAGATAGACGAAAGGCGCTCTCTCTCTCTCTCTCTCTCTCTCTCTCTCTTTCTGTCTCATTCTCACTCTCTCACTCTCGCTCTCTCGTTCTCTCTCTCTCCTCCTCTCTCATTTACTTTCTTTTACATATCATGACGATAAATAATTTAGATCTAATTTTTTTTCTTTTTTTTTTATCTTTTTTTTTTTTTTTTAATTAAAAAAATAATCCACAAGGAAAGAGACATAATAATGATGATATAAAAAAAAAAAGAAATGAAAAAGAAAAGAAAAGTGAAGAAAAAAAGAAAAAAAGAAAAAGAAAGGACGCAAACAACTTTCAAATATGATTTTACAATAATCACATAATGACATTGAACTTTTGATCGGCAAATAAAAAAAATTGCGTCCCTATTCTTTCCCCTTTAGAAAATTAATAACGATTGAATTTGTAAATTGATTGATGCCAGATAAATAATAAACGGTGGGGAGGGTGGAGGGGAGGGGGAACTATTGGTGAACGGTGTTATTGCACGATACCGTTATTCAGAAATCAATTCGATCGTCCAATGATCCAACATGGGCTCCACACATTTTTCTTTCTTTCATTCTATAAAATTAAAGCCGATAGAAATATTCAAATTGCACTACCCAACTTATAAATGCGTTTTTATGCACCTAAAAATCGTGCCCTAGTTTATATATAACAAAAACGTATAGAGCTCATCGTAGTTCTATGTTTATAAACGCGAACGTTTTCTTTCATGATATATACATATATTATATATTAATTATATTATATATATATATGTATACATATATATATATATATACATACACATACACATATATATATATACATATAGATAATTTATGAATTAAAAGATGTTGATGACAAAAAAGAAAAAGAAAAAAAAAAAAAAGAAAAGAAGAAGAAGAAGAAGAAGAAGAAGAAGAGGAAGAACAAAGTTAAACTAATAAAAGTGGTAACGTCGTTCGCATTAGATTCAAACGTTCGCATTACGTATCGACACTAATTTTCGTGTACGGTCAACGACGCGTTAAAAAGGATAAAGAAACAACAATTTAGGAACGCAGTGTCAATATCAGAGAACCAACTAAAAAATACTGTTTCTCGGTGTTCCCATATCGACCAACAATGAAACACGCCGCGCGTTGTTACGGACACGAAACAATATCGTCGAGTGTGTCTATAACGCAAAGTTCGTTCTATACGAAGTTTCGGTCGAATATCTCTTTAACAATCGAAGCTTTTATAATTATTATAGTTTCCTATGAACTTTAAGCTGCCATAAAACTCTGCCAGTATTATATTTCGATCATTGCACGTTTTATATAAATCGAATTACTTATATATTTTTCTCTTTTTCTCTCTCTCTCTCTCTCTCTCACTCTCTATCTTTCTCTCTCTCTCTCTCTCTCTCTCTCTCTCTCTCTCTCTCTCTCTCTCTCTCTTTTCTTTTTTTCTATTTATCTCGACGAAAACCTCGTAGAGCACGATAGAAAACGCTGTCCCATTCAATGTTCATTCTCTTTCACTCTTACCTATTTCTTTCTCTCTCTCTCTCTCTCTCTCTCACACACACACACACACACACACACACACACACATACACGCAAAAATAAGTACTCACTCAATCAATTATTACCATAAGCAGGGACTGTCGTTAATTCGTTAAAAAGTAAATCGCATTCTTCGATCGCCGATTCTCTCGTAAAAGAAAGAATATGACCCAAGAGGTTCGTCGATATTCGAAATCGACCATTTACATTTATCTGGCTATTAATAAAATATGATCGTTCTATGGGCATACTACGCGCGCTCGCGTATACCCGAATAAATATACTACTAATACAATGTCACAGGTCGCCGTAATTTGTTGCCTCCGGTTCGAACGTTCGGATAGAGAGTCCGATATCAAGCGTCTCCGATCGTTTATGTCAATAGAATATATTCACACGCCTTCTTAACTCTAATCTCAAATGGGTGTTTGTTGTTGTTGTTGTTGTTATCGTAGTAGTAATTGTTGTTGTTGTTTATTGTTTGTTGTTTGTTCAGCTTACTCCGCCATCAATATCAATAATTAAGAGGCTAAGGAAAGCGATATCACATATTAATAAAGTCGTTTACAGCTCTCAATAATTAACGTGCTTCTTTGGGATTCGATCCACGAATCTTCTGTCGTCCATTCGGATTTTTCTTCGTCTCCTTCGTAGAATCGGAAGTCTTGTTTTCGTTTTTTCTTGACGGATTATATTTGCTTGCAAGGAAGGAGGAGGACGAAGAGGAGGAAGAGGAAGAAGAAGAAGAAGAAGAAGAAGAAAAGGATGTGGATGGTCTTTCCTGAGGAGAATCCCTTCCCCTCAGCGGTGGCTCCTGTCACCTGAGACTTATTAGCACCTTTTCGACGTTTAACAATGACTTAACCCTCTCGTTGTACTTAATCAGCGTCACCTTCGATCCGCGGACGTTGATCTTCTCGCCGCCGCTTAATAGATGACAACATCGAGACTGTTCTAAGAAATCAGGAAGTTTAAGTTCTCTCATGACGTCGCGATGAGCAATAGCCGGTGGTCCGGTATGTGCCTTTGGATTCACTTGACGCAAGAGAGCATCGCGACTCTTTATCCTGAGAGCTGCCATTAAATCTTGAAGGAGCACCCACTTGTCCGAATCATTGGCAAGAGAAAATAAGACCGGTAGGTTCACATCGCTCACCTCCATTTCTATCTCCTCGAGTTCAGGTTCCGGGCTATCCATAGGTGGATCGCTCAGAGGATTATATCCGGTTTCTTCCGGGTCTATGGAGGAAGGGAAAAAAAAAACGCTTTTCGATTAGAGTCGAATATTCTTTAAGAGTCTCGATGAAATAACGAAAGAGTCGGTTAGTCTACTTACCAAAGATCGAAGCAGGTCCACCGAACGACCAAGGCGTACTGCTATGTCCCTGGATGTCGTCCAAGTGTTGCTCGAGAATCGAGTAAGCTTCGGTTTCCACCGCCAACATCAATGGTGTTTGCCCGGAATACGTAGCTAGTAGAGGATCGGCACCGTACGATAAAAGTAATCGCACCAACTCCGTTGAACCGCTCTCCGCAGCCTCGTGAAGTGGTCTGTGATAACGCACGACGAATGTCGTTCGATCAAACGACCGTTTCATATTACGATATATACATATACATATACATATTTTTTGTTTTTCTTCATTTTTTGTTTCGACGCATAGTTCACGTCTCTACCAACCTTATTCCTCCGTTCGCACTTTCGCTGGCATTCGCGCCATAAGCGAGCAAAAGTTTGGCGATTTCCAAATGACCCCTCGAGCATGCCTCGTGGAGTGGCGTATAACCCGCGTTGTCCTTCGGGCTCGGTGCACTGTTGAGTTTCTCTAAGCAGTAGGCTGTCACATCCTGCATCGACGCGTTTATGAAAAGTTTGAAAAAAAGAGAACTCCACGGACGGACGAACGAAATAAGATCGCAAGAGAAAAACGTTGACTCACCGTGTGACCGAGTCTGGCGGCGCGATGTAAAATAGTTTCTCCAACGCCCTTTTTAATGACCCACGTCCTGATCTCCGACTGAATGTCCGCAACACATTCTGGACTCGGTCTTGACAATATCTGCTGCGAAAAAAGATTAATGATCATTCTTGCAAATCGATCTTACGAAAGTCGACCAAAAAGATCTACATACTCTTTTTCTTTCCTTGGGTGCTGCTGCGTCATCCTTTTTCAAGGGTCTCTTTTTCTTCCTAACATAGTCGAATCCAGAACGGAATTTCCGCCTACCGGTTCGAAGTTTTAACTTCTTTTTGCTCGGTACCTCGGACTCGTTATTCTCGTCCTCTATCTCGTTATTCTCAGCTTCCTGCGTATCGTTCGCTTCTTTCGTCACTTCGACTTCCGTTTCCTTTTTAACGCGCTTCAACTTCTTCTCGGCCAAAGACTTCAGAAGATCCTTTCTTCTCTTAGCGATGAGTAAATGTCTTTTCGAATTGACGATTGCCTTGTGACTTCTTAGGATACTCGCGTTTTTCAATCTGGACACTACCTTTTGCTTCAACGTACGAGGCTTTCCTAATGTATTTTCCATGGCTTCGTTTTGAGAATCATCGTCTTGGGAAGTATCGCCATGATTTTGCATAGGGGGAGCGGACGCTGGTCTGTCCTCGCCGAATACTTCTCTGATAGTGGTCTGTTTCTTCAGAACGCGCGTCTCCGTTCTCGTTCTACTATTCAAAACGAACGTCGAAAACTCGTTCGGTATCGCGTGATTGTTCTTGAAGGTATCGCGGAAATTGTTAACCGTCTCTTTACGGAAATATCCCAAAAGGAACGAATCCGAAACTTTGATCGGCTTCAAAGGTTTGTTCTTAATCGGCGACGGCTTGCCCTTCGGGGTTTTAGGAGCTTCCGAGGCAAGGAGAGGAGTGAGACTCGGCGTTGGGAGCAGTTCGGGTTCGTTGTTACCCTTTTGAAGGATCTTCGTTCCCTTTTCGGACTTTTCCTTCTGTAGTTTCCTCTTCGAGTCCTTTTTACCGGTGCCGACTTTTTGCACGAGCACGTCTACGATAGAATTGTTTTCCAATCTGGTTTGTTTCGTCGTCGTCGTCTTCGGGGGACAAGATATCGTCGTGGAGGAAGTCGCTTCTTCGTCGTCTATCTTACTACCAAGGCCAGTAATACTGAAACTATACTCGGACTCTATGTCGCTGTCAACGAGTCTCTTTCTACCTAAGCAAACGTCCGAACTATCCATGGAGACCGATAAAGCTGGCGAGCCGGGATCCAAATCGGGAAGAGACGTCGATAGCCTATGAAATCTCGAAGGTTTCGAGACGGTGATCAGTCTGGTCGGCATTCTCAACGATTTCTTGTAAACGTATACCTCTTCCTCCCAGCCTGGCCTGAAATCGCTACCGTCGCCGAACAGTGGCTTGGGTTTCACTTTTCGAGACGAAGGTACGGTCTTGGAGGTAGACGACGATTTCATTTCCTTTTCCGTCTTATTCTTCTGCGGCGTCGTGTCCCTCGAACGTAACTTCATGCCCTCGTTTTCTCCGCCATTCCCAGACCTTTTCCTCGCTCGGAGTCTGTCGGCGACCGAGGAACCATGCCCGTATTCCGTACTAACGTCGCTTTCCTCGCTGGAGGATTCGCTACCACTGGACGAAGCCAATTTGATCCTACTACCCCTTCGGACTCTCCTCTTTCTACAAACGATTTCTTCCTCGCAATCGCTATCCTCCTTCTTCGATTTCTTTTTCGTTGCTCGCTTGATCAATGGCACCTCGTCGGAATCGTCACCGGAATTTCTCCTTTCATTTTCCTTCGCCTCGACTTCGACGAGAACCTTCTCCTCTTCGACGACCTGTATCTTCATCGAAACGGGTGATTTCAAATCCTCCTTGCTGCTTTCCGCGGTCTCGACCTTTTCATCGACAACCGCTTCCACCACATCCTGCACCTCCTTTTTGATGTCCTCTATTTTGATCTTTATGTCAGTGGTCGCGTCGTTGGTATTAAGGTCGGACTCCTTGCTACTATCGTTACCAGTATCATCCATCTTCGAAGAGGTTCCATCGAGTTTCTTTTTTCGTCCACGTTTCTTCACAACATCGCCTGCTCTCAACTGTTCCATAAACTTGTCGCAGGTTACCGCCCAGAATGGATCCACCTCGTTGATCTTCTCGTTCTCCTAGAGACGATCATTATAAGCGACAATAGGATTAACGTTCGTGATTCCGTCAAATAGATTTTATGGATTTTCGGGATTTATTACCTTAAGCTCGATTTTCACGAGATCCATGGACGAGGCCATGTTCATGCACATGGCATCGTTCAAGGGAATAGGAGGTTGAACCTTCGACAACTGCTTCCTGTCTCTTCTCATTTCCTCGAGGGTTTGACGCTCCAACACCGGCATCTCACCCTCGGAATCGCTCTCTCTGAAGTCAAAGACCGAGGTCTCGGAGGAACTTCTAAAACCACTGGCACGTGGTGGTACCGTTGAGGCAACTGCTGGAGTTGGGGTTGACACGGGTACCGTCGTCGCAGCAGCGACCGGCATATTCTCTTCTTCCGTTCTCGAGAACAAACGTCTTCTCGGTGGCAGACAGGCCGCTTTTTCGCGAGTCAATTTCGGTGGGCTGCCCGCGGACGAGCCCGACTGTGGAGTCGACGTCGAGGCCGCGCTATCGAGCTCTGGAATATATTATTCGATTGTTAGGAGCGTTCGATTGGAGAAAAAAAGAGAGAGAGAGAGAGAGGGAGAGAGAGAGAAAAGAATTAAACCAACTCTTTTCCGTCCAGGTAGGAATAATAATTCTTACCTTTTGGCGTAGAGGACACATCTTGAGAAGGAACCACGGGTTTTGCCAAGAACTGTCCGGTGCCGACCTAATTCGATATAGTAATATCTTCTTAAACAGCTTAAACAAGTGTACCATCATACCCGAGAGAAACGCGTCAAGATTATTAAATAAAACGAAAATACGTATCGAAAGGTGTTAACCCGGGTAAATCCGAGTAGACCAGTCGCGATATACCTCACCTGTTTAAGTTCCGCTTTTGTCCTGATTTTCGCGGCCAATATGGCCGCAAGCCCGTCATCCTTGTCACGGTGAATTTGATTCTCGGCTCCCCGAGGTCCCAAGAGAGCTTCTTTGCCAGGTAGCGTGGCAGATGAATTTACTCGCGAAGCGTACATACTACGGGGGGCCTCTTGAGTGATCGAGTCTACGGCTCGCGGCACATGGAACTTGTAATGCGGCGGCGTGTTGCTGTTCCGTTCCAACAAACTGGCCGCCGTAAACGGCGATAAATTGTGTCTCCCTATGTTCGTTTTAGGCTCCACTGGGGCGACGACCTATTCGATAAAAATACAAAGAGAAAAGAGATAAAAAAGAAAAGAAAAGAAAGAATGAAAGGACGAGGCGATAACACGGAACAACGTTCATTATATAAACGAAATACAAACGACAATGCATACCTTGTTTTGAAAGCTCTGTTGATTGTGATTCACCAAAATAGGTTGTTGACTGTTCAACTGTTCTTCCCTCTGCTGTTTGTTCTCGAGACTATTCCTCAACAAGCTCAAAACTCGTTTATCCGCGCCCGTGTTGCTCGGCTGATCGACCGGAGGCGTAGCCATCGCACTAACCGGAGGACAAGCCATTCTCTGATTCTGTCTATAATTCGAATAAGATGTCTGACTATTGACTTGCTGGGGTAACGCGTGTACGTTCGTTGCTTTCGAGATAGGTGGGTGATTATACGGCGGAGAGGTACGTGCCATCTTCGGCTCCGGGTAATTCCTTTTATCACAGTAAGCTTGTTGATACCTCAAAGACTCCGACGACGAATAACCATTGTCCGATCTCTGCTCGTAAGTACTAGGTGCTATCAAGGTACCATTCGGCATGGCAACGGGCAAACTCATTTCTTGTCTCTTCTGTTGCTCGTGAGGCGACCTGACCGTCGAGAGTTTCTGCTCGATCTGCTTGTCGATGGCTATTCTCCAAGTATCCAACCTAGGCTGCTTGTTTGGAGCGGTTCCAGAGTAAACGGTTTCACCGGATCTTTTGATGGTAGGACGATGATCTTTCTGAGTCGGTGAACCGAACTTGTTTCTCGCGTCTAAATAATACTTGCTGGGGTCGGAAGGATATTCTTGCAGGGGCAGTGTCGTCGGGCCCATTCTCGAGGGATCCACCACGGGATATCTAGAAGAAGACCTCGAGGAATCGTTGGGCGGTAGGTAAGACGACGAAGACGTCGACGAAGACGGCGGTGGTGGTGGTGGTGGTGGTGGTGCCGGGCTGCCGTCGTATACCGGCGTTGCGGGCAGTGAACTCTTCTGGAACGTAGACATATGAGGCAGTGGAGCAGCGTTGTTCGTATACTGCGAGGGCAACGGCGCTTGAGGCGGCGGTGGCGGTGGCGGCGGCCCGTACAGTTGTTGACCCGTATTTCTACGGATCGGACTGTCGTGCGGCGGCGGAGCGTGATGTTGTCGAAGCGGGGTCGAATTGAAATCCGGCAAGAAGTCGACCTTCGGCGCGCACACAGTCTGCGGTGTCGACGTTCGAGGACATACGGAAGGAACGGACGAGCTGCTCCTGACGCCACGGGTCGAGACTCTGGCGTCGTAATTGGAGTAAGAAGCAATGGGTGGTGGCGCTAAGGATTGAATAGCCGGTGGTGGAGCCATGCTTCTGGCACCGTTGCTACTCCTCGACATCGTCGGCGCCGACGTCAGATTCAAACTACTCGCGTGCTTGTCCGTGGAAGAAGCCTCGAGATCGTCTTGCGCGGTCGAGTCCGCGGACGTCTTCACGGTTTTCACGGACAGATCGAGCGGAGACTCTCTTTTTCTGATTCCGTTGGTCTGCGGCGGTGGCGGTGCCGGTAAGGGTGTACCTGGAACAGCAGGTACCATCGGTGCCGAGGAATTTTGATAGGATTGTTCCTTGTACGGATAACTCTCCGCAGTTCTGACGGTGTGATGATAGGATCCCAAGTGGGCGGTCGCGTCGGAAGACTGATAGGCGTGTACCGGAGGAGCCGGAACGGAAGATCGGACCGTGGCACCGATGGACGTCACCGAGGTGTTACTCGAGGAATTGCTACCGTGGTGACTGGGCGCGATGGTGGTCGCGTAAGCCGGATAATTTTGCTGGTTAGCGTATCTGCCAGCGTAGGTAGAGTTGACCGAGCTGGTTGTTCTCCCATTAACCGGTATCGCGTGATTCATTGGCGCAGGGACCGAAGGATAATCCGGAATCCTTTGGGGAAGAACCATAACCGAGCTGGGTGGTGTCACGACAGGGACTTTGTTCGTCGTTCCGATCGAATGCACTCGTCGTTGGATCGATTGCACTTTACTCCCCGTTTCTCTCTTGTTGGAATGATAGGAGGACAAGGCGGCGATCGGTGGCAGATTGTGCGTGTTGTTGCTTCTCTGCACGCTCGTCGAGGATGATCGGTAAGAAGCGTAGCTCCCAGCGATTTCCGCCGGACCCCTTTTCGAGTCCGCACCGTTGTACATCACGGCTTTGTTCTGCTGGTAGCTCAAGCCACCGTTGCTATTCGCTCCACCGGGACAAATCGGTTGAGGCGGTGCACCCATCGGAGTTGGTTGGACGTACGACTGGCTGTGAGATCTATTCGGTTGGGAGTAGTAACTCCCGTGCGACTGAGGATCGCGAATGAAAAAGAAGAAAGGTGGTTAAAAAGGACGAAGAGGATAGAAGCGAGACGGTGCCGTGTCTCCCCGTAAACGCGCAAATCGTTCTTACCTGCGACAGCGGCTGCTGCTGCTGCTGCTGCTGTTGCTGCTGCTGTTGTTGCTGCTGTTGCTGCTGCTGCTGCTGCGGACTCTTCTGAAAGGAATGGTACGAAGACTGAGGTGGCGGCGCGTAAGGACTAGCGTTGTATCCGGCATTCTGATAGTGCTGAGACGTCGCCGGCACGCTGTAGGAGTGTGGCGTAGACCTGGCCGGCGGTGGAGGAGGTGGGTAAGTCGGCGAATGCGGTTGGAAGGCGGTGTGGGGCGACGGTGTAGGATGAGGAGAGGAGGCGTGAGGATTGTGAAGCGTCGATACGTGAGGAGATTGTCTGTGAGGCGATGGGGTGGCGTGACGAGGTGGCTCGTGAGGCGAAGCTATCGGGTGATAACCGCTTAAGCCCGTAGGAGGTATCATCTGTTGCGGATGGTTCGACGACGAAGACGACGAGGAGGATGGCGACGGTCCGCTCTGCGAGAGGATCGTGCGAGCGGTGTAGGCGTTCGGATTGGCCGAGTGAGGGGAAGGATTTATTCGAGTGTGATGTTGTTGGCCTTGCTGCTGTTGTTGCTGAGGGTGTTGTCCGTGAACGGAGGAAGCTGCGGAGGGAAGATGCGGAGAAGGAATGTGCGCCGGAAGATTCTGAGGCGACGAAGGAATGTGACTGGATCCGTGACGCGGATTGCAAGGTGGATTTGCCGAAGTACAAGGGTTCCCCGAAGAGGAGTTGTTAGAGTTGGAGCAGGAGGAGTTGGAGGATGACGAAGACGCGCTAGTTCCGTCGATACCGTGTTGAGCCGTCGGCCTGATTCGTTCGTCGACCGTCGGATTAACAACAACCGGCCGAGTTTGCTGAAGCTGCCCACTTACGCGATAATTCTGAGACGATCCGTAAATCGTCGATCCACTCGACGGAGTTTGCACGCTGGATCCGTAAGAAGAGCTCGGCACTCGTTGCTGATCTTGTCCATGAACGAGCACACTGCTCTGTTCGACCGGCGTTGGCCTCGTAGCCGGTTGTTGAACGCTTCCGGCTGTGGTCACCGCCACGTTGGCAGATTGATAGACGGAATTTTGCGAGAACGGCGCCGGCGCGCTCTTCGTAATGTCCGGGTGATGATATCTCGGATAGTATTGAGTTCTTTGAGCGACGATGGCCGTACCGCTTTGAGACTGTCGATCGTTCGCGTTTTGATAATTCGGATGAGACGTCGTATGAGACGTCGCTAAAATCTCGACGGTGGCGAATGACGTTCTACTGATACTATTGAGTTGTTGATAAACAGGTTCCGGAGAATGATCTCTTTGAGGTGGTTGCATCTGATGCAATCTGGGTGAACTCGAGGTAGTCGTAGCTATGGTCTGATGGGACGAGTGTTGATCGGTGGACGCGGAAGATACGGACGATTGCTTTTGTTGTTGTTGTTGTTGTTGTTGCTGTTGAAAGTTGGATGTTGCGGAGGATCGATGACTGGAGGGCTGCATTTCAGTTAAGGTGACCACTGTACCAGGAGACGAGGAACTCGGTTCGGAACTCTCGTCGCCCGGCCTGGTATCCGGTACCTCCACTCTAGTTGGTTGCGGTGGATACGGCTCCACCGATGGATTCCAAAACGGACCGGAACTGGAGCTTCCGTTTTCGGTAGACGAGGACTGACCGACGTCACTGGAGTAACGCGTTGTTTCTTGATTAACCACCGACGGCGTCGACGCCGAGGACGGCGGTGCTGGTGGCGGAGCCACCGAAGAAGAAGCCACGCCATGATCGTGAGACGTGGACGCCGACGAGGCCGAATTCGTCGACGAAGTTGGATGATTGTGATCCTCCGACGGTATCGCGCTTGCACTGGGTACAGGCAGTCCCTGGAAGTACTGACGAGCCCCCTCCAACACGTTCGTGAAGCTCACATCCATGTCACGCCGACTGCTAATCTGAAAAATATCCAAACGATCCTACATATGTACAGATCCTACGATGATCGTCGTTACCATCGTCGTACCAGTGCTGATAATAGCATTGACGTGACACAATTACGTCCTTGGACTTGAGAGAGAAAGAGGAAGAGAGAAAAAAGAGAGAAACAAAGAGAGAGAGAGAGAGAGAGAGCACTGTCCTCGGAGATTAGCAAAAGGTTCGTTCGCACGAGAGGTACCGAGAGAAACCAAGGGGAAGAGAACGAGGCCGAAACATTAATCTTCATTGTCTTGTATTTGTCCGTTATAATATCTCCCCTCTCGCAAACCAACCACCCTCGTTGTTCTCTCTCTCTCTCTCTCTCTCCCTCTCCTCTTTCGTAATACCGTTCGTCGTTCGTGAGGGATCTCTTGTTATTAATTGAATTCGAAGTTATT
>NC_057685.1:968616-981172 GCF_014466175.1 Vespula pensylvanica | reverse complement strand
AGAGAGAGAGAGAGAGAGAGAGAGAGAGAGAGAGAGAGAAGAAAAAAGGAAAAAAAAATATACGAGAAATTCTAAAAGTCGACGAGTAGGAGGAAAATGGAATGGCAAAGAATAATATCAGAAAAATTCCCTGGGATTTATTTCGCAAAACTAGAATGAGGATCGTTCGCGGATGCGATTAAAGTTACGATGAGCCGACACAGCCACGCCGCTAGCCGCCAAGAGATACATAAAATTAAATAAAAGAGACATAATGAAAAAGTAGGCGGTAACTGGGAAAGGAACGAGATCTCAACTTCCGCCGACGTTCATAAACCGTCCGTATCCGCGTTCGTACCTTGCTCAACCCCTCGTTCTTTCTATTTCTCTCTCTCTCTCTCTCTCTCTCTCTCTCTTCCTCTCTATCTATCTATCTCCTTCTTCCCCCTTGCCTAAGACTTTTCCATCCATTCGAAGTTTCGCAAAGTTTACGAAGGTTGCTCGACGAAGAAAACCACTAACGCTTTTAAAAGATTCGCGACAATCTTTCTAATAACACATATACCATATATATATACTTGTTTATACTAATAAAAAAAAAAAAAAAAAAAAATAATAAAAAAGAGAAAAAGTAAAAAAGAAAGAAAGAGAAAATGATTAGTCGATATCTCTAAAAATTCATACAAGCTTTTTGTTTATTCATCAGAGGCCAAACTCCTTCAGCCAATAATATTCACGATATATAATCCATCATGAAGGTTAATAAAAATTTAAATTCCTACCATCGAGATTCTTAATCGACTATTCATAAGGCATCGATACGATAAGTCGCCGAGATATTCTTTCCTTGCAAGCAGCAGATTGATCGACCGATCTAGTGACTCTCGCCTCGTATAAACTCCTTTTGCTCTCCTTTTCAATTTTTTTTTCTTTTTTATTAAACCTCCTTATTTCTCTCTCTCTCTCTCTCTTTCTCTCTCTCTTTTCTCTCTCTCTCTCTCTCTCTCTCTCCTTCTCTCTATCTCGCGCGCTCCTGTCGGCGAAGAAAATTGCGTTGTGAAATTTCGTCGGTGTTACGACGGAAAATACGACGAGTTCCCTCGAGTTTTCCAAAGGTTTTTGAGAAAAGAACGGAGAACGACGAACCTTCGTTATAACGTTACGGGTCGCGCGTTACATATAGATATTATTTTACCGTTTCACATAAGTACGCTTCGGCTTGCGAGTTACATAAAAATATCTTATGATTTCACGACCTTCGAAAAGATCATAAAAATTTTCTTATCTCGACGTACCCGCCGCACACATATCATATACATATCTAGAAAATAAAATAGATCAAGAATCTATTACGAACTGAAAACAGTGAAACAAAAAAAAAAAAGAAAATAAAACAAAGAAAAAAAACACCATGAAAAGAAAAGAGGGGGAGGGGGGAAGGGAGGGGGAGGGGGAGGGAAAGAGAAATCCGGTTTTTAACTCGATTCGTTTTCGAACGTAGAATACAAGTAGATTCGAATCGAATACAACAAGGGCAACCAACGATATTCACGATGCCTCTCTCTCTCTCTCTCTCTCTCTCTCTCTCTCTCTCTGTTTCAATTCCTCTCCCTCTTTTCTATTCTCTCATGAGACTCCTCGCGAACACGCCTACGCTCGATATCCGCTTATTTAATTTCCTGCGGAACCCAACGTCGAGTATCGCAGAGAAAAAGAAAGATAGAGAGAGAGAGAGAGAGAGAGAGAGAGAGAGAGAAAGAGAGAGAGATAGAAAGAGAGAAAAAAGAAGAGAGATACAAGAATAAAAACATTGCCTCCTCTATGCATCCCCATACGTGTACCCCATGGACAAGAAAAATACGTGTGATATTACTATTGGTAGGTGCATTGTATGGTGCAAAAGTCCGTTTCCAACGGAATAATTAGATTCAAGGCCAAGCGGGACAATAGCTTGGCCACTTAAAGCGGTTTTGCCCGGATGCACGCAACGTTTTGCTTCGAGCCTGACTAAGCACCTACTCGTACGTAAGCGCAAACTCGCTTTCGTGTCTCCACATCGCTCGACCACGTTTTCTGCTTTCAGTGCTTTTCTCGCGAACTTGATCTTCCCTCCTCGTCCTTCTCTACCCTACCCCCACCCCAGCCTACCTCATCTTATCTTATCTTATCTTATCTCATCTCTCTCTCTCTCTCTCTCTCTCTCTTTTTCATTCTCAGTTTTTTATGTAGTAGCGCTTCCATCCAAAGAAATTGACCTTGAAATCTTGCAAGATTTTAATTCTATTTCTAATTAGGTAGATATACAAACGTTTTCTAAGATAAGAGATTAATGAAATTACTGACGATTTATATAGATAGTCCGTTTGATCGGCGATAAAAATTGATAAAGGATAACGAAGTTTTAATAAAGAGATTAAAAAAGAGAAAGCGAGAAGGATACGAACGATTACATTATAAGATCGAACCGTCGAGTTTTCTCGGTGAGTACGACGTGGAAGAAAGCCAGGAAGGAAGATATGCAAATGGAGGAAACGAGGGAGAGACGAATTAGCCGGATATCGGCCGACTAATGGATATTAGAATTCTCTCTTAAGGATTACGTTCGTTTCCTTCCGTCGGACGATTCATCCCCCTTCGCGACTTGATATATGCGTTTGACGGGCCACCATTTTTCGAAACTTCTTCTATTTCTTCTTCTTCGTCTTTTCCTTCTTCTTCTTTTTCTTCTTCTTCTTCTTCTTCTTCTTCTTCTTCGTCTTTTTCTTCTCTTTCTCCTTTAAGAATCAGTCAACGAAAGAAATTCGATGAAAATATTTCAAGCTAATATATCGAGATAAAAATTTTACCTATAAAGTTTGACGAATGCATAAGAGTGTGCCGACTTATCTCGTAAACTCTTTTAGATTAAGCGAATTACCTGCAACAGAAAAGAAGAGAATGACTTTGTTAGACGATTTGATTAGTTCGTAATAATCGAATGGAAAAATAAAATGATTTTATATTGTAAGAATTAATATAAAATATATAAGTATGTATGTGTGTATGTATGTATAGAAGGGGATATAATTTACGTTCGATCGACAATGCCGACAATAGTTGGCACGGTATCGTACAGTTTCGCGATACAAATGTCACTTACAGAGTACTACGAGTTAAAAGAGGGTAAAAGAGAAAGAGAAAGAGAGAAAATCGCGAACGAACACTGACGTTTGCCCTACACGGTCATTAAGACGATAATGGACGGTAATTAGGTGCGGCGAATTTACCTCCGAATCCAGCAATTAACGTGGTCCTCCTCCGAGGCTAAGGGAAGAACTACGAGTAGAAGAGAGAAAGAGGAGGTGATGGAGAATGTGGAGGATGAGGATGAAGATGAGGAGGATGAGGATGAGGTGAAGGGTGAAACGAACGAGCGAGAGTGGACCAACTCGTTGTTAAATCCAAAGAGGATAGAACAGAGGAAACGTCCTTGCTGGAAAACTACAGGACTGTGGCAGCTGTTAAATGTAATTTGACATTACGAAAGTTATGCTGCGCGTGAAAGCACGTGACGTCTCTTTCTGTTGACCTACTTGTAGGTCAAACACCAAAAAAAAAAAATATAAAGAAAGAAAGAGCGAGAGAGAAAGATCTATATATAGATAAATAGATAGACAGAGATACGATTGACGTTACCAGATAAATCGTCTTTAAAAACGAGTGACTATTATCTGCGACTTTTAAATGAAATATCATAGAAATGTTAAATATTTTATAACCCAGCATAAAATTATTTTAAACCTATTCATACAGTCATATATCATGGAACTGAAATTTCTCTCATTAATTTATCGAATAGAATGAAAAGGATAGATCGCGTTAATCTTTCGGTTCACCCATCGATCGTATTCTCTTTCCTATTTGCTTGTATTCATGTTTGAACGAACACGCGACAGATTTACGCATGAATCGACCCACCGCAAAATAGTTACTCTCGTGCTAGCATCGATGCTTAATTAACGGTATCGTTAGTTTTCGATGATCCGGAGTTACATGAAAATTACACTACGAGCTTCCTTAAACGATATAGCGTCGCATATATGTTCAGTGTACAACCTGTGATCATAAATGGGATAATAGGCTGATGAATTCACAATTTTCAGTAATGTTTGTACTTATCGAAGATACGACAAAGCGATGATGTCCATTTAAATAGAATCAAGCAACGAACGAACTTATGATCGTACGTAAATAACAACGTTTCTGACGTATTAACTGTTTATTGTTATATTAATTACTTGCATATACCTTCGCTACGTTAGTACTAATGTTATCAAAGTTGGAAGGGTAATGACAGACGAAAAGAGGAACTGGGCCGTATGGAAAGAGAACCGTTTCTCACCATGCAGAATTTATGGCCTTATGGAGAGGGAACCTTCGCTACGTGGAATTTATTACACGTGGCTAGATACTACGTAGATGTGTATATATATATATATATTATATATGTGTATAGGTTTGTGTAGATGGGATACACGAAATTTAATTTATTATTTGACTATTTTGAAGATCGATGAAATTGATAAAAACGATGAAACTAATAAGATTTAGATGTTATCTTGCGAGTTCACGTGTACCATTAATAAGAAAGTTATCAACGAATGAAATGATCAGTGGCTTTTAATTATAGTTCGAATAGCTTAAACAGAGGAAAATCGGTGAAACCTATGCATACGGTAGATTCATTCGACGTGGTAGCGCGTGTAAAGGAGAGCGTATGAAAAGACAATGAAATTCAAGACGACCTCGAGGATGTATTTCGCTCTTGACAAGAGAAAGAGAGAAAGATATACAGAACGAGAGAGTAGTTCCAGCAAGACGAGTTATAAAAGGCAAAGGAGGGTGAACGGACGAGGGAGGGAAGATATGGTGGAGAGAGAGAGAGAGAGAGAGAGAGAGAGAGAGAGAGAGGGAGAAAAAGAGAGAATACTCTAAAAGAGGAGAAATAAGACGCCAGGAAATTTTCTCAGACGGCTCGCCGGGCGGCTTTCGTTCCGTGAAAAATCTTGCGTCTCGAGAATTATCGTAAAGTGGGTTACTCGTTTCGTGAGAAGCGTGAAAGGGTGAAAGGTGAAGGAGAAGGAGAAGGAGAAGGAGAAAGAGAAAGAGAGAAAGAGAGAGAGAGAGAGAGAGAGAGAGACGGAAGGGCGACTAAGGTCGTGTTCACGATGAGAAGGGCGGAAAGTGCTACTGAAAAATAAAACGATGCCGTGGCTGCCTCTGTGTATTCGCGTTGAGGAAGGAGAAAACGATAGAGGCGAAAAAAATTCCTTTCATTTTTAAAACGTCTCGACAAATTCTTGTCTTTTTACGAAAGAATCCATTGCATGATCTTTTATCGAACATCTAATGACAATAATGTAAGGTATTTTATATATTTCTTCATATATACCTGATATATACATACATATATATATACACACATACATACATATATATATATATATCTCAGGAATTTTTATGGATATTTACGTTCTGTAAACAAAAAGAAAAGAGATAAAGATAGATAAAAAAAAAAAAAAAAAAAAAAAACATGGAGACAAACGTATCGATCGAATAGTCTGTAAAATTTCTTAGCAATGTCTTTTGGATTTCATTACTCGAAGGAGCAACCTCTCGTCGTCTCGAGGATCGTCGTCATCGTAGTAAAGTACGTCGCTCGTTCGCGCGACGATGTCTCGTAAAAAAAAAAAAAGGAAAAAGAAAAAGGAAGAACGAAAGAAAGAAAGAAAGAAAGAAAAAGGAAGAAAAGAAAAAAGGAACTCGAGAGTAGAGATAGGGTGAAAGGAAGAAAACGTTGAGGAAACAGAAAGAAGACGGTCGAAGAGAGAAAGAGGAGGAGGAGGAGGAGGAGAACGTTGGAGAACCGAATTCGATGTAGTTTCCTTCGTCTTTACACGGTGCGGTGAGTAGTATGCATCCCTTTCTACCTTCGTTTCTCCTTTATCCTTTTTCTTCTCATCTCGAAGCAACCCCTCGACCAAGCTTGAGCCAACAGCCCCTCCGGCTTGGAATAAGCGACACGAAGAAGGACGAGAATCGTATTTATGAGGGTTTGCTTGCTTCTGACCAACGAGAAACCGCTCTGATCTCCTTTTCTCTTTCTCTCTCTTTCTCTCTCTCTTTTCTTTCTATCTCTCTTTTTCTTTCACTCTACACATACCTTCATCTATTTATTACATGTACATACGTTTGCGCATCGTTATCGTCGACGAGCTGACAAAAGGATTACTATCCCCCCACCCCTCCATACGCTAAGTAAACAATTTTTTTATTTTTGCGTACGATATCAAAGTATACACTTTTAATGATCTAAAAAGCTTTCTGTTTTCTTCGAAAAGTTGAGAGAAAGAAAGAAAAAAAAAAAAAAAGAGGAAGAAGAAAAAGAAGAAAGAAAAGAAAGGACAAAGAAAAGAAAAAGGAAACGTGGATATATTCCGATAGGTAGAATCACGAAGTAGGAGGAACTGAGGAAGAAAAAAGAGGAGGAGATGAAAGGAGGGGAGGAGGAGGAGGAGGAGGAGGAGGAGGAGGAGGAGGAGGACGACGAGAAGTAGAGGCATGCAACGTAGCGAGAAAGAACGTCGCATAGGGAAGAATGCGGCCGCGAGGAAGGAAAGAAAGCGTTCGCGTGCATCGTAGCGCGCTGTGCACTTCTGCCTGGCCCTGAATGCACCGAGCCAGCGATTACTCGGATTGTACATATGCGCGAGCGGAGTGCATCGACCGACCTTGCGATCTTCAACCCGCCTTTCCGGCTTGGCCGCAGCCCGTTCGTTAGAATATTGATCGTAAGTGAATTGAATCTGTGAATTAAATATGATCAAACATGATTCTTGAAAACGTATAAAGAATCATTTTTATTTTTGTTGGGGATCGATCGATCTGGGGATTGAAAAAAGGAAGATTGAAAAAAAAAGGAAGATAAAAAATTCAGGAAAAAAATTAAAAAAGAAATTTCCAACTCGTCGAGTCTTCTGTTCGAACTATTCGCGACATAGACGTGATAACAGAATAGAGTTTTAGCGGCTTTGGAAAAGGGATGAAAAAAAAAAAAACGAGAGAACAAAAAAAAAAAAAGAAAAAATGGACCAAGCAAAAATTCGACCCGCCGGCATTTTTGCTGCGCGTCGCAAAAATCCTTGGAGTGTCGCGGAAACCACACGGTTATCTACCCTCAAAATATGCATTTAGAACGGTGAAACGATTTTCTCGAGAACGCGCCGTCGAAAAATCGCGAGTGGATTTTCGACGCTCTTTTACGAGAAATCTCTCTCTCTCTCTCTCTCCCTCTCTCTTTCTCTCTCTTGCTATTTTTCCTTCTTTCTTTCTTTCTTCCTTTCTTTCTTTCTTTTCATGCCATTCCGCAAAACTTCAAAATTTACAATTGAATAGAGCTTCTACGGCTACTCTCGGCGATTTTACGATTATATGACTACGTGGCCTTTTTTCGAGGTCATAAGTCAAATCCATAATTCGTATAGCACGAGTATATCCAATTTGAAATAAGACACGACGACATCGGCGAGAATCGAAACGACGACATTTTCTTCGTAAAAGAGAAACAGTTTGGTAGGTTGAATGGAATCAACAATCTATAAAAGATCAAGTATTTCCGGGACGACAAGTGTCTCGTAATCGCATCCTTCGTTCTTTCCTTTTTCAACTTAATCTCGTATCGTTTCGTCTATTCGTAGGATGTACATCTACGCGTATGCAATAGATACATATGCATGTGCGTGTAATGGTCCGTCGAACCCCACGCGTTTTCGTGCGACCAAGCGTGTGATCGATGACATCCGTATGCGAGTTTCCTTCTTCGAAAGAGGGAGAGAAAGCAAGCAAGAAAGAAAGAAAGAAAAAAAGAAAGAAAGAAAAAAAAAGGAAAAAGAAGAAACAGGTAGTAAAAATTCCTAGCCATCTTTGGCATCTCGAGAAAATATCTTACACCCTGTAGACGAATTTTTTTCTTTCCTCCAGTAACAGGTGGTATTTCATATTTGTTTTCTTCTTTTCTTCTTTCAACCAACCACCTCCCCCCGTCCCCCAGTCTCACCTCCTTCTCCCCCAATTCTCCGAAAAAAAAAAAAAAAAAAAAAAAAAAAAAAAAAAAAAAAACAGATATGAAGTAATAATATCTAGAAAGTTGTAAAATAACAAACACAAAGTAGAATTCGCAAATTTTCGAAAGAAAAGCGATCGTGATCCGTGTACAAAGTAAGGGGGATGATAAACGTTCAGAGGGGTTGGTACCCTGTGCTCAATCCCCCATAGCTCGAACTCACAAAAGCAGTCGTTAGTAACTCGGCTCCGAAAAGTCGTCGTTTCGAAACCCTCTTGCCTGCCTCTTTCCATTCTCTCAAGCTCTCCTTCTCTCTTCCTTTCACTCTTCTTACAACCGTCCTTCCTACTCGCACTGTGCGACAGCTACGCGAAGAAGGTAGGGGGAAAGAGACTTCTGTCGCAGCACCAAGCCGTGCTGGTGCTAACGTATTGTCCCAATTAATTGTACGACGAGGTAGGATTATCGAGTTAGGAATTTGCGGCATTAAAATTCATAACTTTCGCCGGAGGGGATAATTAGCGTGCTTATCTCTCGCTCTCGCGCGAAAGCGTCCGCGCTCTCGTCTAAGATTTAGCTTGAGATTTTCTACGAAGAACGAAATCTCTATTTGAAATGTTGGATTAATTGATGAACTTCGAGATGGATGATATGACTTTATATGAAGTATAGGTAAGTAGATTGTGTATGTATATAGTTTGTTCCAAAGTATCCGTGTACGATTAGACATTCATATAAATTCGTTAATGCCTGCTTTTAATGGTACAAATTCTGAAATTCACACTGAATCCACAAAACCATAGAAACTATCGAAAAGTGTAATATAAAAATTGCGGAGAAAAGAAGAAAGGGAAAAGAAAAACGAAAGAAGGAGAAGAAAAGAGAGAGAAAGAAAGAAAACGGCAAGAGAGTATCGCAACGTAAGAGAGAAAGAGAAGGATAGGGATAGAGAGAGAGAGAGAGAAGGAGGTCGAGACGATTAGTCGAAATTCGATTAAGCGAAAGGCCACGATCGGAAAGTAATTAAGCCGCGGTGGCAGAGAATCGTCGGAGGTTTCCAGAGTTCGGCCGCTTCTAATGGCCGCTTAATACCCGGCGTGGCCACGAGCAAAGGAGCATTAGTGTGTCCTCACACCGAGGACTACAAGAGTGAAATGAAATCGTGATAAAACGGTACAACGACGGTGGGCGTATTGCTACGTTCGTCGATCTTTACGGCCTATTACGAATCCGCTGACACAGTCGAATAAGAAGAAAAAAAATTTCTTCTTTGATTTCCTCTGCTTTTGCAAAGGAAAAAGAAAAAAAAAAAAAAAAGATGAAAGAACAAGAAGAAAATCTGAAGAGGAAAAAAGACAAGAAAAAAGAGGCAGCCTTGGGTAATCGATTGAAATTGCAACGAACTATTCGAGATCATTAATCAACATCTAATTAATCCTTTTCGCTTGTAATTATTTTTATATTTGTTCTTTGGAATGAAAAGTAAGAATAAAAAATTTTCTAATTATACAATCCTTTGAACGCGGATAATTAATACACATAATAATTAAATGTAGACACACAAGTGCAAATGGTTAAAATTACGGATAAAAGAGAGGAAAAGTCCGAGTATAATTTGAATTCCTATATATATATATATATATATATATACACACACACACAGAGACATATGTTTTACATTTTCTGAAATAATTTTACATAGAAGGAGAAGTTATTTATCCATAATAAGTATTAAAAAACGAAAGAAAAAGAAGAAGAAAAAAAAAAAGAGAACAAAAAATTAGAAAAGAAAAAAGAAATAAATCTTATGTTTGTTCTTCAAATATACGAGCCAACGATACCTTATAACCTTTCTTACCGTGTTACGATTCGTAGCGAAAAACGTTCTTCGTCGGCTCTTTTATCGAACGCTTTTAATTTACGATGCATCGAAAGCAGCGTCGATTTATCGGTAACGCGCGTGAGACCTCGCGTTTCCAAGCTACTCCTCGATCGCGCTTCGAAGGACCTCCTCGTCGTTTCCTCCGCGCGTCTACTCTCAAACTTTGCTTGTATGCGCGAATAAACGTTTATACGTCGAAAATATATACACACGTGCACACACACAAACGCTCGCGCGTATAAACACACGCAAGCTCACGTATATTTCCGCAGTGGCGCGATTTCCTGGCTAAGTATGGCGCCGATAAATCCTACGCTCGGTTTATCGGCTCGGTTTCCATTGTAAGCACGACCCCCTCGGGCTAGTATAGCTCGTGAACACACAGACATACATATTACACGCACACACACACACACACACACACACATATATATATATATATATATATAATAAGTAAACGCAACCCAAGAAAGCACGTTATCGAACGCTCATGCCAAAGTTATCCGTAACATTTCGTCGCGATAAATCTCCGAAATTCAAAGGAGAAATGAAAATCTCTTATATACAAAATGCATTGATCAAGGATTTGTCATTCTTTTTTCTTCTTCTTTTTTCTTTTCTCTTCTTTTTTCTTCTTCTTTTTTCTCTCTTCAGAAACTTGAATCGATTCGACAAAAGTCCATCATTCTCGTTCTCCTTCGAGACACCCTAGAATAACTCGGAACGACTGCCTCGACATCGATCGAGTCTTAATAATAGCCGCGGCGTCGTTCCGCTCGACTATTTTTAGTGTTACCCAGTCATCGCGACCTACAGTACGCTGCGTGACAGATTTTCAATGGCACACACAGATTCTCTAGAATTGTAAACGTTCTTTCGAGCTTTTACCGAAACGATTCGATAAACGATTCAATTCGAACGACCTTTTCCACCCTCACACCCCTCCCCTTTCCCAAATTTATTGTTTTACGTTACACGATGTTACATTTTTATTTTAACATTTTTTATTTTAACATTCAAGAGAAAAGGGTAGAGAGAAAAAAAAATGAGAGAGAAATAAAAAAGAAAAGGAAACAAAGAGAGAAGAAAAAAAAAAAAAGGAAGAAAGAAACTTAATTGCGATATCATTATGAAAAATACTAATCGTCTACTAATCACGATAATGGATGCCGACCACATCCGACAAAAAAAAAAGTAACGACTTTTTACTCGATGGTAAACTTAATCTGTGTATAAGGGAATAAAATAAGCAAGGGGGGTTAAAAAAAGGCCGCCATAGAAGATTTAGAAGAGACTCTTTGGTATTTCCGGAGGTAGAAGAGAGAGAAAGAGAGAGAGAGAGAGAGAGAGATACGAAAAGTGGACGGACCAAGTTTGCGGTTAACCGCACCGTTTGAAAATAGTTATCGACGCCCTCGGGACAGGGCCCTTCCGAGAAGACTACCCGGCGCGAAAGAGACCGTTTAATTTTTAGTCTCTCGTCTCCTTCACAAACTCCATCTCTTCTATCTTTCTTCTCTTCTTCCAATTTATACCTGTGTGTATCATCTCTTTCTCACGTTCGCGAATATCTTCAGGGAAAAAAAAAAAGAAATTAAATAAATAAAACTAAAAATTTTTCATCCCAGTTGATGCGCTATAATCGAACATCACGTTCCCTCCTCTAAAATGTTCTTTCAAATCGAACGTTCGTTTGATAAGAAAAAGAAAAAGAAAAGAGAGAGAGAGAGAGAGAAGATAAAAAGATATTTTTTAAAGGCCAAGTAACGAACAAATTCGTATCGAAATGTTCGTTTCGAAAAAAGTTCTAAAGATATTAATCCAATATCGGAAATGTAGCGATATAAGAGACTGAAAAGTTCACGAAATTTCACGGAATATGACTAGAAAAATGGCAGGCTCATGATTCTAAAGTTCCGCTCGTTTGAATTCAACGATCCATAGAAATCGTAAAGATTCGTAAAGTCTGAGGAAGCGCAAAATGTCATTGTCAATTCAGTTCGCGGTAACGTGGGATTAACAATAAATAGCGAATCGAATTATCGATCAAAATCCGCAAGTTGAGAAGATTCGAGATAAAAAAGAGATAAAAAAAAAAGAGAGTAAACGAAAGAGAAATAGAGAGAAATAAAAAAAAGAATACAGATGGATAGAGAAAGAGAGTGAATGTTGGGTGGAAAACTCTCGCTAAGATCGTTTGACCCTCGATCTTTCTTTCAAGATCTTCGTTTGACCTTGAGATCGCCAATAAAGATCCCGCGTCTCGACGCCTTCTCTCTCTCTCTCTCTCTCTCTTTTTCTCTTTCTCTCTTTCTCTCTCTCGTTCGATTCTTCTTTCCCGCGGGCACCTGGTCGGCCTCCAGCCAATTACAAGGCGAGAGAGCGTTAAAGTATCGTGCAAAAGTCGACGAACGCGATCGAGCCGTTCGTCCTCCTCCTTCTCTCCCGGACACACTCTCGAGAGCACAATGGACTTTCGAGTTCGTCGTCCTCGCCATCCGATCTTTTCCCTTTCCTTTTATTCCCTTTTATTTTCTTCGTCTCCTTCGTGGCCGTTCAACCTCGCTCAACAACCGACTTTGACTGCTCTCGAA
>NC_057685.1:963616-966116 GCF_014466175.1 Vespula pensylvanica | reverse complement strand
GATTCTAATGGTAAAGTTTCTCTCAACTATGTAAAACAAACGAGCCGCAAAAACTCATCGCCTATAATCTCTCGTGAAACACAAGACGAACTTCTCGCTTCGATCTTCCTTCCTTCCTTCCTTCCTTCCTTCCTTCCTTTCTGTCTTCCTTCCTTTTTCCCTTCCATCTCTCCATCATCCTTCTTTTCTCCCGGTGAAAGCACGATGGTGTATTTATATTCTCGCGTTAACTTCCCATTGTTCTAAACGCGAGAATATACTCCAAGTATTTCGCCACTCTTCTCGCACACATTTTTCATTCCATTCCGAGCAGAAACTAAAGTTTTCCACTTGTCGTGGACGAGCCTAAGAGAAAATAAAACGACAGGGAACGTCTGTCCGTCTATTTGTTTGTCTCTATCTCTCTCTCTCTCTCTCTCTCTCTACAACTTTTTTCCCTCTCTGTTTTCCTTTGTAACAAATCGTAAACATGTCGCCGACACTTTTAATGTCGGGACATTAAATTTCAAAAATTCATTCTCGTTGTTATTATTATTGTAAACAACGCTTTGACGAGATCGCGACGAATGATAAAAAACGGGAGGAGCGTAAGCAAGAAGATAAAGAATGTCAGAAAAAAGAGAGGAGAGAGAATGTGTATGTGTGAGAGAGAGAGAGAGAGAGAGAGAGAGAGAGAGAGAGAGAGAGAGAGAGAGAGAGAGAGAGAGAGTGGCGTCAGAAATGATCGATGATTCCTGACCATTAACGAGAATCTCGAACCGCAGCATATTCCTGCGTATTTCTCGATCGAGGTCGATCGATAGTTGGCAACTACGTGCCACCTTCGACCGAGCATTGATAACCGTCGCCCCCTCGGCTAATTAATTCGCCGGCTAACGTAATTACTCGTAGCTTCGAGCCCCCGTATAGACACCGCTTGGATATACTATAGATATATATATATATATATATATATATATATATATATATAGATAGATACGTATACACGTATATGCACACATATATACATATATGCGGGAACAAAAAGGGAGAGCGAGAGGAGAGATCGCTGCGCGAGAGTCGACCATTCGCGTATTTACCGACGAACGACGATATCAATTGGATTATGAAAGTTGGGCGATCGTGGTAACGAAAACAAAACAAAAACAAGAAAAAAAAAACGAAATTAAAAAAAAAAAAAATAGAAACCTCTTGCCTCTTGCCAATCTGTACTACGTCGCGTTCGCGATGAGATCATACAATTTTGCGAGAACGTTGTCGATGTTTCTTTTTCTTTTTTCTTCTTTTCTTACTTTCTTTCTTTCTTTCTTTCTTTCTTTCTTTCTTTCTTCTCCCTCCTTCTATCTCTTCCCACTCTTCTTTGGCCTTAACATTACGAAGTATCATCGAAAATATATTACGTTGTATCATTGTAACTTACACAACTAAAGGAAGGAACGATCGTTTGTTATAATTTTACGTGTATAATATCTTTGCGAAATTTTAAATGCAGCTGACGATGAATGTTTCTTTTTGCGATTAAAACAAAAGAGAGAGAGAGAGAGAGAGAGAGAGAAGAAAAGAAAAATTCGTAAAGAAAGAAAGAAAGTCTGCGAAAGAAACGAGGTGGAAAGAGAAACAAACGATACTCGGAGAGAAACGCTCGGAAAATCCCGTTTGTGCGAAGTGGCATAAGCAAGCAATACGTGTATCGATGCTCGAAGGAAACGAATCGTTCTCCCGAATTATTGGATCTTGGTCGACCATGGCAACGCTATTGATATCGGGCGTAGACGTCAAAGGCAACTACGTATGTACGTACAAGTTCGTCTACAAGCGATACCAGATAGATAGATAGAGAGAGATAGAGAGAGAGAGAGAGAGAGGGAAAACGAGAGAAGGAGAGGAAAGAAGGGAGAAGGAGTTTATCGATGAAGTCAAGAGTGAATTCGAATTTATCAAACGTTCGCATCGTGAATCTTCTCGTAACACACGTTGCGCAAGATACTTTATACTAAACGTTCCTTGCGAGTCCTTAATTCAAAGAAGGTGCTGTGGGTAAGCGATTAGAACGCGATATATTCAAGTCCCTTGTAGTATATCCCCTATAAAATCGATATACATCGAAAGTTAGTACCGTTTCGAGATACCTCTCGAACGTTAAATCTTTTAACGATTTCCTTTCCTACTCTCTCTCTCTCTCTCTCTCTCTCTATTTCTCTCTCTCTCTCTGTCTGAGTCGTACTCAGGAATTCGTGGATCGCGTCTGCTTGAGAATCAGGCCAGGAATTCCCAGAGGAACTGCGGTAGAAATTCGGGACACCATTAGGGAACAACGTAATCGCTTCTAATCAGTGTTCGCATTACGGCGTACATCAATGCGATGGAACGCGTTGATTACGTATAGCGATTGCTATTAGCTCGTTCGATTCGTAACTGCTTTTCACCGACGAACACTATTTTACATCGTCTATTTTAGTTGCGATGTTCCAAACAATCTTATACGCTTCGGCAATATAGA